>NC_139606.1:94996500-95284000 GCF_964270895.1 Podarcis filfolensis
TCTCCTTAACTCTTCATCAATGTAATTTTTCTCCTCCCTCCCCCCAACCGGCCTTTTTATTATTGTTTACAGATTTTAAGTATTCATATTGGGAGTGCTATGGGGGCTGCTGTTGAGAGAGTAACCTCGGCTCTCCAGATGTTTTGAGACTACAATTTCCATCATCCCTGACCACTGGTCTGCTAGCTAGGGATCATGGGAGTTGTAGGCCAAAACATCTGGAGGGCTAAGGTTGAGGAAGCCTGGATTAACGGGTTCACAGGCTGATGTTCTTTGGGGACCACTTTGGATACACAAACCAGCTACAAGCACAATTATTCAATTTTTTTTAGCATTTAAGCCACACATTGAATATTGTTGGACACTTTAGCATAGCAGTTGTAGAAGACCTGAAGGAAGAGCCCACAACATGAATTGGTTTATCTGGATGGGGTTTGCTAGTTAGGGACAACTTTAAGGAATGTAGAAGGGAGGGCACAGCACAATGAGTAAAAAGGAAAATGTACATTTTAGTCATTCTGTGATCACATTAGATTTGGCTGTTACATTCTCAGTATAATTAAAGCAGAAGTATTCATACATTTTGTTTAAAACTGATACAATCTCCTTTTTGTCTGTGATCTCAGTAAGATTGCACTGGAGTTTTTTAATTTAGCAGATTAAGAAGCACAATTAAAATATCATGAAAAAGATCATAATCTAAAACCTTCTTTCTGTGCTTGTCCCTAGCAAGTTGATAACACAGGCTGTTATGTGTAACAATTGCCTCCGCTGCTGTAAAATTTGCTCTAGTTTGTGGGCTGAAGTGTTTAATAAATACCTTGCGGTATTCCAGCGGGAAAACTTTTCCACCTAATTAATAAAACTTGGAAGAATACCCGAGATACTGAACCATATCTTTCTTATTAGTGTTGGCTTCTACAAAAGAGAATCCCTGAATCTCAACACATTAGTAAATGTCATACTCCTGGGTTGCACAGAGACCTATTGAAAAAGTGCTGATTTGCTGTGGCGGGGGCATCGCTGCGCACTTTAGAAACAGTCCAGCTAGGGAATATCAAGTGTATAAAATTATAGTAAAGCATTATAGGAGCTACATACACCTGCAACATTAAATGAAGCTTTGCGAAACAGGCATACATTTATACTCTGCTTTTGTTACATGGATTGGCAAAATTTCCTGGGCTGATTTTATCTGCAGTACTGCAAATAAATGTGGATCTTCTTGTTAGAGATTTTCTCCCTCGTTTCTCAGAAGAATCTTTCCCCGCAATTCTTAGACATATTCAGTTACATATTTGTGCTCGTCTCCACAGCTCCTGTAGGCTGTTGGTAAGAAACATTCTCACCTAAGCCGCATAAACAGAAGATGGCCACCAGATCAGGAATGATGATGGTGAAATCTCCTCCAATGGTGATTTACTTGGGTTCCAGCACTATTGCAAAAGGGTTTATTTTTTATTGCAAAAAGGTTTTTTATTGCAAAAAGGTTTATTTCAGTAGCTACCAAACGCCTCTGCCCTACAGCCTTTAAATTGCTGAATCAGGTCAGTGGACATTAGGCCAATTAACAAATAAATGTTTTCACCTGACCATTGGCTATAAAGCTTTTTTACTCATAGAATAAAAAAAATGCCTTGAAACACATACGTGTGTGAATGATAGATTAAATTGCATTAATACAATTTAAAAAATCAATTAAAAAGCAAGTAAATAATAAAAAGTGTGTGTTCAACAGGCAACATTTTGTATTGATTAAATTATATGATACTGATGCACATTGCTGCCTGATATTTTAATCCTTAAATAGAAACAATAGCTTTTCTTTCAGGGTACTTCAATAAGCTACTTCAGTGCTCTGCACAGCAAGCAACAAGTTAACAGCTCAGATATTTGCCATTCACATATATTTGTCCTTCCGTGTCAAACTACACAGCTAAAGTCTCACTGTTTTGAATACAAGTGTGCACACATTTGAAGGGGAAGGAAGCAAGAATTGCAAGATCTGTGTATATCTAGATTTTCTTGAACTGGGACACAATCCATGGCGACATGTTCCTGGAAAAGCGCAAGAGCAAATCCAGTTCATTTCAGTACAGCTTGCACAGAACAACTTCCTAGAAGACTGTATCCACATTATCAAACACTTGAGGTTTCTTTGATCTGAAGTCTTTGCAATTCAAAGTTCCTAACAGCAAGCTGTTTAAATGTTTTCATGTGTGACATGAAAAGTGCTTCTTGGTTCTTCTCATATGTGCATGTTGAAATAGCTTCACATAGGCTTTGACTCTGCAGGAAACTAGTTTATAAATTGCTTGAGGGTCACACAGAAAGGTAGGTTCAGGCATGTGTCAATCTTCATGTGCCTTTGGTGTCTCTTGTGAACAAAAATGCTGCAAACAAATTTGTGCATAATTGGTCCTCAACCATAGCTCTGTTCACAGTCAGACTTCTGTTCACAGTTATTACCAGAGGCTGTAAATTTAGGACATGCTCCTTTCACATTTTGTCACTTTGCCCTTTCTAGAAATGTCTCTGTGATTGCTGTGAATTGTCATCATTTAAATTGTATGCATTATTATAGGCAGTAGTGTGCACACTTTTATATGTACTTACCCTCAGATATGTACTTTTCAGTGCTTTTCCATGCATTTCCCATTAAAATGTGCTTTTATGTGCATTTTAACCGTAAGACAGTGCCTTCTCATGCACATTTTTTGTGCACCAAAACTGCATTGCAAAATCTGGAGAAGCTCATAATCCGATCAGGAGTTGTGTTGCAATCTTCAAGCAAGTTTGGAACTGCATCCCTTGTTGGATCCAGACTTGGTCGTTTTTAGAGTAGACTCATTTAAATCAATGGGGCTTCAGTTAGTCATGACTTACAAGTCCTTTGATTCCCTCGTGTCGTGTTGGTATCTGCCTGTCTTGAGAGACAATGGCGTATGCCTCCAGGGGTGAAGGCAAACTGTTGGAGAATCAGAGTGCCTGGTGTGGCTGTAGAGACTGGTAACTCATAGCTGCTGTCTCCTGCATTGTTTTTGCTGTGTTAGCAGCACCAAAGTGACCTCTCTGGGGTGCAAATCTGAGAAGTGTGCATGGAGGTTCTGAGCTGCCCTGACTACAAGATCCCCCTCTCAGCGTCATTGATGTGGTCCATAAGAAAGCAAAACAATACACTTGACACCAACCTGGCTTCAGGGGCTGCCAGAAGGAGACGTAAAAGATGCTATCCAACCATCTTAGGGACTTCTTAGTCTTTTCTTCTCCGGAAGATGTCCTGCAAGGCAGTGGGTACGAATTTTTCCTCAGGGTTTACTCCTGAAGCCTTTCTCATGAATGAGTATAGCCGCTAGATAGCGGAGGTTTGGGATCAGAGTTTTCCTTGGGTCTACTCTAAGTATAACTAAGTCTGAATCCAGTCCATGGAGACCACTAAAGAAGAACAAGCTGTCACTTTGAATAAAGGAAATGTGTGAAGTGGAGTGCTGGTGATGTCCTGAGTGATAATTAAAAGCTATTCTCAGAACATTGTCCTATGTCTCCAGACTCCAAACAAAGCTGCCTATTCTCATTCAATTAGATGAATTGTGTCCCAACAGAGTTTAAGAATGTGGGTGCCAATCATTTTTGTTATATTTCATATATTAATACATTACTACCAGTGCTACCCTTTCTTATAGTAATCAAAGTTTCTACTGAAAGGGATGATATACCTTATATGTGTGTGCATTTGCAGTTCATCTTTGTGATGTAGTTGCTTACATAAAAGAAACTGGAGTGATGCACTTGGTCTGGCAAAGAAGGTACAAGACAGTGAGGTATATTGCAAGATGTTTGGCTCTGTTGAGTAGTTTTAGGGTGTGTTAAATGATATATACAACTTAGATGTTAAGAAATAGCACACTAATCATGAAAAGCTATGTAACAAACGGTGCAATACTGATGCTAGTCTCATAATTTACTATTACAAGACATTGGCTTGTTTGGTCATATATATCACCAAAATCCAAGAAAAGTGTAACATTCCCAGAGAATACACATGGCAAGTAAAGAGATACATGTCTGACTGAAATCACACCAGAACCTAGAGCAAGAGCTACATGTAGTCTTCTCCAATGCAGTGCCCGCCAGATGTTTTGAACAATAGCCATGCTGACTGTTGCTAAAGAATTGTAATCAAAACCATCTGGAGGGCACCGCATTGGGGAAGACTGCCTTAACCCGATTTCATGCTGGTAGCAAGGAAGGGAAGACTGTGGGGAAATAGGTTGACTTCAGCCCAACCACTACCGGTATCCAGCTTCTGACAGGTTGCCTCTGAGACAGTGCAGTTTTTGACAGGAACAAAGTTTTTGACAAGAACAAAGTTTGCACACCACTGCACTACAGCCTCAGTCCAGTATGCCTGAAGGAGTGTCTCCACCCCCATCATTTTGCCCGGACACTGAGGTCCAGTGCCGAGGGCCTTCTGGCGGTTCCCTCACTGCAAGAAGCCAATTTACAGGGAACCAGGCAGAGGGCCTTCTCAGTAATGGCACCCGCCCTACCAGACTTTTGGAGGACATCTGAAGGCGGCCCTGTTTAGGGAAGATTTTAATGTTTAATAGACTATTGTATTTTAATATTCTGTTGGAAGCCGCCCAGAATGACTGGGGAAACCCAGCCAGATGGGCGGGGTATAAATAATAAATAATAATTATGATTATTATTATGATTAAAATAGTTAGAAGGACGCCTTGGAAAGTATACAATGTTTTGCCAAATTTTAGATTGATTGGTAAACTTCTTGTCCAGGAATTTATTTGCCACCACCCCCCCAAATCTTGGATTGGTACTCTATCAGTCCCCTCATACAACTGCCTGCATTTGCTTTTGGGGGATTGGGGTGCCTGTTTACATGACACAGACATGTTGGCTGACCTTTAGGTGTATGCAACTATCTCAAAGGAGCCAGGCCGTACTCCTGCAGATTATGGCTCAAGTTGAACATTTTCACTGTTTGAAAAACCGCAAGAACAGTTACTGTGAGTAAGGAGTTAATAAAAGAGTAGTCCAGTTCTGAGCATGTGCAACAGATGACATTGTTGAATGAAATGCTGGCCTTGTAGACAAAAAATTGGGAACATCCATTCAGATGCCTCATAATTAATTGCAAACAAGTTAAAAGTCTTTTAGAGTATGGCTTGTCATCCCAATATAAATGTCAGTGCATTATTTATTATCCTCATCAAAAATTCCACTCACATGTAGTGATACTTACCCCGTGTTATGGCATTATGAAGTTGTGCAATCTGGTGATAGGGAAACACACAGTGATGACATCACAGCACAGGAAATTGTTTCTAAAAATTATGGAGGGGGTGATGTCATTTTTGGTGGTACCATAATGAGCAATTTTCTATTGTTTTAAATGTAGAATCTTCATTTTTAATTGATTGCAAATATTACAACAAGGAATCAACCCTAAGAAGTTTTGGGTTTTTTATTTTTTTAAAAAAAACTTCTGCAATGATAATACTCAATAGAAATGTCACAACTTAAAGAAATTAAACTAATTCCACTTTGAATAAGAAAGGAAAAAGAAAAGGTTGAATTCATGTTACTGGGAAGCCTTCCCAAGTGTCTCATCCGCTCTCCTCTGTCATCCCGAGGCAATGTGGCTGCATTTGTGCGTAGATTTATAGTTTATCTTTATCTATGGCTTCATCGGTAGGTAGCTATTATAGCCGCCTTGCCTGGATATTGTTTGGGCCTGATAGATCTGTCTGTAGTTCATCAAAGGGAAGCTGAGTGGCTAAAAGCCATTGGGTCCAGCTGAGGATGAAATACGAGCCATCAGCCTTGGTAATGGCTGTAAAATTTCATAATTACACGGCCTTTATTACATTGCATAATGATCCTGAAGCAGTATGGAACAATTAATTAAGATTTTCAACCGTGGCTCTTTCAGAAATTAAAAGGTGCTAGTGGCTGAAAGATGGGGGAAAGCGTCTAGTCCTAAAAGCATTAGGGATGCTTAAGAAGTACTTCCAGGATAGTTTCTTTAAAGCAGGAAATCTGATGAGTTACTAGTTAGGTAGCTAATGTTAGGCATAGCTAACATCTGGGCTTTGCTTCGCATGTTAACTTCTAACCAGCAACCTTATATTTTTCTCTGAACGAAAGAGAAAAGGGGGAGGGAGAAAGAGATTCTTTAATCCAAGACCTAGCCATTTGTCACACTTATAATTCAGCTCCACTAACATTACGAAACAGATTCCACAGCACAGGAGGGTTGTGAGTTACTCAGTGCTGTACCAACCCATGATTTTCTCTCTTGTTCTATAGTTTGAGTCATACATAGTAAAGAGAGCTCTTCCCTCTTTTTGACTTCTGGACTGTATCTTCCAATATGCCAAGCACTTTAAATTGGTACATGTTCTTCATTGGTGCCCCATGGTAACACTATGCCTTTTTAGGCATCTCTGTAATGTCTGTTAATTTGGACACAGTTCTGCAGGTACGAGGGAGGATTGGGTTAAGTGGAATGTTTACTGCTGTTGGTGTACACAGGTCAGGTGCAAGAGCACCTAGTTGTACTGGAATAGGATTGCTTAGGGCTGGAAGTCAAATTAAATCATAGAACTGTAGATTGGAAGGTACCACAAGGGTCATCTAGTCCAACCCCCTGCAATGCAGGAATCGTTTGCCCAAAGTGGCACTTGAACTCATGACTCTGAGATTAAAAGTCTCCTGCCTCTACCCACTGAGCTACTTTTGTGATAGTCTTGTTTTTATACAAATGTGAAGAGGAGGTTCAATCAGAATCACAACTGAAATGTGTGGGGGGGGAGGGTTAACGCTTTTCTTCTGTACCATAGTCCCAATAACTATCCCCCCCCCAAAAAAAATAACCCTGTCACTGGCCCTAGTAGGAAAGCACCCATCGTTGCCTTCAGTGACGTCCTTAATGGAGCCCTTTTCCGTCCTTGTTTGGTCCTGGAAGGTAAGCTTTTGATTACACTTCCCTGTGGCTGCACCAGTGATGGTCAGGGATGGATAATGGCTTTGGGTTTTGTTTTATTTTAAATCCTGTAACACATATAGCAGCATAGCTAAAAGGCAACATGAAGCTCCACGTTGAAATAAATGAACAGATAAATACATTTTGTTTAAATGCATTATACGTAGGGCTGCCTCTGCAGATGGTTCGGAAACTTCAAGTAGTGCAGAATTAAGGAGTCAGGTTGCTCACCGGAGTAAGACAATTTGAGCATATTACAACGATCCTGGTCCGACTGCACTAGCTACCAATTTGTTTCTGGGCCCAATTCAAAGTGCTGGTTTTGACCTATAAAGATATAAACAGCTCAGGACCGCAATACCTCAAGGACCGCCTCTTTCCATATGAGATCATCTTCTGAGTCCCTTCTTCATGTGCCTCCTCCTTGAGAGGTCTAGAGTATGGCAACACGAGAACGGGCCTTTTCTGCAGTGGCTCCCCGTCTGTGGAATGCTCTTCCTAGGGAGGTTTGCCTGACGCCTTCATTATACACCTTTCCTTTTCAACCGGGCCTTTGGATAATTTTATTGACATCCTATGCCCTTTTAAAATGTGATGGCAGGGGCTGGGCGGGGCTATTGGCTTGTTTTTATTTTGATTATGTGTTTTGTGGTTTTATATTTCGATTTTATTCTGTGAATTGCCCTGAGACCTTCAGGTTTAGGGAGATATATAAATTCAATAAATCATCATCATCATCATCATCGGAACCCACTTGCATTTATGCTTATCTATATGATATAGTGAATGCAATGCGTTTCATGTGACAATTTTAAGGATTAACGTACTACCCCAATATGTTATGAGCATCTTTCTCAAAAGAAAAGCAAGCTGTAGTAATTAAAACAAGTAGTAGTTACCAGACTTCTGAAGTAGATTCTAAACTTAGTTGAGATGGAAATGGTTTTGCTTCTAAAATGTATCCATCTTAACTAAACTAATCTGCATTTGTCTCACAAGCTCAGACTACTGTCTCCTCTTAATATTGCTGATTTGATATGGACCAGTCGCATAATGTGCTATATTTTTAAGTATTTCATGGCATATTAAGGGATCTCCAGGGTGTCTTTTAATTATAAAATTTTGCCCCAAAAAAATGGAACCAATCATGTGCTTCATTCAAGGAGGAGCTGGCTGCTTGAAGTCAGTTCTTTTGTTGAGTCATTTATTCCCTTAATAGGAATTTTCTGATCGGCTGTCATTCTTGTTCACACACTGGGTGTCACTGCCTCTAAAACACTTGTCATTCTTTAATGGAAACAAAATAGTCATTGCTGTCAGAGCTGCAATGTCATTCCACTACCCCTTGCTGCGTCGGCAATAGTGAAAATGACAGAGCGTCTCTCAGTAGGGGTAATTAAAATGTAAATATTGATATTTTATTATTTGAAATTACTTTCCAGTGCGGCATTTAATATCTCTCCATCTGTGCGGCTCTGTTTAGCGGTCACTTTAGTACAGCTCTGGGATACCAAGTGGCGGCTTGATCCCCGTTATGTCAAAATGCTTGTTGCTGCTTAATTTTGATATCTAATTAAGTGGAAAAGTACAGTCCACACTGTAATCCATGGCATCTTAACCAGCTGCTTGGGTATATTTAGAATTAATCTCCACTATGGAATCATCCTAATGTATGCAATTAAGAGTCTGCCGATGGCTAATTAGGTGTATTAGAATCAGGCAGCTTCCCCCCCCCCCCTTTCTTTGAACTGTTGCAGACTTCAGACACTCTGCCTCCTGAGGTAGCCTTAACGACACCAACACACTCAGCCAGGAAATACCAAAGCTGAAATCAGAAATGCAGGTGCTGGCTGACGAGATTCTCAACCCACTTAAACTGGCATATTTCTACTTAATGAAATTTAGTCTGCCATGTGTCCTGATTTTCCAGGACGTGTCCCGGAATTCACCTCCAAAAATGGCATACTGGATTATTTTTCAGAAATCAGGCAAATGTCCTGGGAAACCGGCAATGGGGGGGTTAAATCGCTTAAATACCTTAAAAAGCTTAAAAAGCTTCAGAACTTTTTTTTTTTGGTAGCTTTCATTAAAAAAAACAAAGCCAACAATTTCGGAGTCTTCCTAAAGAAAGCTTAACAACAATATGGCAACCCTAGTCTTACTGGGGTTCCACATCACTTGGGACTTGCCTCTCCTTGTGAACCATAAGAAAGAGTAAATCTTTAATCATTCGACTGGTTGTTTAAGAAGTTTAGCTCTGCTGCTGTTGGGTTTTTTTAAGCCCTACAAAATTTATATTGCTTTGATTATTTAAGAAGCAGCTAATTTATTTTCTTGGATTCTTTTCATCCTACCTTTTGTAAAAATCTAAAGGTGATTTTTTTGCATTTTTGTTCAACATTATAGCATGGTAGGATAACCTTAGAAAGGGAAGGTTCCTTAATTTTGCTTCTGTAGTTTTATCTATGAGGTTTTAACTAGATAGGTCATATCTATCAACCAGATGTCTCCTTAACAGTCCAAACCTGTTAACCTATTCAAGTTATGGTACCCAGTTAATAGCTTGTATCACCATAGAGGAGGCAGCAACCTGTGTCCAATATGTAGGGGAAATTGGTCCAGTTCACTACTACTAAAAACACCCCCCCTTATCTATTGAGGGCCTTGACTCATTCACACCGACAGGTGGCAGTAAAGGGGTCAGCAAACTTTTTCAGCAGGGGGCCAGTCCACTGTCCCTCAGACCTTGTGGGGGGCCAGACTATATTTTGAAAAGAAAGAAAGAAAGAAAGAAAGAAAGAAAGAAAGAAAGAAAGAAAGAATTTGTATGCCCCACAAATAACCCAGAGATGCATTTTAAATAAAAGGACACATTTACTCATGTAAAAACACACTGATTCCCAGACTATCCACGGGCCGGATTTTGAAGGCGATTGGGCCGGATCTGGCCCCCGGGCCTTGGTTTGCCTACCCATGAACTAAGCAGCCAGACCAGGTAGAATGCAACTACCAGCTACACGCCAAACAGAAAATGTGCTTGGACCTTTGGCAAGAACAATGAACCAAATCTTCTGCTGAAATAATGTCATGCAACTTTAAAGAATCACACTATAAATGACTATTCCAGTATGAAGCAGACTTGTTCCCAATATGAAGCAAGATGAGAGCAATGGCTGGAGGTTGCAAGGAAGTAGGTTTCAGCTAAAGATTCGGAGAAAGTTCCTAATACAGTGGTACCTCGGGTTACAAACATTTCAGGTTACAGACTCCGCTAACCCGGAAGTAGTACCTCAGGTTAAGAACTTTACCTCAGGATGAGAACAGAAATCGCAGCACGGTGGCAGCAGGAGGCGCCATTAGCTAAAGTGGTACCTCAGGTTAAGAACAGTTTCAGGTTAAGAACGGACCTCCAGAACGAATTAAGTTCTTAACCTGAGGTACCACTGTAGTAAGAGCTGTTCAGCAGTAGTATAGCTTGGCTTGGGAATTGGTGGGCTGTCTTTTACTGGAAGTGTTAAGCAGAGGCTGGATGTGTAGTTGCAGTAAATAAATAGTTGCATCCTACACAATAGGTCTTGTGTTGAGCAAAGGCTTGGACTAGATGATCTCCAAGTTCCCTTCATACTCTTATGATTTGTCTCTGAGTTATAATATTTTGTTAATTAATTAATTAATTAACCAACCAACCACTCTTCTTTAAGAAATTGCAGAGTGATACATAAGTCACAATGTTAACACACACAAAAATGGCATCATACAAATCAAAAAGTTCTGTAGGCCTTGCAGAAAATCGAAAGTTTCAGAGACCGAAATACAAACTATATCAGGAGGGCCCAAAAGACTTGCTGAAGAGACCCAGCTCTAATTGTTAAAGAGCATGAAGGATGGTGAGGCCCAAGCACATGTCCCTCAGTGTTGCTCTCTGGAAGTACTCCCTCCCGTGTGTAGGAATGGCCTTTTAAAAAAAGAAGTGGGGGAAAATGTGACAGCTGTATATAGAAATAAAAGCTAACAAGCAGGCAAAATTTCTTTTTAGGAAACAAAGCTTTTGATTTAAACAGCTACATCAGTTTGACCTGCAAGGCGGTTACCTCAGAGATGGAAGCCATCTTGCGGGGAAAAAATGACAAGCTTAAATTGTTCCTCTTTAGGAATGTTATGTAAGGCTTTAGAGAAGGTAAAAGAGACCAGTGAAATATTGCTAACTGGCATTTAAATTACATTAACACCTCCTTGTATGGCCTGAGTGAAAGGTCACGCTAGACAAGCAGCATCTTCACTGTTTGTAAATGTCTAATTTGCTGCTTTTAAATTGCTGTGAACCTCACTTACTTAGTCCTGCTGAATGAATCCACTGTTGCAAATACTTCTGACAAGCGAATATTTGCTTAGTGAGAATCTATTGTTCTTAATGGATTGAGATGGACGTGCAGTGTGAATGCATTTTTATTGCCATGCCACCTATCTGCTCTTGTTTCAAGGAGATGAAAGTAGTGTGGCGTTAAAAGCCCTGGGTTTCTCTTATCTGTTTCGCAGCATGTGCAGTTCTATCAGTAGGGTTCATTGGAAAAGTGCTTATGGTCAGCATTTCCCACCCCCATGTCTGTTATAAACAATTATTTTATATTTATATGAACTTGCATTTTAAAAAGGGATGAAAGGAACATAAATATACATTTAAATAAGAAATGGAGAAAATGGCCAACTATATTGAGAAGTTATGTGGGAAGCATCTTGTCATGACAGTTGCAGTGAAAGGTTTCACTTAGCCTTTTTAGCCTTGTTTGAAAGAGAAGACTTCCGCATAAATAAAATAAATACTTAAACCTATTTACTTTGTCTAGCTGCATGACTTATGAACTTTCTATCTCCCTTTTGAGGTTATTTTCCATTTGGCTACCTATACCCGATTCATTGCTTTGTGTAGAGCCATAGCCAGCTTCGGGGGGGGGTGGGTGTTTAGCCTCAGGTGAAGCCTCCAGAGGGGTGTCACTGAGGCTCCCAGCCTGTGTACAGTATGTGTATATGCAAATTCACATGAGGGATGCCACACTGGGTTTTTGACCCAGGTGAAATAAAGCCTAGTTTCTCCCCTGGCTTTGTGCTGTATATTTTTGCAGTTTGAGCTCCACAGAATAGGGCGGGCCTGCTAGGTAGGCAGCAGAAGGTGAAATATAGGCATTAAAGGCAGTGGCGGAGCTTCATGCTCCAGCACCGGGGGCAGAGAGCAGGTGGGGGCGGGGCTGGCGCATGTCCCGGGGGCGTGGTACGCCACCTGCGGGGGCATGGCGCCCAGCACAGGCAGAGGGGCAGCTGTGATGGCACCCCACTGGGATCGCGCTGCCGGGGGCAGTACACTCCCTCTGCACTCCTCTTCCTCTGCCAGTGATTAAAAGTGAAGGCAGGAATTGGTATCTGAATGCCACAGTAAGGCTTTTAAAAACTGTTAATTCTAGCAGAAAGGAGGCACCATTTGGGCTTTGTTTCAAGTCGCAGAATGCCCTGAACATTGTCGTAGAACCTATGTGCATGATACATAGCAATGTTATGTCTGAACTACAAGATACCCCACCCATCTAACTGGGTTGCCCTAGCCACTCTCGGTGCTTAATAAAATTTCTAACTCTGATCTAAATCATGCTTTCAAACTGTGGCCAGGTTGTTATACAGAGCACCTAGAGGCCTGCATATTACACCTGTCCTGAGAGAAGTGCTACTGTGCAATGTTCAGGGTCTTGTTGCTAACACATAAAGCTCTGAACAACTTGGGACCTGGTTACCTAAAAGGCCGCTTGCCCCTGCGTAGCCCTGTAAGATCACTTAGATCATCTGGGGAAATTTTACACTGCACCGTATGTAACATCACAGGGCAGTGACCTGAAAATGGGCATTTTCTGCTATTGCCGCTGCACTGCAGAATACCCTTCTCTCTGCCATTCGCGAAGTATCATATATTAGTTGCCTCAGATGTCCGTGAAGACATTCCCTCCTCCCCTGGCTGTTCTTGACCCATAAAATTGAACCATATTTCTTAATGCCTATTTTTGCCTGTTCCTGTCTTATCTGTTTTATATAATGCTGCTAAATTAGTTTTATTATGCTGTTTAATTGTTTTTGCATACTACTTAGGGATGATAGATAGATATAGATAGATAGATGATGATAGATAGATGATAGATAGATAGATAGATAGATAGATAGATGATAGATAGATAGATGATAGATAGGTAGGTAGATAGCCATTTTATCATAGAATTGTAGAATTGTAGAGTTTTTGAAATGCTTTAAATAAATAAATAGGGCAGGCATTGTAACCCACACAAGGTTGAATGGGGTAGGAGGTGGTAAACCAAACACCCATTTCCATTTTTCACTGAATGCATTAGTTCCAGGGAATTGGTAACCCCCCCCCCCCCCGTCTCATTTGTGTAATGTTGTACTGCCATCTTTTGTCCACGTTTGCCCTGTTCACAAGGCATCTAGGTCTACTTTTAATATCAAAAGGCCCATGGGGTGCACTTTCCTTTCTCCCCTGCCTTAATTCCTTGCTGTCTATTGCCCAACTCCTCCTTCCCCCAGGTCGGCTCTGATACTGATAGTGAGCCAAGCTGGAGCCAAGGAACATGGAGAAGTAAGGCAGGGGAGACCGGAGGGTTAACAACGCTCAGTCATGGACCACTTGGTCAAGGCTGGAGTCAGGTGCAGGTCAGCACAAAGAAACAAAGTCAGTTGTCAGTGAAGTTCACTCTTTATTCAAGGAAATGGCATAGAACTAAGTAACATTGCCCAATAGGTCTTGCCTCTATAAAGCAGTTGCTAGAACTAAAGATACCTGTCTTCTATCCACACTAAGGCTCCTCCTTTCCTAGATGTTTCCTAAGCAATCTCAAACTGTGTCTGCATACCTCTGGTCTCTGTTCTTCCCTCCACATGCTCTTGGAGACCAGCAGGAAGGAGAGCTTGTTGCGCTGGAGAAGGAGACTACTGGGATTCCTCAGCAGTCTCTTCTGCTTCAGCCTTAGAGTCTGAACTGCTCCCTGTCACAGGTTCCTCCTGTTCACTAAACCCTGTTGTCCCTTCAGTATCCAGCATCTCCTCCCAAACTTCCCTTTCTGACCTCTCCTCAGTGTCTCATCACCAATCCCCGGGCTCTGAGCCTTCCTCCTCTGGGATCTCCCTTGGGGGTTCCCCGGCTGGTGCCTCCCACCACTCCTCGTTGTCCAGTCGGTCCCTCACACAATTTTATGTTAAAATTAGATATCCACGTGAACACAACAGGGCAGATATAGATACAAATGAGTGTGACAACAAGCATAATTTCTAAATTGACTTTTAGCAGGATCCACACTCAAGTTCTTAAGACATTATTGATAGTATTACAAACACAGAACCTGATTGAGTTCTAAAAGATAGGGTTTGTGTATCCCTCTTTGCCTCCAGGCTTCTTGGCCTTCTTGGAGCAATGACCATATAGGCTGCATGCAGTGAACAGAGGAAGGATTGATTGGAGAAAGCAAGTGGCAGGATTGCATGTGTGAATCAGCCATAGTGCTACAGGGCACCTGCAAATTCCAAAAGTTCTGAATTTGCTTAAATGTGTAACTCTTTTACTATACACATGTCAGATATTTGAAATAAGGAAAAAATGTTTTATATTTTGGCTTTGTTGTTTCATTACTTTTTAAATACTTTTTGTCCTAACTTCAGTCTTCATTATGTAAATGAGTATCATGCACTTCAAATTACTGAAAAATCATAGCCCCCAGAACTTGATATTTCAGTTGTGAAATACTGACTTTGATTTGCATGTAAAATGGACCTTTCACATAGAAATTCTGTGGGTGGTGCTGTGGTCTGAACCACTTTAGCCTCTTGGGCTTGCCGATCAGAAGGTTGATGGTTCAAATCTGCACAGCGGAGTGAGCTCCCGTTGCTCTGTCCCAGCTTCTGCCAACCTAGCAGTTCGAAAGCATACCGGTGTGATTATATAAATGGATAGCATTGCAGCGGGAAGGTAAACGGTGTTTCCATACGCTCTGCCACAGTGTCCCGTTGCCCCAGAAGCAGTTTAGTCATGCTGGCCACATGACCCAGAAAACACCGGCCCCTCGGCCTGAAGCGAGATGAGCGCCACACCCCATAGTTGCATTTGACTGGATTTAACTGCCCAGGGGTCCTTTTCCTTTTCCTTTACCTTACCTATACAAATATAATTTTAGAACTGTGTGCTTACCTGAGCACCCAAGGGCTGATTCATAGTTTCATGCATACATGTACACCATTTGGTTGCTGTGCATTTGATTGCTGGCAGCTGAATGTGCAACCTTACCTCATTTAAATGCTTTGGTGTATGAGATTATATGAAAGTTTTATCTGATGTATTTTATCTGGGATTTCAGACATGCAAGTCACTTCATACTTGTCGGGGTGGGAGGCGTTGAATCATGACTAAAGTGTGCAAGATGCTTGTACACTTCATTCACAGTAGTAACAAAGGGTTTTTTAAAAGGAGACATAAATGAGTCTGCTTGCTTTATATAGTCCCAGATCCCAGACAAAATCAACCTTTGTCAGGGAAGAATTAGAATAAAAGAGGCAGTAGAAAGCAATAGATGGCATCCCTTCCCAGATCATACATAGCTGTATGACGTGTGTGTGTGTGTGTGCGCGCGCGCGCACACACACACACACACACTGCTGAGGGCACTGTATATAAACCACAGATGTGCCTTTAGTGTCTATGGGGTCCTCCAAAGCATCTTTAGGCATGCAAACAATTTAGGCTACATTGGAATGTGTGCTACATGAAGAGCAAATGGTCCAAATTGTCGGGTTTAAAAGATTACTTCATGTGTGTGGAAACTGTAGTTGAGAAACTCATTTCATTAGCAATAATATTGCAAAGGTTTGAATTGGTAACAAAATGCCAACGGCTGTGTTACCCCTTTATTCCTCACTTTCTCCAAGTGTTAGTTTTATAGACGTGTGGGTAAAAGGAGGGGAGAATCAAACAACTGTTCAGTTACTCAATCAGCGCATAGTTAGTGATATCAGTGAGTCATTAGTGTATAATTACGATTGGAGTGTAAGGAGCAGTTCTTTGAAAGGTCTCTATTTATAGTGAACGAGAGTCTGCATTCAACATAGGAGGGGAAAGATGTTGGCACAGGGTGAGTGTGTGGCAGAGAGAGGACACCAGCAACACAGCTCCATTGTTTATAGCTATTTACAAGAATCTAGGTGGATTCACAATGCCTCGGACTGAGCAACATAAAAATGGTACAGTAGAGAATGCCTAGCAGGGGTTAAGTTCTTATGCCTGCACTGCAGCCTATTTCTGTCAACACTGGGCTTGGGAAACAAACATTTATGCTTTGTGAAATGAAAGTGTATTTTTGAAGACTAGCCGTCAGATATTTTTTGCCCTTCACACTTTCAAATGCTTAGCCTTTTTTGTAAGTTGACTGCAAAGTGCATCAGTTTGCCAGGCCAAAAAAAGAAGGGGGGAAACCAGTGGAGTGGGGAGAGAGAGAGTAAAGGGGGGAGTCTTGACAAGTGCCCATGGCGTCATTGTCAAGTGCATGAGCTTCAAGTAGAAGATGGCAGCAGGGTTGGCACAGAACATGCTTCCTTCAAGCCTATTACCTCCGGGGTACCTGACTCTTGAGAAGCTTTTCAATCCTTCCAAATGACGTTATTCCAAACTGTCATCTGGTTTATTTGGAGCACACTGTCTCGCAGATAAACATGCTATTTAACTGCAGGTCAAGGTACAGAGTCATTCTGCTAGCAAAATGCCTGGGATACATTAAATGGCACTGACATGCAGAGGGAGACGGAGAGAGATCAAAGTTGTCACCAGTATGCGTGGAATTGGTCTGTGCTGTGGGGGAAATGCACTGCAATATATTGAAGTGTATTTTTAAAAACCGTAATGTAGTTGAACATTTAAAACTATGACCTGTCAAATGCTAGGGATTAAGGTGCTGTGTAATACAAAACACAAAGTTCAGTAGCATAATGGCAAGCGAGGATCTTCTATATCTTGGGGAACAGCTAAGTGGCGAGAGGCCGGAAATGTTTTTATAGTCGGTTTGGGTATTTCATTTCTTATGGAGTGAAAGAAATCCCTTGTCACAAAAGAAAAGGATGTAGGTGTTCGATTGTTTGTTTGTTTTCTTCCTAGTATGGCAAATTATGCATTTTTAAAAATGGCTGGTTTTATTCATGAAAGCTTCAGGTTTTTGAATTATTTTTATCATGCAAACACTGTCCTTTATAGACAAATATATGGGCACTCTGTGTGTGTATCTGTATTGCTTGGAATATTTTCATCAACTGCATCTTATGATTTTGCAAACTACAGATCAAACAATATAACCCTGGTTTTTTAAAAATAAAATAAAAATACACATACGTTGTTTTACAGTATCCAAATTTAACCATCCAGCTTCCTTTACCACTTTTGAGGAAGCCTTATGTTGCACATCCAGTAACAAAGGGGGAAGCTTAGTTCTATTAAAGCCACTCGAGGATCATGGACCAGATTTGAAATGGAATATAATGTCATTTGTAAAATCTAACCAAATGTCTGGGCCAAATTTCAGTACCCTGCCCTGATTTGGGGTTTTTGTTTTTCATTGTCTGCTTCTGTAATTTTGCTAGCAAATCACACAGTAGTTTATTATCTTTTCACAAAATAAAAATGCACTCAAAACTTGGTACATAAATTTAAAAAACGAAGTAGAAATCTTTCTAAGGTGTGTGGGGGGTGGATAGAAAAGAAAATGATTGAAATTAAAACTTCTTTTGTGATCAAAAGGAATTTTATTGCCCTTTGCTTAATTAAATGCCTCAGAAGTGTGTGAAACATTGTTGTAGTTAAAAAAATTGTTACTTTGTAAATCGCAGGGACAAAAGGGCTCTACTGCAACTTTAAAGTTTCCGTGCACGTAAATGTCAATAGAGTGCCTTCTCCATCATCAGCACTAAATTCACATTGATGCCTCTTTTCTTCTCTGTATTGATCCTTCCATGAGAACGTAGATTTGTATCTGTTAATTAATGCGTCCTGAAACAGCGTTTGTATTAATCAGGCAGATAAGAAAAATTGGATGCCTGCACCCTCATGACAACCGTAAAAGTGCTGGCCCTGATAAAAATCATGGACGGACCTCAATAAAAAAGTTCCTCCTTCCACTCAATAAACTAATCATCCTGCTTTTAATTATTCGGCAGAAAGATGTGTGGAGATTGGAGAATGTGTAAATCTATTTACTAACAGCAGTGTCTGGGAGGGAGAATGGGGCTGTCACAGGACAGAGCTGCAGGCTACGTTCTCTGTCCATCTGCTGCAACAGAAAAACTGGTTCTTGAGAGAAAGGAAAAAGGCAGAGATGCTGGAGCTAATTGAAAATATGCATTCCTTTTCTTTGACCCTTTCAAATTATTATTTCTGTTCCATTTCCTTCCATTTACAACAAGAATTGTGGCATTATCCATCGTCATCTTACAGAGGGGTTGTATTGACTTGTTTGACAATGTGGCTTTTTTTAATCTTTATGCTCTTAAGGACAAATGTCCTTTCCCACAAGGCACAAAACACAGTATTTAAAATCACAGGAACAGCAGCATATATACAGTTATAGATATATAGATATATAAAAGGAATGGATTTCAGTGCCCACTTGACATTGGCTTTTAATACAGTTTGTGCCTCCTGACTTGAAGTAATTATCTTTTTGTTTTAATAGGTTCATTTCTGAATTCTGCAGTAGTCTTAATCTAAACTGATGCATGTGACTTCCCCACTCTTTTTGTTTTGTATCATATTCTAGACACTTATTCTGTTATAAGGAAGGGGCCTTCAAAAGAGAAGGGCAATGTGTTTAAAGCTAAATGAGCAACAAAAACAGACTATTCTTTCAGCAGTATCCTTGTCACAGCACATGTAAGCAGTTCCATAAACAACCAAATGAAAGCTTTAGACATGTCTTAAGACCCCCTTAAGAAAAGCTTGACTAATCCCCTTTGATGATTTTATTAAGTACTTGATGGTTGCTGGTGCCAACTGGCAAAACACTACGTTTCACCAATAGGCCAGGAAATCGCCTCTTCACTAGCACCTTATGTGATGGGGGATATTAGCAGTCGGAGATAATAAATTAACAGCTACTGTAAACAGGAGCCTGAAAAGGTAAAACAGTAAAGATGTTTGGCCTTAGTGATCCTATTAGGAAGGAAAGTGGGGGGGGGAGTGAAACAAAAGCAAAACTTAAATTAATTAAGAAGCATTATTAAATTTTCAGTCTCTCTCAAAAATGATGGTGTGATTACTATTCACTTGGCACTTTAATGTGCCTTTCTGCTATTTCAATACTGTAGTAGAGGCAGAAGCCATTACAAAAGTAATTAGTGTCTTTTCTGAAGAGGATAGGTCTTGCTTCTGTTTATGCAGAGGTTGAAGTTCAAGAAGCACTTTGCTTTTTGTTGTGATCATCTTCATCATTCTAGTAAGGTATCAAAAAAAAATCCCTTAAAAAGTGTTCTTTTTGTTACAATAATAATTACCCCCTTTAAAGTGGACCCTGACATCTTTAAAGTGCAATCCTATACATATCTACTCAGAAATAAGCTGAGGTTACTTGATTTGCTCCTCTGTGTGTGTGTGTGCCTGCAACGTTAGTGTCTCTCATACCAATCATGACCATTATTGCCAGAGTGTTCATAAACGGATATTTGATCTAAATACTTTAAGGTATTAAAAGTATTAAATTAGTGCTTCAGTTAATAGGTGCTTAGGATATATTTGGGGGAATGTATTCTCAGACAATGATAATAATGTATTATTTAAAAAGCAGCAAATTCATGTTGCTAACAAAATTTTCCAAAATTTAATAAAAAACCCCACACAAAAGGCATGCAAATTCAAGTTGACTTGATGAAACTTTTACTCTAATAATTTTATATTGTATTGATCTTGAAGAGCAGAGCGGGTGGAATCCACAGGTACAGATTTATAACTTACATAACATCAACAAGCACGAAAGAATAGTTATAATGCAGAATTATGGTGGCCCAGGATCATTTTAATTATGTTTCTGTGTACTTTCCTTCCTGGTTTAGGATTTTCCACTTTATCGCTTGCTGACCAGATGAGCCTTCTGCAGAGTGCTTGGATGGAGATTTTGATTCTGGGCGTTGTATACCGATCACTTTCCTTTGAGGACGAGCTTGTCTATGCTGAAGACTATATCATGGATGAAGATCAGTCTAAATTAGCAGGCCTTCTTGACCTCAACAATGCCATCCTGCAACTGGTAAAAAAATACAAGAGCATGAAGCTGGAGAAAGAAGAGTTTGTCACCCTCAAAGCTATCGCGCTTGCTAATTCAGGTTGGCAGATTGGCATGATGGCTCATGTCATTTCCCCCCACCCCTTCCTCTAATACCTTCTGCATGACAATTTCTAAACATGACAGTAGGAATAAGTAATTCTTAGTTATACTACTACAGGACAATGCTGAATGGCTAGAAACAAGGTAGTTCAAATTAAGGGAAGATCTATGAATATATGCATTTGTTGCACATGGTTTCTAATTTGGTTAAAAGATGCCAGAAAATTCAGAAGGTATTAAAAGCAAAGATGCTTTTCAATAAACATAAACGTTGTTCTGCTTAAATCCATTTCATAATCCAGATAAGTCTAATCAGTTCACTTAAACCCAATAGAATGGATGGGCCCATGACTAAATGTAATATATGATCTACTTCAATCCGGCTACTAAACACAGTGAACTCAATAAGTAAGGTGAACTCAGGTTTTATCAGAAAAGGGAGCAAATCACTGTTTAATCTTACAGGAACTCTTCTTCACCATACAAATTTGATTTTTATGGTAGCTGTTTAACAGGCAGATATAACTTGTTCAGAAGGGGTTAAGAAATCAAGGAAGGATTCTTCTCTGCATTTGAACTTAAACGTGCTGAAGCAGTGAGCCGGTGTCTGATAAGTAAAAAATCGTTTGTTCTTTGTTGTTTTTTCTTTGTGCCTCCCTAATGCTTTATTGTGGTCTTAAGTCCCTTTTAGCATTTGCATAAAGTTCATGATAGATCCCTCTTTAATGACGTGCCGATCATTAGATACCTGTGTGTCAATAACATGCTCTGATGCTATGTACCATTGACAGTCACACCATGCCCCTCCATCTGCTTTTGTTTTGACCCTATCTTTGAACTTTATCTTGGTTGCTGGCCAGTAGTTTTCCCTTTAATTACAAGAAGGAAACTGTCAATAAAATCTGTTAAATGGGATGCAATGAGTGGCTTGAATGGGCGGACGGCTATTTGTTCAAATTCTGCAGCATTCAAGGTATTGACAGTTTGTTTTCTGGGGCCATATGTGACGATCAATCTCAGGCTGGGCTCAGCCGCGCTGAAAAATGAAAAACCAGATTGCTTTTGCTTACTTGTGGATGACGACTTGTGATTTGGCGCGGTCCTAGTGAGATGAGACCTTCTGCCCAAATTGCCCCCCCGAGAGCCAGAATGCGTGACTGTTTTTAGAAATAATTTTTTTAATTGATTTTGTAATTAACAGTTCATCTACAATATTGATGCATGAATCCTCAGATTGATAGGAGGAAAATTGTTTTCAACAATGAAGTTGTACTTTCCTATTTGTCTTCATAATGGGATCTAGCATTTTGCATTTTAATTGGGGTTTTAATTCCAAAAAATAAAATGCAAAACTAAAAGATTACTCATAAAAAAAATTCTTACACTGCTATTGTATGTAGGTTTTGTTGTCATACACAGCCTAGTTCTAGTGGCTGTCTCAAATTTATCTTTCTCTAAGATAATAGGAACCATCATATAGTATCTATATTACTGGAAAGAAATGTTATAGGTACTGATAAGGTGAAATATTTATAAAGCTAGAAAGCAAGTACAGTTTGTATAGAAATACTTACTTTTGAACATTTCAAAGGCAGCTAACCTCTGCATATTTGGAGGTGATTGAGACAGTATTTCAGTCTGACCTGCAGAGATTTAATATGACATTCATTGAAATTATCAGCTTAGCATAAACATCTGGCTTGATTCAATAATAATTAATGTTCTTTTATGCTCTAAATCGGTGAACTGATTTAACGGTAACCTTCCTTCCTGCCTCCCTCCCTCCCTGTTCCACCCATGCATAAACATATAAGACTTGTGCACATAAAAATATCAGTAGCATTATAACTCCAATTCATAATGGTTTTAAACAGGAGGCTTGTGTACAAGACTTCTGGTTGTCGGCAGCTCAGTTTGGGAGAGAAGGGAGGTCCATATGTGTTCTAATGCAGTATCCCATCCTGTCCCCAAGTTTTCACTGTCACCTCCAGCTTTAAATTGAGATGGGGGAAAATGGGTCACCAGACCTGCTGGTTTATAGTTTCATCAGCTTGAACAGCCCCTGTAAGCTTTCCAGGGTAATGTAATGGTCATGAGGCTGGCATGTTTGCAGCCATGCTGTTTCTCCCTTTCCCGTGTCTTCTGAAATTCAGCCTCCATCTAGGATGTTACCCAGTTAAGCACTGGACTCAGGTGGTTGGTGGAAAGGGAATTTGCTTTGCCTAGCATGTGTCCTCCAAAGGCAAGTGTTCCCAGCCTTCCTCATATCTGAAAAGATACAGAACTCCCACCTGTGGGTGTTTCGTTTTGTTTTAGTACATTTTTATTCCATCCATTCTCCAAAGAGCTCAGAGTGATGTACACAGTTCCCTGTCATTTTTATTCTCACAATGAAGTCCCCAGTGGTACATTAGGTTGACAGTTGCTGGTCATAATGTTACCCATTCTGGTTAGTGCAGAGAGATATCTGCCCATGATAAGTCATTAGCAAAACCAAACCACTTGATTTGAGTGCAATATCATTTGTATGCTATTGTTAATAACCATAATCAATTGATTTGCATAACCCAATAACACTGATGATGTACATTGGTTCTATATATCCCATCCCATAGGGGCCCTTGGCAGGTAATCTGGAAACACTGGCTTGTGGGTGGGGGAGTCCCAGTCCTTGGCTGTGTAATGTGTGCGACAAAACAATTTGGTACCAATGAGTGCTTTTTTTACTCACGCAGAAAAAATGCCTTTGAATATTTTCCAAAGCATGTATGTACCAATTACTTCAGGCATACAGGCAGGTGAACTGTTTGCACATAATAAAAGGTGTTCTCTCTGTCTCTTAGTGCTCTTACTAAGTGCTCCCATTTATTGATTGGGCAGTGCCAAATGGAAGGATGTAGGTTCACAGGTTTGTTTGTTTTTAATTATTTCATCAAGAAAAAAATAGTGGCTTGTAGTTTTAGGCTGGAGACTTTTTAAAAAGCTTTGCATGCCCAATCAGTTCAAGTGCCAGAGAATTTCAAATTCCATTTGCACAACTGATACAGATACCTTCTCTCATTGACTGAACTATTTAAAAAGCTGCTCTTTGTAACTAGCAATACATGAATCTCAATTTTTGTTCTTGTCGGTTTCTCATTTTTCTAGTCCTAAGTTCAGTGTGCACATTTCTGCATCAGTTTACAGGTGACACACACATTTTTGCAAGACATTTTTGATAACATGCATTTTTGTGCATTATTTTCACCAATATAAACACTTTTGTGCACACTCCTTCTATCACCTATGGTTTGGTTGGAGAACTGTATCACAAAATCCACAAAAGTGTGCATTTCAAAGGATAGCTATGTTGATTCGGGAAATGTGAATTAGGTAGGTTTGCATCAGAACGTGAACCAAACATTTCCGTCTCCCCAATCCCTTAACTGTAACACCAAAAATGGGGAATCATGGTTTCTGTGGAGGCATTGCCTTGTAAAGTCAAACAAAATTTGAGTGGCAGGTTAACCTAAATTTAACCTAAAATTAACCTAAAGATTCAGTGGTTTCTTTTGGAGAGACAGTGTTGAGACATTGGCAGCCCTTAGACTGCTTAACATCAGTAGGTAGTCCGATAGCAACTTTATCTCTAGACACAGGCTGCTTAGACTAAACGTATGAGGTTCTGTATGGACAGACAAAGCTGTATTGGCTCCTGATGCCATCTAACAACCACTGAATAAGCAACCTGTAGTATTCCAATTCCATTAGCTGCACCCAACAACAGTAGATAGCAAGGGAGCAGCATCCTCTTCTGGCCAGGACAGCTCTCTATATTGTCCTTCAGCTCTCTATATGTCCTTCAGCTCTCTATATTGGACAAACAGGCCAAACCTTACGCCAAAGAATAAACGGACATAAATCGGACATCAAGAATCACAAGACAGAGAAACCAGTAGGAGAGCACTTCAATCTCCCAGGACATTCTATACAAGATCTCAAAGTAGCTGTATTACTACAAAGGAATTTCAGAAATAGACTGGAAAGAGAAGCTGCTGAATTGCAACTCATTACCAAACTTAAAACCATGGAGAGACCTGGTCTGAACAAAGACATTGGATTCTTATCTCATTATACATGACAAAGCCATTTTTCACCTTCTCACCCCTTGCTTTTTCCTGTAAGACCTATTGCAGTCGTTAAGAGTCGTCAACAGGCTCATCACAGCTATCTGCCAATCACCCATTCCCACCACCCTTCTGAGTAATACCCCTCCCCACCTTCTCACTATATAGAAGGATCTGGCAACTTCTGTTTCAGTGTATCTGAAGAAGTGTGCATGCACACGAAAGCTCATACCAAGAACTAACTTAGTTGGTCTTTAAGGTGCTACTGGAAGGGAAAAAAATTTTTTTGTTTTGATTCTGGCCAGGAGTCGCACTAGAGATTAGAATGGGAAGAATTCCTGTCCCTTATACAGCAGACATTAAAAATGCCATTGCAGAGTTTAGTATCTCTGTTTTTAGTTTATGTTTACTTCAGACAATAAGAATCACCATTATTTCTTGGCCATTTAGCAAACTTATTAGAAGGTATCTATGGCAGTCATAAGAAAGCCAACTCAAATCTTAGTATTCTTCATGAATTCTTCTCCTTCAGATCATCCATAACGCTAGGCCAGCCCATTGGGAAAGTTGGAACTCCACCTGTGTGATCCATCCAAATATCACGTTACGTAATCAGCGATTCTGTTTTTGTTGCCATTTTTTTTTTAAAGTATGCAATTTCTTTGATCCTCAGGGTTTGAAAAATTGGCTGTCTTTACCATCCATTGTTAAGAAATGCAGACAGTGCAGCAGAAGGCCAACTGTAATAGGAGGCACAGTGAAAATGATATTTTAGGAGATGGATTAGGATGCAATGTAGGACCAGTTGAAAGGGCATATTAAACCATTATGACTGTTCATAATGCTGGTTGCTAGAGACCACAACACAGACTGCCATTCTGGAGAGAAACAAGAGTTCTCTCTCATTCAGGTACTTTATAGAAGCTTGACGGACTCATAATTTACAGGACATTTGTGCTGTCCCACTATGTATCTGTGCTGTAGCTCTCGGTGAGAAGGAGTAGAGGAGAAACTTTCACTATCCTGCATGGACAGTGACAGAAACACCAGCACCACTTTTGGATTCTGGCAACAAAATCCCTAAGTTTGGAGCAATGTCAGGCAACTTTAACTACTGTCTTTTCAAGCAAATTAAAGCAACATCTTTCAAGTACACTTTCTATATCCATAAGTAGTGTTGAGATGGCAGTTTCTGAGGAGGCAAAAACTAACCATGCTTAAATTCAATGCATTTGAACAATCTGTGCATATTAGAACTCCTTATTAATGTTCCTTTTTAACTATCCATTTGAATGCTATTTTACTTCACAACAGTTTTCTAGTTTCTAATGTTAAAATCCCAAGTTTCAGACTGTTCTGCTTTTATTCATCCTTCGAACTTTATTATTATTATTACTTATTGAATTTATATACCGCCTTATACCTGGAGGTCTCTTCCCAAGCCCTTTTCCATTTCTGCAGCCCTATACATTTAAGACTTGTGGAATTGTCAGGCAAATTTAGATTTTTCTTGAAAGATGTAAAAACATCTTTAGGAATTTTAAAGGAAGTTTAAAGAATGCCAATTAGATTAGAAAAATGGATTGGGTGGAGGGAAGTTAATAGCCAGAGTGATATAGCAGACTAGGACTGGGAGACCCAGATTCAAGTCTTGACTCAGCCATAAAATTCATTGGTGACCTTTGGTCAGTCATTCAGTCTAATACGTTTCCTAGCCATAACCTATTTTGTGAGGATAAAATGGAGGCAGTGGGAAAACGTGTGCTATCTTGAGCTCCTTGAAATAAATGTGGGTCATAAATTGATAATGCCTGTGCCCTAGTGCTTTTCTAAGGTGGAATTGCCTTGAATTCATGCTTTCTAGAAACTATGTCCAATGGTGAATGTGCCTGAATCACTGAGACAACAGATCTTCCCCAACAGTTAGGCCACATGCCTGTGTAATATATTGTAACTGGGATTTTCAATGTATTGATTCTGCCTCTTTAACAAACTCATGAAAATGAGTTACAGATAGATAACACTGTATGGAGTGGAAATCAAGCAGTCTTTCATTTTTCAAGGCAGTCTACTTCCCATGCAACTCAGCTAGGTTATCGAATAATTCATCCCTTGAGTATACATCCCAAAAGGTGCTGGTTTAAGTATGCTAAGTTGTATGCCAAACTGTAAATACATGCTTCGTTCTCCCATTGCAAAGTCCGTCAATATTCTTGGCTGCAGTTTATAAGATTCAGAAACACAGATTTATTTTTTTTGTAATAGAACAATGGCAACCTGGAAGATGGCTGCACAGATTATGATGTAGGTATTTCTTCCACTTTTTCATTGTTCTGTGGGTCTACATTTCCCTGCATTCTCCTAAATTCCAGTTCAACAATAGCAAAACTTTAACATTACTTTAGAAATTGGAGTATGTAGAACTTGCCACAGCTTTTAGTTCCTTTGAAAGCCGACCTGAAAATGTATTTATTTATTTGATTCAATTCCATATATGAATCAGTTTCCATAAAAAAAACTTAAAGCAATTTCGCAGTAAAATCAGGGAAGAAAACAATTAAAAACTATCCATTATGTGAAAACAATTCATGTTGAGATGGTCTACCTTAAGAAACTGATGAAATCTGATGGATTTCTGAATGCCTTGGGGGGTTTTATGACTGACATGGTAGGTACTCCTGTTGCGGCTCTCATTTCACTGAGGACTGATGAAATGTTCAGAGCCATTGAAAGGATTCATCACCTCTAGGGAGCCCATAGATCACCTTGTACTCTAGTGACCTGTGGGCAATGACACAGGAGGATCAGTGGCTACAGTGCAGGTGGGGCAAATCTCTACTTATGGTGATTCCCAGTGGACCATTCTTAATGTGGAACACTGCAAGGTTGCTTTTTACCAAAAAAGAAGCAGAAGCTCTACAACTGCTTAAAGCAGTGACTGACTTTATTTATTTATTTTGCAAATTCAAAGACTTCAAAGCCCTCTGCTGCCTCATTTCTATCGTAGTCAGGGATGCCATAGGGGGTGGGTGGGTGTTGAGGGCCCCCTGAAATTTTCAAGAAGGGGACCAGGCTCCCTCAATATTCTGCGGCAATGTGTGCCCGTCACTCATGCAATTCAATTCATGAACTGGCCAGAGATACTGGCTTTTGCACTGGCTTCCCCTACCCTGTGGTACACAGTTCAAGCCTCTCCAACTTACCTTTCAGTCGATCCATTCTCCAATCCTTCCTACTTATCTTCTCTTCATTTGCCTTATCTGCCTTCTTATTCTCTAATGTTGCTGTTGTCAACCAGAAAATGAGGATGGATGAGAATAGGGAGAAATAATTGTAAATTAGTTGGTGCCGGGGGTTTTTTTGTTTTTGTTTTTACTATACTTCTCCTTCGCTTGCTGCACCCTCCCCCATTTCTACCTATTCCAATGCTGGCCAAATGGAACAAATTAATGTCAGGTTTTATCTGGTCAAGATAGAACCCAAGGCTGAAGTGAGCAACTCTTTGCAGATCCCACAAAACGAAGGTCTTGCAGTGCCAAATCTAGAATTATATTATGCTGCAGATTTCTTGAATGGATGAATCCTTCCTCAGAGCACCACTGGACATACGCAGAAGAACAGTCAGTGGGCAATGCCTTCTAAATATGGGCCAGTCAGTTATAGGTCAGAACAGAAGAGTCAGAACAAAGAGGACTGGTTCCAAAATAATGATCAGGGACCATGCTACAGCTCCTTATAGCTGTTGTGACAGAAGAAGCAGTCCAAGAAGCAGTTCAGGAAGCAGCCCAAGTACCCACATGCAGCAATATTACCAGCTGCACAACTTCCATCATCCTGAAAGCTATGGAGGAGGGTTCTGGCAGCCACCTCTCAGCAACACTCAACCAGGAGAGCACCTCCATGACTTGCAGTACAAGCTGCTGTTGGTGAAACTGGGTTTTGTGAGACTTCCCAGGCAAGCAACTGCCCAGTTCCATATTATGGTGGAGAGCAACCTCCACCATCGGCTGGTAACTTCTGCATTGCCTCCAACAGTAATACTCCCTTGTGTGCAATGGGGAATTGTCCAGCTGCAAATCCTGTACAAATGCTGAATGATGATGGAAGTGGTTCAGGCTCTCAGTTCTTCTCTTTAGGTCTAGTTTCAGAACAATGGAGCTAGACTGCCATTAGGGATTATCAGGCCTCAAACCCCCTACAAATGTTGCTTGACGATTACCAAAGTTGCCAGCAAAGCAATGTATTTCCTTCTCCCAGCACATTCCAGGGTTACCCATACATTTAAGATTTGTTTTCTATCTTTTAAATTTAATATATTTTAAAGTTTTTTTTTTTAAAAAAAGTTTGTTCTTGTAGTGGTTTTGTCTGGGATCATCATCTGGCTTTCCATTTACTGAAGCATTGGCATCCCTTTGTCCAAGTAAGCTAAAAGCTCTTGGATATTGAAATAAAAAATTTATCAAAATTATATTTCCTCATGGTATTAAAAAAAATCAAATAAATTTGTTCTGACTTGGCATTCACTTATTTTTTACAGTAGCAATAAGGGCCACAGTAAAAATCATCCTATTATGCTAGAATTTGGAATGCATGGTACAGTATTATTTTTGTATTTATACACACACAAAACTTTATTGTGGTCCATAGACCCCAAATACACAGTAGATTTTTTTTATTTACATTGTCGCTGTTTTAATTTCATTTTTGTATTATTCCCTTGTATTTATGGATGCATATTTGTATTTACCTTAACACGGATTTGAAGCCACTTTTGTCCTTCCAAAGAGGCTCCTGGGAGGCTGGAAGGACATTGCTGGAGCAACTCTTGGGATGGGGCAACTGTTTAAAATGTTTTAAACAACTCTAATTTTGGTACCTCTGTTTTGTTTTGCTCAGGTTGGTGTTGGTTAAATGTTTAGTTGGGCTTGGCAGTTATTTTAATTTGGATATAGCTGTAAACTGGTTATTGTTGTTGTTGTTGTTGGTTTCTATTGATTTATTGGTTGGTTAGTTGTTCGTACAGGATATTTTATTTTTTAATGTTTGATCCTTTGTTGTGTTTTATATATGTTGTCAGCTGCCCAGAGTGGATAGGGAAACCCAGCAAGGTGGGCAGGGTATCAATTTAAAAATTATTATTATAGGTCTAAGTGCATGATTAAAACATTTTTGTTTCGATAAGCCTATCTAGACATGTAGAAGTTACATGCGTCTTAGCTCTTTTTATCATATTTTGAATGTTTTTGAATACCTGTTTTTACTGAGAATTTAAGAGGTTTACATAGAATCAAGTTGTATGTAAAGTAACTAAATAGTTAAATCTTTGAACATCTGATGATTAGAGACACTGTACTAACTTTGAGAAATTGGCAAAGACCAGCCTCTGGCTCCTGATCTGAACAGCCTTGCCTGGTTAGTTCAATGGTTCCAGTTAGTCTCCTGTTTCCCACAATGGCTAACAGTACATCATTGAGCCACTTCTACTATCTTGTTGCCCAATTACTAAGTTTAGAGAAATCCTTCTACAGTTCTCATAGTCTCCTTGGGTTTGCAGCACCTTTGATTTGGTGTAGGGATGGACTAAAGCAGACTAATTTCATCCCAGTTCTGCCTCATGGGCATTCATGGGAAGTTTGCAGTTAAATTGTATGAATCTTGTGCACATTTTTTTACATAGAAATATGCATTTTACATAAAGCACACATTTTTAAAGTTAAGTATGTACATCACAGTACATTCATCACACATTTTGTACACATTTTCATGTAAAATGAATATTTTGTGCATTGTAATGGCATCACAAAGTGTGGGTGCACCAAAAGTTGTGTTCTCATCCACAAACCTAGTTCTGGAGCATTGGATTAGTTCAGTCCAATGCGAAAAGAAGTGACACCCATCCCTACTTTGGTGTCATTGACAAACTTTGCTCCTTCACTGCTCATTCCAAACTCTAGTTCATCTACAGATAAAATTTACTTCAGCCCTCTGCTTCCTGGTTAACCATATGACCCATTCTTATTTTGGTATTTTACTTTCCTTCTCTGTATAGAAGCAGACCAGTTTTTAAATGAAGTTGTTATAGAATATGCATAATATTGTTACTGCATGCGTCTTAGGGCCTGTGTCACTGTAACTCTGAAATCTTTAAACGGGTAGAATCCCCATAGGACTCCATTATGTGTAATAACTGATAAACTGCCATCAGAATCAATAAACTGTGCTAAATGACCCAAACTTGCACATTATTAACTACATTTTTCAGAGCTGAAACATTTTCTTTCTTTGCCACACTGCACATTTATTTTTGTAAATAATGGACTCAATTCCTCATCAACCTTTTTGATGCAAGGATTTCTTTCAGGAGGCTCTCCTTAAATATTGTTGGTGTTGTTTAGTTGTTTAGTCGTGTCTGACTCTTCGTGACCCCATGTTGTGCCCCAAGTTGATTCTTAAAGAAATAAAGGTGGCCAAAATAACCGGACTTAAAAGGAAAAAATCCAGGTACATAAGCAGCAGTTAACAGCTTACATATCATTGATCCAAATCCAGAATAAGCTGTTTTCAGAAAAAGGGGTTTCCTCAGGTAGATCAGCAAAACATATGCACAAGCAGTAGCTAGGATAGAGGACATATATACAGCTAGTACATGCAGAATTATATGCATTTTTCATGCTGGGGTCTAGATAATCTCCATGTTTTTCACATAGTTTTCTGGATGAAGACATATATGTATGAATAGAATCTGATCTGTTGCCTTTTATAGGTTAAAAGTGATTAATTAGGTACTCCGTAAAATTAAGGTTGCCCCCTGGGCAAGGAAGGTAGATAAATAGCTTTGAGTCCATTGGGCACATCTAGACATGATATGTACCACTATATGTTCTCTACCAATAAAACTTATATCCCATATGCCCCCACTCTTCTCCAGAGGGTGAGGGAAACACTGGAGCAAGATGGAAGGGTGGGATACACAGGGGAAGGAGATGGCGGGGAAGTCCCATTGCACCCCCAGAAGTGATTCTGCTTGCACAGTGAGCTGAATGCAACCCAAGGTTAGTGAGGGTGCGACTGGGCTGCTGTTTCATGTTCCTGCTTGAGTGCTATAGGCAGGGCCAGATTTAGGTTTGATGAGGCCCTAAGCTACTGAAGGTAATGGGGCCCTTTATATGTCCTCGAGGACTCCACAGCCTATGCTAGCCTCAGTAGCAGGCAAATTCAGCAGTGATAGAAAATCAGACCATGACTGGCTGGCTCCAGGTCTCTAAACAGACCTGATACAAGTAGTTTTAAATTAGAAATCCTGAACCCACATATCTGTACTATGGAGCACCTGTTGCTCAAAATAAAATTAGAAGTATCTGGATTTCTCTGAGCAAATCTCACCATGCGCTGTAAATTTCCAAAAATTTTAAATACACGTAGAGTTTTAGAAAACATAGTTGGTGCACTTTCAAGGTTTGTTCCTAGAGTTTGGGGCTTTCTGTATTATCTAGGAAATACATTTTGAAAACACAGAGTCCAGGTCTGTAAACTGGACGAAGAAGACTTAATGAAAAGATGCTTTTAAAAGTCAAGAAAAAGAAAATATTCGTACAAATTTCAATGCAAATTTCAATGCTAGTTTCTCTTAATCTATATAAACCAAGCGCAGGAAGCAATTACATGTTTGTAATTACACCAGAGACTCAAACATTTTCCAGGAGGTCAATATGGTAATATGAGAGTAATTATCTAACTTACTCATAAGAGAGCCCAGAAAATGCTGGGTAAATCCATGCAAATCCATAAACAATTATTGTGCTGCTCCTTATTACGGTGCAAGTTACAGTCTAGAGCATTGGCATCGTAATCTTGCTTTCTGGCATGGAAACTGAAAACTGCTGTTTTGCTCTTTTGTTTTGCAGACTCAATGCACATAGAAGATGTTGAAGCCGTTCAGAAACTTCAAGATGTCTTACATGAGGCACTGCAGGATTATGAGGCCGGGCAGCATATGGAAGACCCACGCCGGGCTGGCAAGATGCTGATGACTCTGCCGCTGCTGAGGCAAACCTCCACCAAGGCTGTGCAGCACTTCTACAACATCAAACTGGAAGGCAAAGTCCCCATGCACAAACTTTTTTTGGAAATGCTGGAGGCCAAGGTCTGACTAAAGCATCCTGGGCCTTCCAGTCACGCACGCTGGAATTTTAATGAAAGGGAAAACCATAAACAGGAAAACCACGACAAAGAAACTTTAGCATCTAAATTAAGGAAACTAAAATGACTGCAGTGATACGTCGCAGCAAGACTGAGAAGCAGCAGCTCTTTCTATTTCGTGTCTTCTCCGACACAGTTTCCCTTTCTTGATTTCTCTCTTCTTTTTACCGTTCTGATTTTTCTTTTTCTTTTTCTCTCCCCTACACCCTATGCTGCTGAATCTTTTAAAAAGAGGTCTCTAATAGAAGAGAGATGGAAGCCAGGCCTGCCAAAGGATTGAAATCCATAACATGGATGCCAGTGAACTTATTACGAACCACAATACCCCAATGACAAAGGAATCAAAAGAGAACCATCGTAAATAGCAGTACAGTACAACACGATGAACTGACTGAATGCAGTATTAGGTTTCACTAGAGCAGCCTCTAATTAGACGACTTCGATGACGACGCATTGGCTGCTTCTTATCATTGCATTTCCATCTAGATCAGTTACAGCCATTTGATTCCTTAATTGTTTTTTCAAGTCTTCCAGATATTTCTTAGGTTAGCTACAATGTAACTTTTTCAGGGAATAGTTTGAGCTTTATTCATTCATGCAATACTAAAGAGGAAAGATAAATAAATAATACTGCATTTTTTTGTGCTGGCTTGAACAATGACAAACATTTAATGAAGGACAAATTAATCCTGAAGGAAGATTTTTTTAAAAAAACAAATGTTTTGGTTCTTCTTACTAACAGAAGATTTTTTTCTACCAGCTTTACCACTTTTCAGCCATTTGTTAACGTGGGAATTTATCTTACTCAAGCAATAGTTGAAGGGAAGGTGCATATTATCACGGATGCAATTTATGTTGTGTGCCAGTCTGGTCTAAGACATCCCGTTTCTTCGCATGAGCTCCAATTTATATCTTAAGTGTTCACTGAAACAAAGGATTAGATTACACCTACAGTATATCAGAGTAGTCTAACATGTTAAGATGCCATGTCAAATAGGAATTTAAAAAAAAAAGTTAGTAAGTGCTTCTGTACGGCCAAGGTACAATTGCTACATGATACTGTGTGTTAATTAATAATATGGCTTGTCTTTACAAAATTGCAGACTTTATTCCAAAGTTCAACCCACTGCAACTAGCAATAAGGCAGAATCAGATATCGGAATAGTCAGCCTCTGACCAAATTCAAGAACCTAGCACTTGTACCCATTATTTATTAATTTGTAAAAAAAAATATTATTTTGGGTAGATTGCCATTTTTAAACAAACAGCCTAACCAGTATACCTGCTTTTTCAACCAGTGTTCTCACAGCATAAAAGTTGGTCGATTTCAAGACTGTTAAGAGGTGTAATCTAATGTATAAACTAATTAGATGCCCCCAGAAAACTACAGTCGCTAAATAACCAATAAACAATAACCTCCATCAAATGCTATACCAATGTACCAGTGTTAGTAGCTGCTCCCTGTACTATGTGAACAACCTTATTCTATGTACACAAATGTAATTAAAATTGTAATCCTAACAAACAAAGGAAATGTAGTTCAGCTTTTCAATGTTTCATGTTTGCTGTGCTTTTTGGAATTTTTTCTGTTGCATTCAAAGACTGTTGTCTTGTTCTTGTGGTGTTTGGATTCTTGTGGCGTGTGCTTATAGACACAGGGTAGAATTAGAGACAATATTGGATGTAAAATTCCTCAGGAGACTTCAGTAGTATATTCTATTCCTTCTGATAATAAGGTTCTTCCTAGTAATAATTAAGAAATTGGAAAAAAAAATCCAACCAAGTACTCATTATGGACAAATACACATTGAAATCATAATATTTTCAAAACAAGGGATAATTTCTGTAACAGTTTATTATAGAATACCTATGTATAGCTTAGAAATAAAACTTTGAATATTTCAAGATTATAGATAAGTCTAATTTTTAAACGCTGTAAATATAGCTTTCATCCAATCATCTCTCAGATGTTGTTATTAACTTGCTCTGTGTTGTTGCAAAACCTTTTTTTTTTTAAATGCAGACACGTTTCCAAAATTATTGCTACTCGTGTGCTTTAAACAAAATACAACAGGCTGATGATACATCAACCTTGTGCTAGAAATACTGTATATCTCTCATTAGCTATATGGGATTCTCTTGTAGATTGTGTTTTTCTCAGTAGAGAAGTGACTGTCGTGTGGTCCTAGATAAATCATCATTAGCAATTCATTCAGTTGGCCAATAACTTGAAATTAATAGCGTGATAGGAGTTTGGAAATTGGCACGTCCCTTTTGAAAAATGGCAAAACCTCACAACTCCTGGGGGCGGGGGAGGGAAATGGTGCTCATTCTATAAAATTATTTATATATGTAAGAGTGCAGAATAATTATTTTCCAGAAAATTTGTGCAGGGTTTAAGTTGCTACTGTTCAACTACACTATATATGTATATATAAATATCTAATATAAATATTGTTTTTGCTGTATCGCATTGAAGAACTTGGGTTTTCAGGGTCAATAGCCAATCAACACACTCAGAAAAGAAAAGCATACAAAGACTTAAGAAAGCTGGAATGTGTTAAAGGAACACAGTGCAATTTTTTTTACTGTTGGTTTTCAGTAATTTTTAGAGCTGCAATGAACAAATATCTCGTGGCTGTACAATTGTTAACTGAAACACAGATACACTGCACAGGCATTAGAATAACATTTATCTTAAACCTTGCTGAACGAAATTTTAACTTATTTATTGTGAAGTATTGGGGAAGATTTCAAAAGGTGTTTTAGCATAACAAATTTCATTTAGAGGAATTGATCCAGAGGGAATTTCTCCTGCACAAGCCATTGAAATGAAAGGGTATTGTGTAAGAGCTCTATGGTCTTGTTTGGCTCCCCCATTCAGTTCAATGTGCAGAAGAAATTTCTAATAGGCTATTTTCTTTCCTCTTACTGTTATTTCTTTCTCCTTATTTAAAGCAATATGATTGTGTGACTCCTGGAAGTTACGCATTTGTTTCAATCAAATCAGATTGTTGTATTTATTCCACTATTTTGCATTTAAATGCTAACATAAAAAGATATAAAAAATTAAAACTGCTATTTTTCTTATGGAAGAGAAAATGGGTGTTGGTAATTGTATTTTAATTATTTAAGCGTCTCTGTTTACCTGCCTAGGAAAACACTTTATGGCAGTCTTATTGTGCAAAGATCGCAAAAGAGGGGGGGAAACTGAATTAAGCTGCTTATTATAATCCAGGAGTTGCATAATAACCACTAGTAAAAAACACAAATGAAAAAAAAATCATGTCTATAGCTGTAGATGGGCTTCACATCTGTAAAGCAATCAACTGTATATTTTTGTGATGTGTATCATACTGTGTGCTCCAACCAATGTCCATTTGTGTAAATGTATTTATTTTATATTGTATATATTGTTAAATGCAAAAAGGAGATATGGTTCTGTAACTCCAATCAGTTCAGATGTGTAACTCAAATTATTATGCCTTTCAGGATGATGGTAGAGCAATATTAAACAAGCTTCCACTTTTAATTGCTTTTAATTTTTTTGTGCGTTGTGGCTTTTGTTTTGCTCCCCCCCCCCCCCATCAAGGAATCAAATCAATAAGCCCTACCTTTAGTAGAGCTCTAAGGATCTACGCCCTCCAGCTAATGTAGCCACATGGCTACATGCTATATAAAGACTTGTCAAAATGAATTTCAGGGTGGTATAGTCATTTTGCATACACCTGAATATGCAGACTGTCCCTTAACACATTATAATTCATTCTGACAAGCACTTATTTAATCTTAAAACATCTCCACATCAAGCCACGTTACCGAAAATCATTACCTCTCAGTCAGTGTCATAAAAGAAAAGTTCCCTGCAATTCTGAGATCATATTACTACTGTCTACAATGGGCTATTTGCTTTCTTCATCAAAAGCTATAGTCATCATTCCACTCCTAAAACATGATTTATTCATTTATTTTACAAATTGGATAATCTTTTTTAAAAATAAAATAAAGTAAGTTCTTATTTGCAACAGCATTTATGAATTGCAAGCCAAAAAGCTAGTAGAGTGATAATGTAGATAGGTGTTAATGATGATCATTAGTAATTCTCCAGGACCATAGCTGAGCCTTGATTTAAATGTATCAGGAAACAGCATCTCTGGCTTGAGTCAGAAAGGTGGTACCTTCTTGCCACAGGGTCAACTTTTGCTTCTAGAAGACTTTTTTTTAGAATCAACATACAACTACTAATTTTGCTTTTTAGCCTGTCGTGATAGTATTTTGTCATTTGTTTGCTCAACATGTTTCTCACCTTCAGTGCTAGGCAGTCCCTAGAGAGGTCGTATGACACAAAGGTTTCTAAAGACAACCGAGTATTCAGCCCCTGCCCCTGTTTTTCCACCACCTCCTTCCACTATTAAGATAAATCACCAGGTTCCCTTTTGGTATTGGTATATTGCGTTCATAAAACATGTCTTCACGGAGATTCCAAATTATGACCCAAAAAAAGACTCTCTGTAGCACCTGATTTTTGGAGGAGTTACTAGAAAGAAATTTCCTAAAATATTTTCTTTTGTTGTGAAGAATTCATGACACTATTATTGACTGGGGTTTTTTGTTCACCCATGCCCAGCCCAGATGTAAGACTTAACAATGGTTTGTGATCATTATTATTTGTTGCTGAAACCATGGTTTAACTTGCTGTGCAACTTTTTCTCTTTTTAGCCATGACTTGCTTAGTGCAGGCCCATTTGATATTTTCAGTATAATGCAAACTCACTTCAGATTAGTCCCATGTCATGGCTTGCTTCCAATTATTCATTCAGATATAACAATTAACCATATCTTCCGGGTGGGAGGAGAGACTGAAGGGGGAAGGAGTGGTTTCTTCCCCATCCAATTAGTAAGGGTTGGACCCAAATACATGCAAATTGACCTCCACTCACGCAAGACAATTTCCAGCTACCAAGTTCCAGCACAGCTGTTGCACATGTGCTTTGTTGGTTGAGACACCAAATGGATTTACTTCTGAGTGAACTTGTATAAAATTGGGCTATTGCTATACTACTGCCATTTTATTCCATGCTCTGTTTCTCTATTATAAAAATTAACCCAGATTTTTGGCACCTGATTGCTAGTTGCCCTCTAAAAAAAGAGCTGATCATCTGCCTCATGCATTTTATCATATTTACATGCATGTTCTTTTCACTGTTTCCTAGGTGTAGACTCTCTAGGCTGATTCCCCAAATCCCAAAAGCCATTTCACTGAGGTTCCAGGCTTAGCCATGGGATTAGGCTGCATTGATCATCTTTAAATGCATGCTAACAAAATGGTTGCATGAAGCAAGCCTTTTCCTTGCTGTGGCTTGAATCTGAGAAACCCTATATATCATCGCCCCGAGCCATGCAATGACAGCTGTTTCCAGCAGGTGGCTTTTCTTGGGTCTTGGGTGCACTGATTCAGCAGTCATGACACATAAAAACTGTATTGGGACTGTGGCAAAATCTCATATAGTCCAAATAACAGAACCAGGACTACCAGGGTAAACACTGCCTGTCATACACAGCTGTCAATTTACAAAATCCTCTTGGTAACTGATATGAGTGTCTGAATGGATCCAGTGAGCATCTGCTTGCTCAAACACCATTTTCCCAGAGGGGCAAAATATTGTGCTGAAAAGCAACAAGCACTTTCCAAGATTTGGAAAAGGAAACCACACATTCCCCCATGAAACCTAACAGCATTGCAAAAATCCAAGAGAGGCAGTTAAGTAATACTGTACCCAGTGCCTAGTAGCCCCTGGCATTGGTAAACAGAGGAGTCCATTTCAAATATGAAGCAAAGGCACCACAGTTACAAGTGGTTTTGTGCAGAAATTTAAGATCCTAAAAACTACTGGCATTCTATGACTCCATCTGATTTCAAGACCGACCACTGAATTCACAATCATTCCCGCTCAAGCCCACTTTATAGAGGTCACTTGATATGTCCCTACAACAAAAATACCCCTTGCAGAAGGCATATTGCAAGAGAAATGTTCATTTCAGCAAGATGCTACTGATTGTCATCTGTCACTGACCTTCCCTGCACCTAGTGCCAAGCCTCCCTACTGAACATACATGGCTAAAGTGGCTGGCAACCTGCTGAGAACAAAGAGGGACACACTGATTCATTCATTTGATTTATATTCTGCTTTCTGAACCATAAGGACCCACAAAATGGCTTGCAATAACTTAAAACATATTATAAAGTAAAATCAAAATGTAAAATGCATATTAAATTAAAACAGAGACAAATACACACACACACACACACCATATTGCCACACCCCATTTGCAGGTGGTAAAATAGGGGGCACCTCGGCAAAGAAGTATGGAATAAGGTCTTACCAGTGCTGTTATTGGTATTTCTCCAAGTGCCCGATGATTAGTGCTTGCCATTTTTATACCCAAATGGTCCAAGATGTCACGCAGTCATCATGTAGCATCATTACGATAGCAGCTTTCGAGGAGGGAAATGGCAGTCTTGGGAGAACTGAAACTGGTGGCAGTAAATTTTTTTTTAAAAAGAGAGATATGCTGTGCTCCTTTAGTCTCGACCCCACACCCCCAGTTTGAACTAGAAGTTCCTGCTGGAAAATTTCAGCTCAGTTAGAAGTACTACATACCGATCTGTGAAGAAGCCCTTTATCAAGGGTCAAGGATGTGGTTACCAAAATGTGGTAACCAGCTGTGTTACCAAAATGTGGAAGATGAGCTTGGTGACCTGGGAAGGACCATGGCAGCTTGAGCTACTGATGCCAGCAGTCGGGAAAGACTTACATAGTAATATCTAAATTGCAAAAATGTTGAAGAGAACAAATGGTGCTCATAGCAAAGTTGAAAAATCTGTTGCCCTTCCAGATATTGCTGGACTACAGCTCCCATCCGCCTTGATCGTTGGTCGTGCTGGGTAGGACGGTTGGGAGTTGCAGCCCAACAATTGTATACAGCCACAGCCTCTCTATTTCTGTCCTACGGCATACTCTGTAAATTTCACCTGAATGCCAAAAATAGGAATCCTGTTGCTATTTGCCCCCTTTCCCCCTTTATTTTATTTGTGCTTTGCTTTCATGTGCGCTGTGAACTGAGACGTCTTAGACATGAGCAGTGTTTATCCTTTTATTAGGCTTTACAGCCGTTCTTCCACAAGACTCAAATACCCATCCTTCAGTTTTCTTAAAATCAGTTAATATACAGAAAGCAAGAAGCATCCAATTGATTATGTGTGGCATCTTATTATTAAGCGAGGCTGGAGGGGGGAGGGGGGAGGAGAGAGAAAGGAATTTTAAAATATAATCCTCCTTTCCCAGGAGCATTTGTCTTGTTCTCTGTGAAGTTAAAGGTCTGAAATAATGTGCCCATCAGGAGCTCAATGTTGCATGCCCATGCCAGTTGGTCCAAGGGCTTGTTATGATGGTAATGACCTGCTGCAACGTGAGCTTTGATGGCAACAATACAATTGCTACCAGCTCACCCGCTGGGAGAAATATTTTATTATTGTCAAATGCCCTCCACAGAGATTTGTTTTGCCTGTTCCTGTTTAAATTAAATCTGGAAAAGGACTGCATTATCATTTCTCTGGAGCATCACTGAAATAAACAGCGAGTTTTTCAAATTTAGGATTCCTGGCCAGTTTTTAAATATTCTTTATTAGCAGAGAAATTACAGTAGGTGAAAGCAGAGCTGCAGGAATGCGATGGCACCGCGCGAATGCGAGCGCTGCCTGGAAGGACACGGACTCCCTCTGATTTTGCAGATGAGAGTCAAATTAATAATTAATTGGGCCATAAAAATGGGAGGCCTTCGAGATGCACAGAAAGGACAGCACTTCGCTGTGGCTTTCAGAGGAAATTAGGTCATAAAACAACAACATCGCCGCTTTTGAGTAGGCACCGTTACAAAAAAAGCAGGATATAAATTTATTTATTTGTTGTGCCGAATTTGTATTTATTAAGTTGTGGCGTAACTAGAGTTCTTTGACTAATGAACCATTAAAAAGAATTTAAAAGAAATCCAGTAAAGCAGCAGTCACAACGCAACACTGAGAGCAGCCTGCAAAGCGCTAAGAACAGTGCAAAAGTCTTATAAAGCATGACATGCAAAGCAGAATGAATATCATTTCAGTCCAACAGCCACAAACACATCCTCACAATAGCTACAAAAACACCCTCATAGAGGTGGAACAACATTCTAAGCCACCATAAAATGGAGATCACAGTATTTAGATACATGATTTAAAATGTTAAAAGGCTTAGACTTTTTATTTTTTTTAAGTATTTACCTGTAGCTGAAAATACATTAAAACAGGAGCTAGGTGAGCCTTTCTGGGGTAAGTGTTTCACAACCAAGGGTCCACCACTGAAAAGGCCCTCACCCTCATAGATACCATTTATTACTGAGGCACTCAGAGAAGGGCCTACATGCACATGGGAAGAGGAGATCTTTCAGATACTGAGGTCCCATGATGTGCAGGGCTTTACAAGTCAAAGCTGACACTTCAAATTATGCTTGGAAACCAGACAAATTCATCAACAATCATCTCAGGTCTAAAAGATCCACGTTGTCTCTCCATATTGTATAATTATATTGCAACATAGGGAAAATACCCTGTTGCTCTATTTTGACTCTACCACTAGGTTCATACAAATACAAAAGCAATATACTTAAACATGCAAAATGAACATGGGCAGCAAGTACCTGCTGAACACTCAGTTCCTCAGCTAATGGGTAAGTGCGCAAGGACCTCTGTTTGAAAATCAGCTGGAAACCCAGCTAGTTGGAAGGGAGAAATGGGGACTGCAATGCACTCCCTGCACTTGCTAAAGGCCAACTGAAAACAAGAGAGCATTGTGGTGCCTTAAAGACCAGCATGAGTATTATCACCATGTGCCAAACAGAGGGAGTTCTGGAGGGTAGCCACACAAGAATGGGCTTTTTCAAGCCAGCCCATCCCACCAGTGGATTGTTGTCCCCGGAGAAACATGCCTGGCACTTTCATCATTGGTTTTCAGGCACCACACTAAGGCCCTGTTATTCACTCAGACCTTGGGTAACTTCAGTATACACATTTAAGCACCAGGTAAAAACGTTTCTCTTCAACCAGGCCTTGGGCTGATTGACATCCAATGGCCTTTCAAATATACATGGTGCATGTACACCATTATAATCATCATCATCATCATCTTTTAGTGGAGTGGTTAAGACAAGTCCTTATTTATCTATATCTTATCTGGCTGAGTTGCTTTGATACTTTTTCTTTTGTATACAGTGAATAACAAATGTAATAAATACAGTTGTGCCTTGGAAGTTGAGCGGAATCTGTTCCAGAAGTCCGTTCGACTTCCAAAACGTTCAGAAACCAAAGCGTGGCTTCTGATCAGCTGCAGGAAGCTTCTGCAGCCAATCGGAAGCTGCGGAAGCCCCATCGGACATTCGGGTTCCAAAGAACATTCGCAAGCCAGAACACTCACTTCCACGTTTGTGGTGTTCAGGAGCCAAAACGTTTGACTGGCAAGGCATTCGGGATCCGAGATACGACTGTACTACTACTAAACATTATGCTATAAGTGTGCTTCATCAGATACAATAAAAAAACAAGTACTTGAGAGGTCCACGAGGGTGGGACCAATGCCTTCTCTTTCACCAGAGCCTCGGTCCTCATGCAAAGGGATGCTGCTGTCCAATCAGCACTCCTCCCATGCACCATGTACTTATCTCCAAAGCCACTGTGTGACACCTACAGGAAACAGTATGGCGTATCCTTGCCCTTCAGCCACCAAAAATATTGACAGCACTTAAGAACATATTGTACACGCTTGGTAACTTCTGCTGGGCCCTTCTTGGACAAAACATGGACTCTGAAGTTGAATCATGGATCTTTTTGGTTTGGCAGATTCTATTTCCCCATTGCATCCGGCCTGATGGCTTTAGCTCCTTACTGGGCCTCCATCACTCACCTGATCTCACAAGTATGTCATGTCCTTTGGGACCCTCCCACCATAGGCCAGCTCCTTCTGTTCCTACTTGATTCCATGCCCTGTGGGATCTCATACCATTGTCTTACTGTGTAGTAACGTGGTACCTCAGGTTACAAACACTTCAGGTTACAGACTCCGCTAACCTGGAAGTAGTACCTCAGGTTAAGAGCTTTACCTCAGGATGAGAACAGAAATTGCATGCCGGCAGCGTGGCGCCCCCATTAGCTAAAGTGGTACCTCAGGTTAAGAATGGTTTCAGGTTAAGAACAGCCCTGCAGAACGAATTAAGTTTGTAACCAGAGGTACCACTGTATTAGGTGAACCTTCCCTCATTCCTTTCCCACAAACCTAGAAGCCTGGACACTCAGAATCAAGGAGGCAGCGTAGAAAGGGAAGGAAACTATCAGCTGTGACTTGCTGTAAATGCACACAGAAGCAACCTAAGCTTGTCTACTGGAAAGTCTACTAGTCATGTATATACTTTGTATAAAAGCAGTGAAGTCACTCTGCAATTTTGTTTTGTTTTTAGCACCGTTTGGGAATAATCTATTGGTTTTCCCAATTGTGCTAATGGTGGAAATGAAAGGAGTTAATAGGGAACTATTTTAACAGTAACAGCATTAAACTCACACTCCTAACACTCTCTCCAGTTCACTGTACCATGTGCTCTGTCTAATCTTTTCACAGCTTCACTAGGACTGTCTACAATGTGAGGGACTGTTGGCAAAATGTAGTCAATGGGGAGGAGAAGCAACCTAGAAGCTATAAGCCTTCTACAGATTTACAAAACTGATTATTCCAAGTTTTATATAACGTTAACGACAGTAGTAACTATGTAATGTATAAAGGGAAGTAGACAGTGCTAAATGTGATCTATTGTTGCTATCTTTAAATAGCGAAAAAAGAGAACCTAAGCAGTCTTTTGTTTTTCAGGAAACAGAGTTGATCATGTTTAGAACTGGGTGCCATTTCCTTCTAAAATCATCATTAAATTCAGGATTAGCTGATGTGAAAGTCCAATTGATGCAAGATTTTATCCATACTTCATATTTTGCATACATTTTCATTCCATTTTTGGATTTTTGGGTAGAGTTTTGGGACTTGGATTTTTCTGCAGTTTGGAACACTGTTGCTTCTAAAAGGCAACAATCCTAGAAGCATGGAATCATAGAATTGTATGGTTTGGGTTTCAATAATAGATTAAAAAGGAAAGTGTGCTTATACTGGCAATTCACATAGTTATCACAGTGATTTACATCACTATATTTTTTTTCCAACAAAAAAATAGTCTCCTATCCCACACAAGGCTGACCAGGACCAAAATGAATAGATGCTCCTTTACTAAATGCACCACTAAATGAATTTCTGCGAGGCTCTTATTGTATCTTAAATACAAATGAGTTCTCTCTTATAACCAGGAGATTTAGGGGAAGAAACTCCAAACTCCCAGTGTGAAAAGATTAAGGTCAATCTCCCGTACTTCACGCCACAAAACCTTTTCACAAGAACAAAAGAAGGAACCTAAAAAACACAGCTGTAATATGTTTTTATAACACAAGCAAAAAAGAAGAATTTTCCCTTAAGCAGCAATCAGTAGTTGCATGTTTGTGGATTGCTAGTGAAGGGAAATTTACACCTAAGTATAAAAGGTTAAAGAATTGTTGAAAATCTTTATATACGACATATATTGATTCGAAGAATACTAATATAATCATAAAAATGTTTAGAATCAATGTTGATAATTGTTAATAAGCTAATATAGCTGCCCAACAATAAATATAACTTGGGTGGCTTACAAACAAAACTATATTAGAAAATATATAATTAAAATTAACAGGAAGCATTACAGGACAGGCAAAAAAGTTCCCCCTGAAACGCAAATGGTATAAGAAGTTTAAAGCCTAGATTTTAAAACATAATTTAAATTATGTTTGAATTACCTGCACCCAAAAGAGCATAGCGAAGGTGCCAAGTGAGCCTCTCTGGGGAGCCTATTCTATAGCCATGGTGCCACTACCAAAAAGGCCCTCTTAGTAAGCACTTGCCTAACTTCACTTGGCCTGGACATCTAGAGCAAAACCTCAAAAGAAGATCTTAGGGTTCAGATAGGCATATGTGGGAGGAGGTAACCTGGTTCCAAACCATTAAAAGCAGCATTTAAAGTGGGCCTGGAAATATGTATGCCTATTTGAGCACGATACACTTGAATAATAAACCAGCAATATGCCTTAAAACAATTCAGCAAATTGAATTAAGATTCTCTGTTGACTTTCTCTCTATCTCTCATGCACATTCTTTACACTTTATATCCAACTTTTCATACATCTTTATAGAGTCAGGAAAAATCAGCAGATCTACATTCTTTTTCTTTCTTTCTTTTCTACCAGAGTTGTTTAATTTGAGCAAATTAATTAAATTGAATAAAACTGGGTAAAAATGACATGTTCGATACAGCATTAATTACTCTCTATTATATCATGCCATTGCTGTAAAATCAGCTCCCAGAAGTCCTTTGGCATAAAGAGGCTGAAGGCACATGATATGACTGATCTCTTGGGGAGTGAGAGTCCAATACTGCCTAAGTTTGCATGAACCTTGTTACGGCTTTCCAGGTAATAAACACTATTTTACAGACATCCTGTCTTCAAAACAAAACCATTTCTGTTTTGTTTTTTGTATTTCACACATGCCCCTAACCAATGGGTGATGGAGAAGGAGAAAAGTTGGGTTCATTGTACACCTTCCAACAGCTCACAGAGTAAAGTAGGGCCATTGTTGCGGAAATGCAGGATTGAGGCCTGATAACCCAAGTGTGTCCCACAAGTCCAAATGCAAACATACAGTTATAGATGGGATACCAGAGTCTGTTAGTGAATATTAGAAACTAATAAACGGTAGTATTTGGATAATATTTGACATATGAAGAGAAAATACAGTCCACAGGCCATTTCTTTTTGGGAAATGGCCGGCGGGGGGGGGGGGGTGTCTACTTGCACGTCAAGCTGCAACATTTTAACTGGTCTGCTGAATTCATGCTTTGCCAGTGTTACTTATTTTTTTAAATGGATAAAGGGTGCCCAATAGCTGTTGTTTTGTGGCCTAGCTCCCCCTTCTTATGGTACTTAATCTTCAGAACAGACTGGGAGCCCTTCAATAAGAGACATTTTAAAATACAGAGGCGTTTCCTGACCGCCCTTCATATAGAGGGTTAAAAGGTAAAAGGTAAAGGACCCCTGGACAGTTAAGTCCAGTCAAAGGTGACTATGGGGTGCAGCGCTCATGTCGCTTTTCAGGCCGAGGGAGCCGGGGTTTGTCTGCACACAGTTTTCCAGGTCATGACTAAACCGCTCCTGGCACTATGGGACACCGTGACAAGTGCCAGAACACACGGAAACACTGTTTACGTACTTTCCTGCTGCAGCAGTACCTATTTATTTACTTGCACTGGTGTGCTTTTGAACTGCTAGGTTGGCAGAAGCTGGGACAGAGCAACAGGAGCTCACCCCAATCACACAGACTCAAACTACCAACCTTCCAATCAGCAAGCCCAAGAGGCTCAGTTTAGACCACAGCACCACCCACATCCCTTCACATAGAAGACTGTCTTCTGTAAAAGAGGACACAAGGCTGCCCTACTTAGTGCCCATCCATCCCATCAATTCATTAATGAGGCTGCATGCTTGATTTGGGGGGGGGGGGCGTTGTTGATACAGATACTCTTTCGCCCTTGTTCCTGAGCTGCATTGTTCTTACTCAAGCTCAGGTGAGAAATGAGAATCCATATTTGCAAAAGGATTTTGTTGCAGCTCTGATGAATGAATTCCACCACAGCTATTCTGAACCAGTCTTCAGCAAACAAAGCAGACTAGGAGAACTAATCTGCACAGATTAATTTTGTTCTCCAGCCCCAGTTTATGGGACAGCAATCTTGCCATGCTTATTGATTATCAGACAAGACTACTAATCCCCTTAAGGTCATTTAGTGTACTTAATTAAAGAGCAGTTAGCAAGCTCCTTTCCCCCACCCCAAGTAATAGTGGCTGTTAAAAGTGATTTGTACATTACCAATATGGTGCCTATTAATCTAAAGGTCTACTTGGCATTTATATTTTTCCTAAACACATACACACTCACACAAACATTAGGTAGGTCAAATTAGAGCTGAAAAGGACTATGCATTTAGTTGTTACATTGTCTATAAAGGGCAATTATGAAGAGTGAAAATAGCTTTAAAGAATAAACATGTCAATTTTACAAAAATATATTGGGCTTGATCTATATTCCCGTAGGCTGATGGAACTGCCTGCTGCAGACAGTTCGTGCTCTGAGCCAGTGGAAATAAAGGAGATTGAGCCATACAGTTAGTCCCTCCCACAAATGAACTCTGTTAACTTTAGATTTTCTCAGAACAACACAGCATTTGGCATGGTGCCTTCTATTCTATATGCACCTATACATTGTAGAGGAAAATAAAATTGCATAAAACACCACTTATATTTAGGTATAATATAGCTTCACTCTACTATCCAACTACATGCTACAGTTATAGTACAGTTACTTAGTTGTTTGGCCCTTACAACCTTTGAGCTCCAATCTTGTGTCTGGGCAGTTTCACTTGACTGATAACAATGAGAAATAGAGTTGGGTTTCATCAGCACTATGCTTCAAATCACCTGATGACTTCCCCCAGCAGCTAGCTAGCTAGCTAGCTAGCTATCTATCTATCTATCTATCTATCTATCTATCTATATGGACGTTTTTCATGTTTGATGTGGTTTTATAATTTGTTGGAAGCTACCCAGAGTGACTGGGGCAACCCAGTCACTTGGGTGGTAGGTAACTAACACACACACACACACACACACACAAGCATAAGGGACAAGATGGAACCTTGCAGGACCTCACAGTTTAATTTCCATGGGGCTAAGCAGAAGTCCCTCACTGCTGTCTTCTGTAACTGGATCTATAAGTAGGAGTCTGAATCACCCGATTCCTAACCCAAAGAGCCAATCCAGCAAAATACTATGGTCAGTTGTATCAAAAGCTGCTTAGAGAGTCAGAATAACCCACAGACCAACATTCTCCTTTGCCCCTTCTTGGCAGAGGCCATCCATTAAACCAAAAAAGGTCATTTTTGTGCCAAAACTGGGCCAAAAGACAAATTGAAAAAGATTTAGATAGCTCCAAGAGTGCTTGGAAGAGATGGGTTGTCTGACCAGATATTTGCAGCTGGGCAGAATTTGTCACAAACCTACAGATCCAGAGAGGGCTTTTAAAGCAGTGGGTACCATCTCACCTTCAAAGAGGAATTTATCACTCCTGGATCCCACCCAGTTAATCCCCTGCTGTTGGGTAGGGAACTGGATCTGGCTGGTGGTCCAGATCTTTATCTTCCTCATCTTCTGCAGGCCAAGTTTTGCAGGTGGGCCCACCTGTCAGTCAGCTGCCATTACAATGAAATCAGGTGAGCCTTTTTTGTCCCCCATGTTTTAAAATCAAACTGTGCAAGCAAGTGCACAGCCTGCGAAACACCTATGAAAACTGTCTAGAAAACCAGACTATCATGTAATGGTTGGGTTTTGCAGAGGTAATTGTGGTGTCTGCAAACCTTATCAGGTCTCTACCTGTCCCATACATGACATCAGGTGTAGGGCAGATGGGTGGGACTTTGCCAAAATGTACTTGTGGACCAAATGGGGAGGCCCAGCAGGCCCAGGGAATAGATGTTAATAGTCATGAAAGACAAGGATCGAGTATACATTTGGCTGGTTGTGCCTTTTCAAGGGCGTTCCCCATATCAGACTACAAAACAAATCCCACTTAACCTGACTCACTGTATGTGCTTTAGATACCCCCACTGTATGTGTAGCAATGGCAATATCAAGTTCAGCATGAATACAAGGAACTGTGCCTTCTAAGGACCTCATATGTTTGTTACAGCAGGTCTCCAAGGCCTTCTTATCTGGACCAGAATTCAGTAACCCATTCACCACCTGGAATTGCTCTGTTGGACAGCTAGTTAAGGATGCTGTGGTGGCAGCCATCACTGTCCCATAGTAAGCATGATAATGTGCTCTTTCCTGTCTTCAGGCACAGTCAGTAAGAGGCTTGCACACCTTGCAGTCAAGCCATCATCTCATCTGCTTCATTGTCTTTGAAGAAGCTGACAGGAGCACATTTGTGGCACATCTTCCAGAGGTTGGCATCTGGTTGGCCACTGTGATGCTGTGCTAGATGGGCCTCTGATCTGATGCAGCAGGGCTATTTTGTTCCTATTCAAGTCAATAGAACTATCCCCTTTGATTAATAGAAGCAGCTTGAGACCTACTTATTATTAACACTGGACAGTGTTGTGCACACACCCATAGTAATTTTAAATATTTAGATACCATTAAAATTGATGGATTCCTCTCCCCCGCCTGCTCCTGGTACCATTTAATTTGGATATTTTCAAGCAGCTTACCAGATAAAACCCTTTTTAATGTTCTATTTATTTATTTTAATACTGTTGCTTGGGATGCCTGTATAATCAGATAAGGATCATTAAATCACTTGTGATTAAATAGGATAATAATATTTGCTCACCCTATTAATATTAGAGCTTATGCTGACTGTATTTTTTTGATATTTCGAATGAAGTTGTCATAATTTTTTTTCCAATTATATGAAAAGGCCATATTATCTCATTGTGAGGATTATGTCCCTTTACCTCATCTACCATAATGTCTGCACATATTGGACTTCAGATTTCCTCATGTTCTTAGCAGCTGACCTCAGGCATTTCTCTAGTCTCCCATCTGGCATCTGTTATTTATCCTCCATATAGTTTTAACTATGTTTCCACACTCACCCCCACCCCCCACCCAACATTCCTTAAGACACACTAAGAAGTAGCTCTTCATTATCTCCATAGCCAACCATTATCTAAGTCATGTTCTATTCACTAGCTAATATCTTTCATTGCCCTTTGCTATGGGCAAAGAAGTCTCTTGCTTAGTTTTCCCGGTCATTTGAAGAATGAAGAGTTTCAAGAGTTTACTCGCAGGCTTCATCCACACGGCAGTTCATTCCATTTTCACATCATTTCCCTGTTAATTTCCACATTTGATTTGATCTTCCGGATGACGTAAGAGCCAGTTCCAGAACTACAGTGGAATATTGTGCCAGTTTACCACTCATTTTCATTTTACCTGGAAGCAAATAGCACGGAAATGACCACTTAATTTGCACTATATTCCATTATGGTTCCAGAAGTAGCTTTTACATCATGTGAATGCACAAATATAATGCGCAACTTAGCAGATAGAGAAAAGGCATGAGAACATAATACACTGCCATGTCAATGCAGCGCTGGTGCTGGCCCCATGTACCCAGGATTGTGCCAATACACAGGACTGTGTTATCTGTGTTGTTGTTGTTTAGTTGTTTAGTCGTGTCCGACTCTTCGTGACCCCATGGACCAGAGCACGCCAGGCACTCCTGTCTTCCACTGCCTCTCACAGAAGTTATCTGTGTTACTAGGCCCAACTAGCCTCCATTAGAAGTTGGGCATTTAGTGTTGGAGCATTCTTCCGGCAGAGATTCAGCGAAGTAGGAGGAAGAGTCTAAGAGCATCTGAACGGCCAACAGGTTTACTGTACCATGATCACTTTTAGTTGTTCTTGCTGCAACAGACATAACACAAAAGCACCTCTGGAAGCGTTAGTCAAAGGGATACATTTGAAACAAGCTTAAGTTATTGACTGGATATAAAATCAATGGGACTTAGAGGCAGATGATTAGCACGGGACTCTTCGGGATTCTGCTCAAAAAGACTAGGTTCTATTCATGAATTTCCAAAGTCATACCAAGTGGGAGAAGATACACTTGAGTTTAAATTACCTGCCCTAGATCACATTAATATGTTTGCTTCAGAGCTGACAATTCCATTCTTTTTTGTGACTTTCAATAATTACACTGCACAATTTGTTCCTTTATTAGTTCCCCAATGAATAATAATGTGCATTAAAAACTTGGCTGTATGGAGTGCAGCCCTTACTTTGCATTTCTGCTGCTATAGCGAATACATATACGGACAAAATGCTTGTATGGCACCAACTTAGCAGGAATGTTACTATTATAGTCTCAGCTCATTCATATACAACTATGTGCGAAAGCACTTTACAAAATACGTCCTGCCTGGCTCTTAAAAGTAAACCAAAATTCAAACCAACTAACATTCCATGGCTGGATTCATTTCTTTCTATAAAACATTATCTTTCCCTTGCCTCTCAGATGTTCAGTTTAGACTACCTACCCTCAACATCTCTAAATCAAAAGTGATCTCTTTGTTCAGTGGAGGCTGGCTAAAATCTGAAGGAAAAAGTACTGTGGAATTGTGGTGAATTCAGCAGACCTGTTCTGTTATGACAATTTTAGCTAGCACCTGTAAGAATTTGTCCACGATGAGAAAAAAGTTGTGAAAAATAAAGAGTTTTCTGTAACCAAGGAGGTCCACAAAATTGCAGGACCATTTATTCTAGTTGATTTATTCTAAAGGTGCTGCCAGACTGTCACTGTTTTGTGAGAGGGATTCAAAAGCATACTGCAAACTTACTTTTGCACTTTAAAAGTAAGAGGGATTTTGTGAGTGGGATTAAATTGTTTTGCTGCCCTAGCACAACAAATGTACTTCAACAAAGAAATAGACTATTTTTGTGGTTACAAAAGTGATGGGGAAAGGAACTGAAAAGCATGGGATTATAAACACTCTGCAAGCAAATAAGCATGATGAGTGCTCATTGTCACATATCCATCCCACAAACAAGCCAGAAGGAACGCTCAGTAAAGACCAGATATAGTCTAACCTCTGCATAAGCTTTGTGTAAGCAAATCAGGATGAATACTCAATCAACAGACAATTTCCCCAAAATGCACTTTTCTAAATATAACTCCGGTTGAATACTACCCATCAGGAGACATGCATGTCTCCAAGAGTCAGGGGCCACATGTGAAGTTCAGCCCATGGTATCCCTTGCATCTTTTCACACCACATTGAATTTTCCATCTCTAGGCTCCATTGACATTCATCTTCCAGAGAGTTCTGTGACGTTGCAGCAGCCTAGACAATGTGCCAAGGTGTGTGTGTGTGTGTGTGGCAGGGAGTTCCTTGCTGTACCTTTCCAGTATCTCTCTCCCCCCCCCACCCCAGTATCCACTTTGCTCAGTACTCTTCCTCCTCCAACCATCCCTCTCTGGCTTCCCTGCTTACTCAGCTGCTTACACATTGTTGGCTTCTGTCTGATGCATCCTCTTCATCTTTGTCACCCATGGCATTTGTGGAAGGAGAGATGCTGAGTCTTGTTTGCCTAGAGGTTGCATTGTCTAATTTGGAAGCCATTCACTTTAATCCCGGGTGGCAGGAGCTGGCTGTGCCTGTTGATGAGATAAGGAACTTCACACATGCTTAGATGCACACCTTTATGTAATGCTTCACATGCTCTAGTGAGACATATGACTGAAAATGGATTTGAGTATTTGACTCAGTGTTAACCCCTGCATTTGAACTTCCTTTCAGAGTTTTGAACCACCACCATTTTCTTCGTTGTTTATATCTGTGTCCCCCCTGTGTTTTCATTAACACCCTATTTGAATAATCCCTTCACTATTATAATTCTGCATTCAGATGAATTAATATATACAGTTGATCCCTACAGTGCATTGATTTCTTACAGTTATTCCCAACCATGGCTACCCAGAAGTAAATCCTGCTGAATTTGGTGGGGAATACTCCCAGGTAAATGAGCTAGGATTGCAGCCTTAAATGTCAGTTGTGGATTCTTTCTTGGCCACTGAAGAAATACAGCCATTGCAGGCCCCTTGGGTTAGGAAACGTCTCTCTGTGTCCGGCGGCATGGATAAGAGATGGTATCTTCTTGTTCCTCCTGCATTTTCACCCCTGAGCATTTTCTTCATAAGGCTCTTGAACAGAAAGTGCCTGCTAGTGCTCTTTTCCTCTCAAATATATTCATCTTTTGTAATCAGAACTGAGGAATCTTCATGCTGCCATGTGGAGATCCTGAGGGGACCCCATTGAAACATCATTCATGCCTGAGATTGGAGGACACCAGCAGCAAAATGTAATGAGACAGCAGAAAGTGGCACAAACGAACAAACTCTCAAGGGTATTTGTTTCACATGATACCATGTAGCTGAACTAGTTGTGGCCACAAAACACATGCAAGACACTGAACTCATCTGACAAGCAGAGTACAGCGGTGCTGCTCGTTTGGAGCAAACACATAGATCCCTAAACAGAACTTAAGATGTATTAAAAGGGGCTTGGGACTGATGGTGTGAGAGAGACCAAAGATACTGGCCTATTAATATGTATTATTATTATTTTAAAAAGCTTGGTTTCCAGAATTTGCTGCAGCAAGGCTATGGCTTACAATCTCTCTGCACCTCTCTCTGGTGCTCTTTTGTACCCACAAAAAGCAGATTGAAAGCTTTTCCTTCTGCTATTAAACAAAGCACTATTCTGGTACATTCCCTGTGCTGTTGGACTGGTGAGGTACTGTGGGAGGATGAGGAGGTACTGGGTTCCTGAGATCAGAGGAAGATGCCTGTGAAGGTCCTGGGTCTGGTTCTACCACCCTGGCACTCACTCTATGGCAAGTTGTTCAGTTGGCTTCTGCCTGTCCATTGCAAGTCACCTAGTTGCACCTTGGATGCAACAGAGTTCTCTCTCCTTGCTTGAATTATGCTTGTAATAAGCATGCGGTTTTGCGGTTTGTGTTTGGTTGAGGTGTAGGTGTGCTTGAGGCACCATATGGGGAAAGCCACATCCACACATCCTACACCCGATATCATGCATCTCTTCAAAGGAACAATCAGGCGGATAACTTGCTCAAGGATAGGGCTGCTGATGTCCCTGCGCTGTAACTCCCAAGCTCAAGGGCTTTTGACAGGTAGGTGGGACAACCCACCTTTTAATCTTTTTTTTTTAAATTAACCCCCCCAAAAAAATAATAAAACTGTTAACAATAATAACTGGGCACAAGTCTAGATGTGTAATACAATCTCCCTCCTGTCAATTATGTGACATCATGTTGATGTGATTGACAGGTGGGTTGTTCCACTCACTTGACAATATCTGATCCCCAGAATCCAAAAGGCTCTGCACCTGTGCCCTAGGTCATGGATTGCCTACCTATATAAAGTAGTTCAAGAACGTATAGTTGCACATCAAACCTTTCACTTTTGGAAAACTGTTTTTTTTTTTAACAACATAGCATTATTTATTTGCTAAAAGTTAGCTGGCCTAAACATAGTCCCTCCTGGGCACTTGACTGCATCAAAGAGCTTGTTACCGTTTTGCACTTCCTGCTCAAGAGAATTGCTGGGCCATGTTCTTGCTGGGCATTTGCCTCTCAGATTTGGCTGTGCAGAGAAATTACAGCTAACTGCACCTGGCAATGATTTTACAGGACTACTATCTCAGGTGCTCTGGCCTCACTAATGTGATCTCTCCAATTATCGGTAGGCTAGGTTGGCAAGTGATCACAGCACCCCAAGCATATCTCCACCTCTAGACTTCAGTTTTCTGAGGAGTTGGAGCTGGATGTGTGGAAATGCTTGCAGCACTGTGTTCACTTGCCAGCCCAGTAAACAGAAGTTGCAGATAACCCCCTTCAACAATGGTTAATGACAGCTTTCTGGTTTGTTTACCTGCTAGAAAGGAGGAAAAGAGGAAGCACGGGTTCACAAAGCCTGTGTATACTCTAGTTTATTAAGCCAGTGAAAACCAGGCAACAAGTTTAAACTTGACTTGTGAATCATGGTTTCCCTAAACAATGGTTTGTTGTTACATCTGTGCCTTGGCTTAATCCTAGTTTGTTGTGTTGCGTAACACCCACTCCTCATGTGGTTCTAGTGCATGTTCCCTTCATCAAGATCAAGGGACAGTGCAAGTGGATGGAACACATGCGTAAGTCAGGGTTTGATCATATAAATATGGCTGCACCTTATATTTGTGGTTTGTTGGGACATTCAGCAAGTCAAAGTTAGCCAAAGCATGGTTTTAGCACTATGACCAAACCCAGCCCAGATGAGAGACTGGAGAAAATTCACCAGCTCAGCAACCAGTCAGATTTATCTCTAAGTGGCCTACTTCTCATAATACGACCCAGTAATGGAAAGAAATTGGTGAATGGGTTTGTTGTCAGGAGCTTGTTGTTTCAAAGAAACTTTCAGCTCTGCCTCTCTAGTAACAAAGGAAATACTGGTGCTAAAAGATGCTGTGTGATGTATGGCATTTTTAAAGCTGTTAAAAGGCTCTTAACAGGTCTATAAAATATTTGCCTCCTCCTCCTGCTTCTTCAGAAATTTTTACTTTAGTATTTATCTCCTTGGTTTATACTGAATTTCCTCCCCTTTAAAACACAAGTTATTAATTATTTCTGAGATGTCAGTATCCAGCTCCCCCTCCAGCTATTAAAAATGTACATGCTTGGTAGTTTTATTATTTAGCATTGAGCAACTTGTACAAAAAGAACCCTGCAAATCAATCAAATTGGACACGAAAATTCATAGCTTTATCATGTCATATCATAGCTTTTTCGTGTTCATTTTCTGCATAAATTGGAGGGTGGAGCTAAAGAGTATAACAAATATCAAGTTTTTGTTCCAGGTAGTCCTGGAATTTTGCACTGGGTGATGGAGTGAAATTGATCCAGCTCATGCACTGCTGGGTAATTTCTTTGTTAAGTCTTTCTATCCATAAGAAGAAACAATACCTCAGGAATTATGTAAGTAGCAAGGACAGATCAAATGTTGAAGGTCAGTGCTTCAGCATTTACAACAATCTATTCATATATGTAAAATATATTGCAATAAACTCTGAATACCAAATACATTGTTAGAATTTTGCAAAGAGGTAAAATTTGGTGAACAGAATACAAAGCAAAATTGATGGATGGAGGGATCAATTATGAATTAAGGTGTTCAACTTTAATTATTCTAATATTTAAAAGGGAATGCTGCCAGAGGTCATGTGTGCACTACAAATTTGGTGGGGAAATTATGTTTCTCCCCCATTTTCCATAATTATCAGCAAAAATCTACGATAGATCATGATGGAAAAGCAATAAGGCAGAGGGAGGGAGCAAACTGTTGGTCTCCTGTTCTCCTCGCCTTTCGTAATCAAATCACTTTGTGAATAATGTGATCAGTCCAGAATTATCTCAGGTCAAGCAGGCATTCTCAGGATGAGCTGCATTTAGTTCCCTCATTTTCTTACCTGAGCCTTTTGTATGATTTGAAATCACCAGAGATTGTTGTTGTTGTTTAGTCGTTTAGTCGTGTCCGACTCTTCGTGACCCCATGGACCAAAGCACGCCAGGCACTCCTGTCTTCCACTGCCTCCCACAGTTTGGTCAAACTCATGCTGGTAGCTTCGAGAACACTATCCAACCATCTTGTCCTCTGTCGTCCCCTTCTCCTTGTGCCCTCCATCTTTCCCAACATCAGGGTCTTTTCCAGGGAGTCTTCTCTTCTCATGAGGTGGCCAAAGTATTGGAGCCTCAGCTTCAGGATCTGTCCTTCCAGTGAGCACTCAGGGCTGATTTCCTTCAGAATGGATAGGTTTGATCTTCTCGCAGTCCATGGGACTCTCAAGAGTCTCCTCCAGCACCATAATTCAAAAACATCAATTCTTCGGGGATCAGCCTTCTTATGGTCCAGCTCTCACTTCCATACATCACTACAGGAAAAACCATAGCTTTAACTATACGGACCTTTGTTGACAGAGATTACTCTGTTTTGGAGATGGTTTCCACTCACCTTGAAAGCCAAGTAAATTCCAAGTAAATAATTGAGAAGGGGATGTCTTCAGATGACTCAAGTCATTATCCTTCTTGCTTCTTTACTTTGAATTGGCCATTGCTGCTAGCAGATGTCGCTCTGTGCAAAAACTCTATCCTCACAGAGGAATGCAGGGGAGTGCAACACTGGGAATTTTTTTTTTAATAGTGCAGAACCAATGACATCACCTTCTAGGCCACAACCAGATTCTGAAACGCCCATCCCAGCCATGTGTGCCTGTCTCCATGGCTATATTTGAAGAACCATTCTATATTTGGTCTATGTTTCAGTACCCTTTCTTTTATTGATTTTGGTTCTCCCAGCTGCTTTTTGTTTCACTTACTTATTCTGCTACTTTTATGCTCTTCATTTCTTTTTCTGTTTTATTTTTGGGTTACATTTTTATTATAAGCCATCTTGACAGCTGGCATTGTATGCATTTCCCTACACATTTCCCCCCTGTAAAAATATGCATTTCTGTATTTTATTTTTTTAAAACCACAACCCAAAATTTAGAGTGGTATGTGGTATGCAATCCAGTCTCATTTCTAGGTAAGTATGGAGGCTATGAATTAGTCCAGCTTATGTGTTTCTTTATTCTTATATTTATATCCCCCCCTTTTCTTCAAGGACCTCAAGGTGGCATATACTCTTCTCCCTCTCCCCACTTTATCATTTCAACAATCCTGCGAGGTAGGCTCTGTTGGGAGACAGTGACTGGCTCAAAGTCACCAAGTGGGCCTCATGGCTGAGTAGGGATTTGAACCCTGGTTAACTATGACACCATGCTGCCTTTAAATGTGGACCGACCAAAATTCTTCTCCATCCCTAGTTGTGTTACTGGGCCACCTGACAAATGAACCGAGGAACAAATATTGTGATAGTTGATTGGTTCTAAAGCATTGTACCTTAGGAGCCCTACTGATGGAGTTTGGTTTTTTTTTTTTTATAAAAAAGCCTGTGAGATAATATATCATTCAGATCCTGGGTCTTTTGGTATACAACACTGTTCCTGGTGTGAGCCTTATTGACCCAGGGCCTTTTTGGTGGCAGTTTCCCATTTGTGGAATGCCCTTCCTCGTGAGGTGCATCTGTCTCCCACATGACTAAGTCTAATAAGGAATTTAAAAACATTCCTGTTTACTCAGGAATTCGATGGCTGAAAGACACTGTTCTCAGCAACATTGAGGCCACCGGTTGAAGGGATCTTAGCTGCTTTTGGAAAGTAGTAAACTTTTAAAGATTATATATATTGTTGTTACTAATAATAATAATAATAATAATAATAATAATAATAATATCTTTACCAGCCTGGGCTTCTTCAGAAAGAAAGGCAGGATATAAATTGAGTAATAATACTGAGGAATTCAACCCCTTCGTGGTATTAGAATCTGTTCAGTCCCTGTAACCTGAGGCACTTTAACAGTCATGGCTCCCCTCAGTGACGCCTGAGAATTCTCGTTTGTTAAGGTTGCTGGCCTCGCCGAACTATAATTCCCATCTATAATTCCCATCTATAATTCCCATCTATAATTCCCAGCTATTCCCAAGACTATTAAAGTGGTGGGATTTTAAACACACGGTGTGGGTGTGAGCAGGGAAACCTGACTTATTTGGTGGTGGGATTCCCCCCCCTGGGGGGGGATACTGTAGTATTGCTTTCCTCTGGTGGGAAAGAAGCTTTGTCTGCCATTTTGACAACTACAAAGATTCTGTGGCTGAAGCAGCAGGTGAAACACAGGGAATGGAAACCCCTGAACACAAAGGAAGGGAATAAGAACCAATTTGTTGCCACTGGCTGTATTAAATATTTTATGCTTTGAATTTGAGCAACAATGCGAGAGTGTGCTGACACACTGCTTTTACCTCACACACATGAAGCGTGTTGAGAGAGAGAGAGAGAGGGAGAGAGAGAGAGAGTGGAAAACAACAGCAACATAACCTCCCCCCCAACCCCCATTGGTGTTGACGGCATATTCTACGCTGCTGCTTTAAAATTAGATATGCACTGTTGTGTCCTGAGTGCTTCAGACTCCCCCCCCTGCCCCCCCCGCTGCGATTAAGAGTCCTGCATGTAAGCATGAGGAGAGCAGACAGTTTCCTGGCATCCCACTTAAAGTGCTTACTGTCTGAGATACTTTACCTGGGAACCTGAGTGTTCCTTCCACAGTGCCTCCTGCCAAGGCCTGTTTACTAAGAATTACTGGGGGTAACTCCACGGTTGCCAGGCAACGGGAACTAGTGTTCCTGCCATTTGAACCAATTGTCAAACCGAAGGTTTGAGCAGTCGTCTCTTTGAAATGCAATAAATAACAACAACTCAACTTACCTATCAATAACAATTACACGGTATTGTGTATATATATATATATGTATATGCACCAAGTTATCTATCTATAGTATCGGAAAGAGCACAGACATTTGCTAGGAAGAGGGTCACGCAGGACAGATGGTGATATGTTTTTAATCAGCTTTGCTGAGAGCTAAAAGGAGCTGCGTGAAATGGACAATCGGGGTAAGACGCAAAGTGCTTTGCAAACTTAAAGTTGTGTGTGTATGTGTATTTAACCTTAGAGTATCTTTTCAAAAATGTGCCATGTGTTTATATACTTCTAAATGCCATGTTTAAATTACTTTGCATGCTAAGAAGGTGGGTTTTTTTGTTTTTGCTTGCAGTTGTTGGCATTGCGTGAGTTAAGGGTCTCTGCACTTCAAAGATAGAATTGTAAAGCTGTGGCTCTATGTAGCTCAACTATAGAAAACTCTGTGGCTGAAATAAAATACATGGTCCACATGCAAATACAGAATTTGAAGTTTCAGATAGTTGTGCCTATATATATATATATATATATATATATATATATATATATATAATTCCTGTATTGTGGGCTTCATGCTTCACATATGCATTTCCCCATCAAAGTTACCTTGTGATTATAATTCTTCCTTATATCTAGTTCTGCATTTTGCTTAGGTATTATACAACTTCATTTATGTGGGGTTATTTAAATCCAGAAGATAAGAAGCTCAGACAAGGGAGAATCATATTCATATGCCATTACAGTGATAAAATAGATTTTCTATTGCATCTGATGTCTCTCCTCCCCAGCAGATGTAGGTCAGTCTGGCCTTAGGTATATGCATGATTATGTGCAAAGCACCCATTTCCCTTATACATTGTTTTTCTGTTGGCTTTCAGGTGTTAACCACTTCCCACGTGTCTGCTGCTGGTTATGAGACGGGCGACACCCTCAGGATTTCAAATTAAGATGAAATGCTGCATCATCTCTAAACCAGGCTACCCAAGGGCATTGCCACTGATGCAGTCATCATTACTTATTTAGGGATGCCTTATCAAGAGGAGACCTTCCTGTAAACATGATTTGCCTGGCTCTTCCCTTGCACTGTGGTTTCTTGTTCCATGCCATTGAAACATTCATAATGGCTCATTATACATCTTTACCCCTGGCCAGCTCTCAGGGGCACTTCCCAAGACTTGAAAACGTGGGTTCTTTCAAAAACATTTCCATTGTGCCAACCCAGGCTACCTGTGGGCTGCCAGACCGGAGTGCTTTTTGTCAAAGCTCTGCTGCTGTCGAAAGTATCCTCTCCTGTACCCAGCAGTTTTGCATTCAGGAGTGCCCATACAGATCATCACCTGCCCCTTATGCTGCCATGCTCTCAAAAGGTCAGGGTGCCTGCATCACAAAAGACAAGAATGACCTGCATCCTGGATCACTGAGCAACTCATCAAGCTTTATTTTTCATAACCTAAAGGGTTGCTTTTCCACTCCCCACGCTCGGAAGCTTGGGACATCATTTACCTTAATAGTGTGGTTGAAACCTGAGAAAGAAGGTGTAATGTAAGTAGCTGGCAGGTGTTGACTTAATCTGTAAAACCAGTCATAGTAGTAGCATACAAAGTTACTGTTCAGGTGTATATAAAATGGATGTGACAACCTGATCCTTACTCTGAACATATTACAATTCTAGTCTGGCTGCACTGGCATCCAAAATGTTCCCACTTTCCAGGGAAAATTCAAAGTACTGCTTTTTACCTATAGAACTTTACTTAGCTTGGTGGGCCACTACCAAGGATGCCTTTTCCATTATGTGCTTACTTGAACCTTGAGGTCATAAAAAGAGGACTGCCAAATACCCTCTCTGACAGAAATATAGCCATAAGGGAGAGGGCCTTTTCAGCAGTGGCCCCTCCCGTATATGAAGCACTGTTCCTAGAGAGATCTACCTAGTGCCAGTGTTATCATATTTTTGGCACAAGGCAAAGATGTGTCTTTTCTTCCTGGCATTTCATTTTACCTTTTTGCCTACTGCCGGTATTTGCTGTTAGGATATTTTATGGTGATCTTGTTGTCTTTAGCTTTGCTTATTGTTTTTCAGGTTTAATAGTTTATTTTCTATTTGTTCTGTACTCCTGTTGTAAGTCACCATAGCAGCATTTTTTTGGTATATGATGATGAATAAACAAAGATTGGTGATAATGATTATGATGATAATTCGGCACAGCCCTGCTTGGACTCCAGCACTTTGGACTACGTTTGGGAATCACATGTTTGATGGCTTCACCATGGAAAATGTTTTCTGTCTGTGGAAAACGAACATGGTTAGAAGTGTTGTAGCCTAGCATTTTCTGTTTTGTGCTTATTCTCTGTGTGCAGAGCTTTTAACATCCATGTGGTTTCCCTCCCAATTGCATTTTGAAGTGGGGGACTATTCTACAAGGTAAACATGTAAACATGGAGCTGTATTGCCATATAAAATTTGCAAATGCACACAATGTCACTATCTAGGTGCAGCAATATAAGGGAAGACTTGCTATGCTCCCTGTCAATTGCAATCCCATTTTACAAGTTTATTACCAAATGTTTGGCATGAAAGGAGTCAGTATAGCTGGGTTTATGGCAGCCAAAAGTGATGGAATCTTTGAGTCTCATATCCATTACTTCTTCCCTCCAATGGCATACATTTCCTTAAGAGGCTCATTTCTTTACTATGCAACATATAATCTATTACACTGAAGGTGGCATATACCATTGTTATGTTGTATCTACCAGGTATGTGCACCAGCCACAAGATTCACCTTGTATCTACAGTTGGAATGTTGTGAAGCAAGCTAACCTCTTTTGGATCTACTTGGTGACCTTCCAGTTTAACCCGATACCAAAGTGACAGCCTGTAGGTCCACAAGGCGATGCCAGGGCAACATCCTTGCCCCAATTCATGCCACCAGAACAATTTATGACTGCCACTGTTTCATACCTCATTTGCATCATGACAGAACATTGGCAAATCTACCCAATTGCATTTAAGTATTGTGTTTCTTGTACATGGTGGTTTTTCAGATCGAGAGACCGTCTTCAATGTCATGTCTCTCTTTGAAAGACTGAAACGATTCAAGAGCTCAAGTGCCCACAGAGACCATCCATTGATTCAGTAGAATCTGATGGTTCACAGTGACTGAAGCCACTGAAGAATACAAATATGACCAGCAAAAAGCATTGCACTTTCAGCTTCTAGATTGGCAGTGGGCACATGGCAGGACATCTCCCATGTGGTACAGTTATTTATTTATTACCTAACATGTTTGTTATCCCACATTTCAGGAAGTATTACCAAGGTGGTCTACGTTCTTCAAAAAGAAGTAACTTCTTGGAGAGCAGCTATATATTAATACTAGAGAGGAAAACAAAATTCCAATAAGAACTGATGCAATTATTCTGGATTTTATTTTAAAGTGTTACACATCAAGGTCACTTCCATTACTAAAGTCATGACACATGTAGGGGTCCACATGTGGGGGTGTTTGTTTTTAGATAAGCAAAATTAATAAACCCTGGATTATCCAATTATTGTTTATCCAGGAACTGGGTAAATCCAGTTCATAAATATTTTCCTACTTGGCTGTGTCTTCTATCAAATATTTGTTAACGAAAAACTAACATGTTTACATGCAAACAGAATTGGCAATATGTTAAGAAATGCATTTTTAGTAAACTTGCAGACTGCATGTTTGGCTTTAAAGATTCTGTTGACAAATACTGATGGGATCAAAATCATTACCGAAAGGGAGTAATGGTCCAACTCTATTTATTTTATCAGATTAAAAGTGTGTTAGTCACAAATCTGTCAACGGGCATAACCATAACTGTATCCAGTTGAAAGCAATGTGACGAGACTTAGGAGCAACTAGTATTAAGCCATTTTTTGGCATGTTGTGGCTTAGAACTTTGAACTAATGCAACAGTGTTTTCCCCCCAAAACTAGAAACACACACACACACACACACACACACACGTTTTAATGTATTTTCAATGTTTGTTATTGATATAAGTATTGCTTATAAGAACATGATCATGCATAAAGTAGGTTATAATTTTATCATCTTTAGAGCAGCAGAAGATTCTGCCATGAACATGCCATTCTAACTGAATACAACTGAATTTAGTGGCAAGGCCCAACCCTACCATTATAATGCCAAAATTGATAGATGCTGAGGCCAGGGAGCAGTTTGCAAGGTTTTGGAGGTCAGCGCTGTTTGCAACCACACTTGCTCAGCCTAAACATGTCTGCATACTACTACTCCATATTCAGAGAAAGAATAACTGGGAGGATTCTAGCTCAAATATTCCTACTGCAACCCTGGCTTTCAGGTCAGGCTGTTTTCAGGCCACTAAAACTGGTCTGAAATGCAAAGGACCCAAGTATGGGCAACATATAGGCCAGTCTAGGTAGCTGAGTGTTCACGCAAAGCAAGGAGGATTCTTCCGAAGACCACAGTATGAGAGGAAATGATTGCATTTCCATTCTCTGCCTACTGTGTTCATGACAATACCCACAGCCCAAACTGATGCAGACAAATTTTACTCTGTACATTTACTCTGTGCATTCTACTCTGTACAGTGGGTGAAAATAGGGCTGGATCTAGACACATCAAAGAACTGTTTCGGTTTAAAGTGTTGTAAATTTAAACAGGGAAAACAGGTAAAGAAAAATGGGACACCACATCACCATCTGGTGGCACAATGTTATATCGCGTATACAACGCATATAAATCGCGTTTTCTTTACCAGTCTAGCTGAGTCCTAGGACTGCTCTTCAGTGGGCTATCATGATTAAGACCATGCTACAGAAACCATTGCAATGAAAAAGGAACAGAGGCCTGCTTTGCTCCATGCATTTCTGATATTCTACACATGTACAAAATCCTGTCAAGTTCTATGCATGCACAAAAATACAAAGGCATTGATGAAACATCAGTGGTGTAACCCAATTCTACATTTGGTAGCGACAGTGGCCTGCACTGGTGCCATGCACTTCCACTTGCCACAGATGATTATGTTTAATTTGCACTATCCCAAGTGAAAACTTAACCCAAGTAGAGAGGCATTTGCCTGCAAAACACGGCATCGCTTCTCCCTCTTCTTCCTGTGGTTTTTGTAATACAGCTCAGCTACTCCTCTGGAAGTTGACCTTTGACTTTCCTTCTTTATTGTTTCCAAAGGTGTATGGTGGAGAAAGCTGTTGATGGGCAGACTGTGTTCAAGCTTACAGTCTCTGAGAAAGAGACCATGTTTTATTATCGCACTGCAAATGGGCTGCAGCCACCGATAAAAGTAATGACACTGGGGAGAATTCTTGTGAAGGAATGGAATCATCTTAGCGTGCAGGTGAGTGAAATGACAACACACACACATTTAGCATGGGTAAAGTCTTGAATTGTATGATTGGGGCATAGCTGAACAAACACCAAAGAGGCAGAGTTCAGGTTAAAATATATTGCTATATACAGGTATATATTATTGTAAAAGGGTAAATCCTGTCAGGCTAACCTTTTAGAGTTTTTTAAAAATAAAGTGTTGATTAGTATATGGATAGGAGGTTAGAGTTTTAAAAATCATTTGATAAAGCAATTCACCCAAAACTCCTGAGTATGCTTAACCATCAAAGGATAAGACAGGTCCATTTATGGATAATTACCTAGTGAAAAAACAAGAAGCAGAGAGTAGGAATGAATGAATAGTTCTCAAAACAGAGGAATGTAAGTGGAGTCCCCCTAAGAATCAGATTTGGGTCCTGAGCTTTTTAACTTGTTCATGAATGATGCAGATTTAGGGGCAAGCAGTGAGATGGTCACATTTGCTGGTGATGCCAACTTGTTCAAGGTGGTTAGGTTAATCTAAAAAAGGAATGGTGGTGTAGGGATGATCGCTGGGTGCGGAGCACACTCCTCACCAGTAGGCAGCCGCAGCCTCAGCCTGCCTGCACGCATGACCTTCAGGTGCGGAGCACACTCCCCCTCACAGACAAAGCCACAGCTGTCTGAACATCGTGCCCTCTGTCTAACCTTTTGTGGTCTCAGTAGTGTGCGGTGTCCTGTCTGTAACCTTTATCTCTGAGACCTTTGTCTCCATCATACACTCTGCAAGGGGAAAATGACGCGGCGGAAACAGGTGCCAAAATAACTATGTACCACCCCACGATCTCGGGACTGGAAGATGTGTAAAGGTCACAGCCCAAAATGTATCTGCCTGGGTTTGCATATTGTGTCAATAAAAGGAACCTCCACAGAGCTGGCCGGCAGCTTGCTTGCAGCTCACCTGCATTATCAACTCCTGCCTCATGTCCTTCACTTCATCTGGCGCCCAACGTGGGGCTCAAACCCACAACCCTGAGATCAAGAGTCTCATGCTCTACCGACTGAGCTAGCCAGGCTCTGGGCTTGCAGTAAAGGTAAACGGAATTGTTCAGCTAACGTTTTTAGCTTTCTACCGGGTCTGTAAGCAAAGCATTGGTTGCCAAGTTACCAGAGTGCGTCCGCCCTCTTATTTCCTGCAGAGAGAGGCCCATGCACATGGATGTGGTTTACCACAAAAACTTACAGCATGCTGGCTGATTAGATACAGCAAAGAGAGAAAAAAGATTCAATAAATGTTCATCTATTTGAGGTGTGATTTGAGCTATTGGCAATTGATGAATCAATTGATAGACAAATTGTGAGTCCAGCACCAATTTGAAGGGTGTGGCTGGAAAGAACTGGAAAACTAAAATTGAAGCATCAATTTCCGTTTACTGAGGTGAGGGAAATGGGTTGAGGTGGAGTGAATTTAACACAGAACTCTGCAGTTCCAGGAAGTTGGTATGTCAGCACCTCCCTCCCCCGAAAACAGAGGAATGTAAGTGGAGTCCCCCTAAGAATGAGATTTGGGTCCTGAGGAGCTTTTTAAATTGTTCATGAATTTAGGGGCAAGCAGTGCTGGTGATGCCAACTTGTCCAAGGTGGTTAGGTTAATCTAAAAAAGGAATGTAAGTGGCTGGTTGGCCACTGTGAGAATATGACGCTGGACTAGATGGGCCATTGGCCTGATCCATCAAGCTCTTCTTAACTAATAATGGGATGCCTATCCAGTGGCGTAGCGTGGGGGGTGCAGGGGGGGCGGGCCGCACCGGGCGCAACATCTGGGGTTAGGGCAAATGCATGGGTTAGGGGGCGCAAATCCACGGGTTAGGGGGCGCAAATCCACGGGTTAGGGGGCGCAAATTACTTGCCTTGCCCCGGGTGCTGACAACCCACGCTACGCCACTGTGCCTATCAAAGAGGCTATCAGTACTATCAGGGTATTGGCAATCTGTATAGTTTAGAACGTTGCATTTTACTCACACAAATACACCAGCACTACTTATACACCAGCACTACAAATACACCAGCACTACAAATACACCAGCACTACTTATGTGATGTCTAATTTATTTGAAGTATAACTTGTACGTGAACAGTTCTTTCTGTACTGGATTGAGCTAATGGTGTGATTACTATGCAATCCCTGTATATGATACTTCTCAAACCCAGGCTGCTATTCATCCATCCATCCCCAATGTCTAAAGTTTACAAGTTGTTTGCTTGCTTGTTTATTCATTTATTTGATGATGCAAATGGTACTTCAACTACTTATTAAGTACTTTGTATAAGAGACTACATGTTCTAAATGAGGGGTTGGCAACCTTTAGGGGCCGGTGGGTACAATTGAAATCTTGAGGAAGTGCTATGGGCACTACTCACAAAATGTCTGTTGTGGGAGTGTGACATAACACAAAATGGCTGCCATGGGGACATGTAGAAGAGGCCCATCCAGTGTAAACAGGAACTGAGTAGGAAGAGCAAACAGTTCCTCATGCATTATGGGTTTTTGAGGTGATATTACTGAGACCTTTCATGAGCACTATAGGAGGTACTGGCGGACATGTTGTGACTGACAGCTATTCTGAAACAATATAAATCCTTTGTTAACCTTTTCAGCAATTGTGTGCAGCAGTTTTCTTTAAGTCAGAATTGTTTTTGATAATTTCTTGAAAAACCAATTCCTGCCTTTTATTTTTCCTCCCTCCTTTGGTTCTCTCTCTTTCTTCTTCTTGGTGTACCAACAAATTGGTGTGAATAAAATGTTTGGTTGTTGGATTAAAAGCAGTGACCTTAAGGCCAAGCTAATGAACTTTACACCCAGAAGATGTTACATTTATACTATTACTGTCAACCACACTTTGTGGACTGAGAAGTTGCTAAATGCTGGGATTTTGCAGTGAAAATGAGGTCAAATTTTCTTAAATGATTAGGATGCAACTGTTGTGTATTGAGTTAAAGGATTTTATATCTGTATTATTATTGTCTGTAATTGCATTAGGGTAAAGTAACTGCCTTTTGGTTCCAGAGGGTACAGCTACTATTGGTTCATTTAAGCTGCTGTATTTGGATCCTCTGTCTTATTGGTTTCCTCCAAAAGGCAAGACTGTGATTGCCTGATATTCTTCCCTCCAAAATGTATCCTTTCTAGCAAGTTCCCTGTCCCTATAAATGTAGCTCTCCCCTCCTCAGTTCTCAGTCTTGTTTGCTTTAATAAAGAAGTGTTACTACAGAACTGTCTCCAGCATATTATGTCAAGAGAGCTGAAATCACAAACCCCACGTCACAACAACTGGCGACGAGGATGGGATCCGGAATGCTGAGGAGCGGTTAAACGCAGCCCTGCCTCAGAGTCCGGATTGTAGCTAAGAACAAGACTCACTGGCCGGCTGAGAAGACGACCCTGCCCACAGGACAATGGAGAGTCCAAGGGTATTGGAGCCCTTCCAGCCATCAGAGCCCCACACGTGGGAAGACTACGTTGAACGCTTCGAGTTCTTCGCAGTGGCTCAAGGGATCACCAATGCCAGCAAAAGAAGGGCCACATTCCTGAGCTACTGTGGGCCTGAGACCTTCAAGCTGGCCAAGGCATTGCTTGCTCCAGCGAAGCTAAGTGAGACACCTCTCAAAGATATTCTTGCCTGCCTGACAAGCCATTTGGCGCCTACTGAGACCAAGATGGCCCGGCGGTTGGAGTTTCATAAGAGGGAGCAGCGTGCTGGGGAGTCTGTATCTGCATTCCTAGCTGAACTGCGGAAGCTCGCTCAGCACTGCGACTTCCAAGATCTGGAAGAGACTCTCCTGGATTGGTTTATCGGTGGTCTGAGCAGCAAGAAAGCCAGAAGACGCATCGTGGCTAAAGAAGAGGTTACCCTTGCTTCAGCCTTGAAGGAGGCCACCGCCACGGAGAATTATGAAAGAGAGGAGCTTGATGCCAGTCGCAAGGCTCCTAAGCCACAGATAGAAGTTGTGCATGCCATGGACGAGCTAGAGGCTACTCCGAGCCAAAGCCCAGTCCGTGGGGTCGAGTCAGTGCGTCAGGCCTGCACAGTGCACAAAGATCACCGAGGCAGGTGCCCTGGTTGTGGCGGAAACCATGAGCGGAAGAGTTGTCGTTTCCGGGATGCTATGTGCTGGACGTGCGGGAAGACAGGTCACATCGCCAGGGTCTGTAGATCGGCGGCGTTGGGAGCGACAGGAGCAACTAGACTGGAGCATCGCAGACCGTCCACAGCAAACCATGTTCTAAAGGACTGCCACTACGTAACAGAGATCAACGGGAGGGTCGTGCAGTTTCCAGCGCAAGGCAAGGCACACGTCAAGGTGAAGATTGAGGGTCAGCTGTGCGACATGGAGGTGGACTCCGGATCTGAATTCACTATCGTGTCGGACCAGACCGCGAGGACATTCTTCCCCAGGGGTAAGTTGCCCCCTCTGGAGCCCTTCCCGGCAACCTTGCAGTCATACTCAGCGGGCCGCATCCATGTCATGGGAATGTGTGCCGTGAGAGTACAGTTCCGGGACAAACAGGCGGTACTCAAACTGGTGATTGCGAAGGGCAGTCGCCCCAGTCTCCTGGGCACTGACTGGTTCCCCGCCCTGGGACTGAGTATATCAGGGCTTAATTCAATCCAAACCTGCCCTGAGATGAGCGAGGCATTATGCAAAGAATTTGCTGGTCTCTTTAATGGAAAACTGGGTTGTTATAAAGGGCCCCCAGTTGACTTCGAATTGGACCCTGGGGTGGCCCCAATCCGACTCAAACCAAGGTGAGTGCCATTTGCACTGCAACCCAAGATCGAAGCAGAGCTGGATAAATTGGTCAAGCAGGGAGTTCTCTCACCCGTGGACTCTGCTAAGTGGGAGACTCCAATCGTCACGCCCCTTAAAGCAAATGGGGAAGTCAGGATCTGTGCAGATTACAAATGTACTATCAATAAGGCACTCAGGGGAAACTCATACCCCATTCCAGTCGTATCACATCTGTTGGCTAAACTGGCTGGGGGCAAGGTGTTCGCCAAAATTGACCTGGCACAAGCTTACCAACAGCTGCCAGTAACCCCACAATCAGCGGAAGCACAGACTATTGTCACACATAAAGTGGCGTTCAGAGTTAACAGATTACAATTTGGAGTTTGTGTGGCCCCAGGGATTTTTCAAGGGCTCATGGAACGCCTGTTAAGAGGTCTGCCGGGGGTCTTGCCATTTTTTGATGACGTTTTGATTGCTGGAAAAGACCCACAGGAACTGGTTGCGCGTGTCCGTGCAGTGTTGCTCAAGTTCCAGGAGGTGGGGTTGCAACTGAACAAGGAAAAATGCAGTTTTGGGGTGCCAACTGTGGATTTCTTGGGGTTTAAAATTGATGCATCAGGCATCCACCCCACAGATGCTAAGATGAAGGCCATCATCGAGGCACCACGACCACAGAACAAGACGCAGTTGCAGTCATTCCTGGGACTTATTAACTTTTATCATGAAATGCTTGGAGTTTCCAAATTGTCCAGCCAAGCTTGCTTTATTATTTATTTAAAGCATTTTTATCCCAATTTTCAGCTAATAAAAGAATGTTGCTGGAGTAGTGTACAAATGTCAGCTATAAGAAAGTCCCTGCCTTCACGATTTAAATCTAAAAGACACAACACAAAAGGGAAAACAATTGGAGGGAAGGAGGGAAAAGACAAAATTCAATGATGCTTTCTTAGCTACAAAATTCTTATAATGACCAGCTGGAGTAAAAATATTACAAGAAGAGGAGCTACTGGTAGGCCCCACAGTTCCATCTCTTTCACTTTCCTATAGTCGGATGGAATAGCTGCTCAGACTTAATGCACACAGATGTTAGGGACCATGCTGAGGAGAGCTGCACTGAGGAGGAATGGTGGGAGCCTCCCCCCCTGTTCCTGATCAGGATCCTGAATCTTCCCAGGAGCAGGACGACAGTGTAGATGTGGAACAGTGGTTTGCAGAGGGACATAGTTCAGAAGGCAGAAGCTGGGAAATACTGGATGGGGAACAGCTAGGAGAAGCAGTACTGGGAGAGAGAGAGAGCTAACAGATTCACTGTCTCTGGAAAACATTCATCCACCCAGCTCAGGGACAAGAAGAGCTGATAGGGTGGCAGAACAGAAAGCACATAGACTACGAGTTCAGGTTACAAGACGCAGTAGTGATGCAGGTGACTATGGAGGAAGTGGGTGGAACTCTTAATTGGGAGCACCGCCATTCCTAGGAAATGGATTATTTGTTCTCTCGCTGTGATCATTAAAGTTCCTAACTGGTAAGAAAACTCATTTTCCTTTGTTCTGCTTATCTACTGTCTGGTGGGGGTGGGGGTGGAGCTGATTCTCTGAAGCCTGTCAACATGTGACTTAGGCTCTGGGGGTCAGTGGCTTGAATTTACCACTATTATGAGGGCTGTTCCCATGAGGTTTGTAGATATAACTTCCACAACTTGAGGATATGGGTCTCAGAAAAGTTTGGGTGAGGAGAGGCCACAGTTCAGCAAGAGACCAAATGTTTTATGCATAAGGTGCTGTGTTTGCATGTGCAAGGCCCCTGGCAACACCTGTTGTTTTGTTCTTCAAAGATTTCCTAGTCATCCCTCTAGCCCAGGTTTTGTGTATATTGGCCTAAGACACACAAATATGTTTTCTCTGCGACATTTTTGTGAGGTTTGTCCACCTCTAAAATTTCCACTTTTAGAAGCCTCTATGCAGCTACTGTCAGAGTAGAGAATACTGAGCGTGATAGAGCAGTGGTCTGACTTGGTATAAGGCAGCTTCCTATGTTAACTCATAACAGAATAAACTTTTTGACAGTGGGAAATCCATTTCTATGAGGAAAAAATTATGATGCTAGTCCAAAATTCCGTGTTCCAACCTTCCACTACAGTAACTAAGAAGTCAACAGCTGGCCTTTCTTTACCTTTCCAATATTCGTGTCAGGGCCTGAACTGGCTTCCCAGCCCCAGAATTGTTTTATTTATGTTATTTATTCGTATATTGTGAAACTGATTTAAGCATATGAGGAGTACAAAATATCAGTTAAAACCAAAACAATGTAACAATGAAATCAAGGAAGGGGGGAAGCATGGGTCATCTGACTAGAAAGTTACAGGAACAGTAATTTGTTTTCATAAGAAGGGTTGCTTGAATAGCCAACTCTCAGGTTGGTGCCTAAAATTCATTACCAGACAGTGCTAACTTGATTTCATTAGTTAGAGAGTTCATTAATCCTAGTGCCAACACACTAAATGCACAGTTTCTTGCTGAGGACAGCCTGACAGTGCCACACGCTGCAAGATCTGCCTCAGGGTCAGATTATAAAGATCAGGCACAGGTATAAGGAATGAGGTGATCTTTTAAATTCACTGGCCCTAGGTTGCTTAGGGCTTTATATGCTAGTAGTAAGACCTTTACTATTGGATCCTTTTGGAGAGAAGATTGAGAGATGGCTGTTACTCACTCAATAAAGTGGAAGGAGCAAGGTTTCCAGGCTGCCATCTCTTAAAAGAATCGCCAGGGTGCAATCCAACACTTGCTGTCCCGCTTTGTTGACCAGAAGCTCAGTTCAGCTTTGCTCAGCCTCCACTTTTTAATGGCTTTGTATACCATGCAAACTCGGCAGTTCCACTGTGTGTTATTTTATTGGCCTTTTAGGCCAGGCTATGGGCCAGAGGCTCTAGGGCAGCTGATAGAAACTCCCCCATGGTAACAGTTGATTTGAAAAGGGTAGCAGATAGGCTACACCTGGATCAGGTACAAACCACCTGCCACAGATAAGTTACTGCAGGTGATACGTAATCTCTGTTCTGACTGTTCTGTAGGATTGAGATGTAATCTAGCTTTCTTGGGATGCTTCCTCACATTCTCTGTCTAAAAGGATAAACGAAAAGATGAAATTTTAAGTTCTTTAGGAATGTTGTGCTTTGATATCCACACTGGATATGGTGTGAGTGTCTATAAGAGTCTGCCAGCTAGGAATGTTTGTTGCAAATTCAGTGTCTGTAATTATTAAATTATGTTTTTACTAGCCTTTATTTTGCCTGATCATATCTGTGTAACTCTGCTGTGTTTTGGCAGACAGCAGCACATTAAAAGCCCTAGAAAGAAAGTTTAAATTCGAAATGCAAAGAGGTAACCAGAACTGAATTACTCTCCTGGGAGCAAAATGCTCTTAGAGTGCCTGTTGAAATCAGCATTATCATTTCAATGCATGTCAAATGTGAGTCATTTCCTAGTTTAGGCAAAATTTCTTTATAAATCTTTAAATCTTCCAGTTCTTTCAAGAAAAGGTTAAAGTACTTATGATTTAATGAGACCACTTTACATCATAACTGTTTGACTATCAAGAGAAAACTTGTCCTTTCCAATTTGTAAAATCTTTTTTTTATTATTTTCCTCGAATGTTTTTAGGTAGTCTATATTTTATAGTTAATGCCAAGAAACTGACAACCTTAAATAGCCTGAGCAAAACATTTACTTCCTCATCTTAAGTGTACAAAGTAAAAGTTAATCAAGAGGAGCATCTCTCAAGGTTCACAGGCTGTGATCAAGGCACCTATCCGTAATTTCACGTTATTTGGGCCTCAAGTATTTTATCATCTTTTATTTTTCAAGTTGCATTCTCTGGTTACTTGTAAGGCTGAAATGCTGCATGCTATTTACATGGGAGTAAGTCCTATTGCTGTATCTGTCCACACCAGCTGCTATTTAATTTGATGTCATTTTGATGCCCAGTTGATTGTTTTACTTATATTTTGTAAAAGGTCCTAAGCATAATCATGTATGCAGGGCCAGCCCAGGACATTTTGCTGCTGTAGGCAAAATGCCCTGCTGGCCCCACAATCGCAACTGCGCCCTTGCCTGTGGCCGTGCCTGCACTGCAGCCACAATGCAGTGACAGTAGCAAGGGTCGGGGGTCAGAGCAGTGGCACTGCTGCAGTGGTGCAGGCAAAGTCCCAGCATAGCTGGGAGTGGCGCAATGGTGAGGGGGAGCAGGTTGGCTCAGCCACCCATGCCAAATAGCATCACCTCAGCTCGTTGATGGACTGCTCCTGCATAAATGTATGAATGGCTCCATAAAGGGGCTGGGCAGGCTGTTATGCTTATTAAACTGTAGCCAGTAGTGTGGCATGGGGGGTACACAGGGGTGGTTGCTCCAGGCACAACCTTGTTCGGGGAGCAAAATTTCAACACCTGGCGCTGTCTCAATGCTTCTGTGGCTGGTCTCCACTGAAAATGGCTTCTCCATGCAGACCAGGAAGTGACCTCTTTAGACAACAGAACAGCTCTTCTTTTCTTATTTCTGTGGCTGTGATCTCCTGGGTAATGCAGACACCATTGGGCAGTTGACTGCACATGTGTAGTCTGTCCATTTTCCTCCCACTCACCACCTTCATGTGGCCCCAGGCTCTAGCAACCCACTGTAGCATAGGGTTCTGGACACTTTCCCCCTACCTTCTAATATCATTATTAGGGGTCACTTTGGCTTACCCAGAATGTGACTTTCTTTTCACCTACTTTCCATAATTTCCCTTGAGTTTGGATCATATGCGTAACCTCCACATGACTGAGTTATATTTCTAGAAATGGGGGGAAATGTAAATATATTTATAATTTGTTTTGAATACGTAGCAGAATTGTGTTTTGTCCCAATATCTCAAGGACCTCCCCTTCCAACATGAACTTACCTTGACCTTACGTTTGTCATCAGAAGCCCTTGTACAAGGGAGGTGTAAATCGTGGCAACAAGGGAACAGGCATTTTCAGTGGTGACTCCACAACTGTGGGACGCTTTTCCCCAGGGAAATTAAAAATGTGAAACTGCCACCAGAAAGGCCCTGTCATACGTCAGCAGTCAGGGGTTTGCACCATGCATGGTGTCCCAAGTGCTAGTGAAATTGACACACATCAAATGCAGATGGGTAGTAAAATGTACCACCCAGACTATTGATCAGAGAGGCCCACTTATGCCTCAACAAGAAATGAGTTGGGAATAACAACAACAAAAGGCACCTATTCGCATAACATTTGCATGTGTTAATTTATACTATAGACCTGAATTTAGACATTAGTTCCATAATTTAAATGGAAATAAAATACATCTCACTCTGCTGGTGAACAAGACTGTGACTTATGTATTGGCACAGCCTGCTGTTCAGGTACTAACTGCTGGTGGGTCACCTCAAGGTCCTTGTTCTCTCTTCTTATATTTCATTATCTTTAAACCAGACTTGGACTGGACAGTCCTCCAAAGAGAACAGGTGTGGAGAACTTTTGGCCCTCCATATATTGCAGAACTACAACTCTCACCAACCCCAGCAAGCATAGTCAGTGACCAGCAGTGATGGGAGTTGTAGTTCTGCAACATCTGGAGAGCCAAAGTTTCCCCACATCAGAAATAGAGGTTGCTTTCAAATAGAGGACTGCCCTCTAAGAACCCTTCAAAGAGAGGGCTGTCCACTGCAAAAGTAGGATGCATGACCACCCTCATATTGAAGGAACATAATTTATGGTGGAAAGTTTTATGAGAATGATCCACTGTGCTCCTGAGTAGCTCCCATTCATTTTAATGTGTTTTTGGAGGAGAATGTCCCAGAAGATTTAGTCTTATGTCTTTTAAATCATGGATGACAACTCTGCAGGTCATACCAATAATGGAAGTGGTACCAAAATAAAGCATTTGTGCAGAGAGTTAATATTTTTGCTGCATATGCTCTTTCCACTGCTATGATGGGAGTTCCTGCTGGTGTCCTGGACTGTCATGCATGCACTACCAATGGACTGACATGAAGCCAGCATGGGTGCTTTGTGGTCTGTATGGATTGGGTTCACTTATTCCGTACATCTGAAACCTTGTTGGGAGGGGGTGGAATCATAATGTGGATGCCCTTAAGCATCTGCCTGGAAGTAGTTCTATTCCAACGTGCTCTATGGATTAATCAATGTGTACTTCTTATTGCTAATCTCTCTTATCTCTGCAAGTACTTTCTTATTCTTTGGGTGATAAAAGAACAAAGATTTTCTTCAAGAACAATACCTCATTTGACATCTATATCTTACTGTTAATTTACATGATTACATACAGTTCTGAGTGTGGGGGAGAACCCTAAATCAGTGGTAGAACTGTAATTTTAAAGAGGTGGAGGAGGTGGGGAGAATGCCTGCATTATTATAAGATTGCATCAAATGAACTCCAGTAGCTTTTGTTTAAATTAATTTTGGTAAACCTTTTTGATGTAGCTGTTTTGGTGTTAAAAGACAGCTTGATAAATCCTTTAACTTGTCTCTTTTGATGTTATAATCAAGATCCTTGGATTTGGAATCCTGTTTCATTTGTAATTAGGGGAAAAACACAGTAATGATGTGGCAAGGAAGCAATTGTTCGTGATTGGTTTTTACACGTGATGATGAGGCACCCTTGATTGTTACGGCTTATTCCTAAGGCTCTGGTCCTGTTATTACTTCTTTAACAAGGGGAATTTCAGCAGGTGCTGATTCTCTCACAGGAATAACAAGAGCTGCACCTGCCCAAGATTCAGCATAACTATAAATTGTACAGGTATGCCATATTTGCCATTGCATCAGGTCTCTCTGCTGTTTGATATTTTAGAAGTAGTCTTTATGGTGCTTGAGACTACCAAAAATTACATTGTTGGTTTTGAATTTGCTTTTATATTTGTGTTGCTGAACATAAATTTTCTCTTGCTCATTTAAAGTTCTGCTCCTTTCCCCTCTCTGCATTGTGAGTGGATGGAGGGAAGCTTGTTGCAGATGAGGAGAAAGATAGTGACTTTGCCACACTGCCTGCTTCATGTTAAGGGCTATCTCATGGAGCGAGCTTGTTTTCTCCTGCTCTGGAGAGTACCAACAACTTGAAGTTACAAGAAGGGAGATTCTGACTAAACTTCAGGAAGAACTTTCTGACAGTAAGAACTTTTTGACAGTGGAGTTTCCTTCATTGGAGGTTTTTAAGCAGAGGTTGGGTGGCCATCTGTCACTGATCCTTTAGCAGAGATTCCTGAATTTCAGGGGGTTGAACTAGATGGCCCTTGGGGTCCCTTCTAACTGTACAATTCTATGATTCTATGCAGGCCAGCCAAGGGGAGGGTGGGTATTTTCTACCTCCACTATCAGAGGTAGCATGTCTCTGAATACCAGTTGCTGGGAATCACAGGAGGACAGAGTGCTGTCGTGCCCATGTCCTGGTTGCAGGCTTTCCACAGGCATCTGGTTGGTCACTGTGAGAACAGAACTAGATGTGAGAACAGGACTAGATCTGCCACTGGCCTGACCCAACAGGCTCGCCTTATGACTAACTATGAAAGTCTGTTGCAGCATGGTATTAGGTGGAGGCCCAAATGATCTCAGTGTCAGCTATCACTGTTCTTGGACCAGGACAGCCTAGTCACAGTGGCTGATGTAATAGCAACCTCAAGTGTGGACATTTGCGATGTGCTCATGGGAGTCTGTCTTTAAAGCTGTTTCGGAAGCTGCAGCTGGTGCAAAATGAAGTTGCTGAGTTGCCAAGTGAACCACTTTACCATGCACATCTAAAAGCTCCCGTATGAACTGTTAACTTATCAAAGGTAAAGGTACCCCTGCCTGTACGGGCCAGTCGTGTCCGACTCTAGGGTTGTGCGCCCATCTCACTTAAGAGGCCGGGGGCCAGCGCTGTCCGGAGACACTTCCGGGTCACGTGGCCAGCGTGACGAAGCTGCTCTGGCGAGCCAGCACCAGCGCAGCACACGGAAACGCTGTTTACCTTCCCGCTATAAAGCGGTACCTATTTATCTACTTGCACTTAAGAGTGCTTTCAAACTGCTAGGTGGGCAGGAGCTGGGACCGAACGACGGGAGCTCACCCCGCTGCGGGGATTCGAACCGCCGACCATGCGATCGGCAAGCCCTAGGCGCTGAGGTTTTACCCACAGCGCCACCCGCGTCCCTTAGTTAACTTATCAAAGCCCTAAGCAATTTAAGACCAGGTTAGTTATGCCATGGCCTGCAGACGTTCATTTCATGGCAAGTTGCAGGAGGGCTTTTTCCAAAGTAGCCCTCAAACTGTGGAAAAACCTCTACCAATATATGGCAGATACTTACTGTGGTGAGCTTCTGCGAGATCTTAAAACATACCATATGTTTTGCTCTATAAGACTCACTTTTTCCCTCCTAAAAAGTAAGGGGAAATGTGTGTGCATCTTATGGAGTGAATGCAGGCTGTGCAGCTATCCTAGAAGCCAGAACAGCAAGAGGGATTGCTGCTTTTTTCCTTTGCCCATGTAAAGGTAAAGGGACTCCTGACCATTAGGTCCAGTCGTGGCCGACTCTAGGGTTGCGGCGCTCATCTCGCTTTATTGGCCAAGGTAGCCGGCGTACAGCTTCTGGGTCATGTGGCCAGCATGACTAAGCCACTTCTGGCGAACCAGAGCAGTGCACGGAAACGCCGTTTACCTTCCTGCCAGACTGGTACCTATTTATCTACTTGCACTTTGACCTGCTTTCGAACTGCTAGGTTGGCAGGAGCTGGGACTGAGCAACAGGAGCTCACCCCATTGCGGGGATTCGAACCGCCAACCTTCTGATCAGCAAGTCCTAGGCTCTGTGGTTTAACCCACAGCACCACCCGCATCCATGTAGCTGAGTCCTAAGTTAAGTCTAAGTATTGCAGATACTTTAATACTAATTTAAGTTGTTGGGTTGGTTTGATCTATCTCTTAAGAACACCACAACATCCTTGATGGATCAGGCCAGTGTCCATTTAGTCCAGTATCCTCTTCTCACACTGGCCAACCAGATGTCTATGGGAAGTCTGCAAGCAGGACCTGAGCACAAGAACACTGTCCCGTCCTGTGGTTTCCAGCAACTGAGAATCAGAAGTATGCTGTCTCTGATAGTGGAGGTAGAACACAGTCATCAGGGTAGTGGAGGTAGAACATAGCCACCCTCCACAAATTTGTCTAATCCTCTTTTGAAGTCATCCAGCTTGGTGGCCATCACTAACACTTGTTGAAGCAAATTCCATAGCTTAACTACGTGCTGTGTGAAGAAGTATTTTCTTTTTGTCTCTCCTAAATCTTCCAACATTCAGTTTCATTAGATGCTTGAGTTCTGGTGTCTTTGTTCCTCTTTGTATGGGTTTTTACTGAATTACTGTAGTTGGCTTGTATACACTATCACTGGGAAGAAAACCCACCACAAAACCAGGAAAGTGCTAGTAGCCAGCAAAAGAAGAAAAACACAACTCCAGGCACTTGAATTAAGATTTATTCCAGACCCAATGTGTTTTGGAACAAATCATTCCTCAGGGACATGCTTTCATAGTGAATACGTGGGCATGGCTGTGCAACAGGAGTGACTATAGTACCCTATGTATTTGATTAAAATTGCTGCTAAAATATGCCTCCCCTCCCCAATAATTTCCTCCAAAATACATGTTATATAAAGCCTGGCTTTCCCTCTTTTTATCTTTATTTTGTCAGGCACCTTCATAAGGCAGCAACTGCCTTTCATATGTTTGTACAGCAGCTAGCTTATGGTTGGAGCTAAATGTTAAATTGCATCCTTTAGTAGGCATCAGCAGCAGTGAAACCTTTGGACTGGAGTTTTGGAATCCTAAGTTTGTTCTTGCCCAGGCAATTAATGGTGTACTTGATTTGTTGCATTTGAAATATCCTCCTGCATGGTACAGGTGGACATTAAAGGCTTTTGCAAGGTGATCAGAAAGAACCTCTTAGATTATCTGGAATAGCTGAGGCACCTTCGCAGGCAGACCACATTCTGGTTTCTTTCTGATCACACTGTGTGAGGTTAAATTTGTATTAATACAAAGCTAGTTCTTCAACATCAAGTTAATTGCTTCAGGTGCTCACCAGAGTCCCATCATTGGTTCCTTCCTTTCTTTTAATTTACATGGTTCTTTGAGGGATTCAGGTTGAACTAGTGTCACTGCGCACAAAAGGAAAGTCTTGGATTGCAGGAAAACCATTTCCCGTTGAGAAGGGATTAACATTGTAGGAGATAGTGAAAAAGAAAAGTAAAGGAGGGCAAAGAGAAAAGCTAAAATATCTTTTAGACAAATGCTAGGAGCATATGTAATAAGACTGCTGAATTGGAGTGACATGTTTTCAAGGATAAGAAAGATATTATTGGAATAAGAGAGACAACCAAGAAAATGAAAGGGGATTTAAAATGCCAAGATAGAGAAAGAGTTTTAGTGAGGGGAAAGAACTAATATAAAGCTGGAAGAAAGGTAGTAATATTGGTGAAGGATGATACTGAATTTGCAGCAGAAGTTAAAAAACACACATGCACCACACGCTGAAACACTCCTATAAACATTTTGACGGATTCAACAGAGAGAGTTTCTGTGGATGTTGAGGGCAATACAAAGTAGCTGGGATATTTTGAATGTTGCTATTTAGCCAAAAAAGGAAAGTAAGGGGGGGGTTGAGGACTTTGATCACTGGCGGGATAAAGAGAGGATTTGAAGAGGGAAGGGATTTGCTAGTGAATAGTTGACATATTGAGAGTTTTCTTTTTTAAAAAACAGTGCAAATTTCCAAAAGCTAGCATGTGATCGTAACCCTTCCTACAGTTTCTGAAACAAAATGCCAAGCTCTGTGTGAAAGTGTGATCTGAATATTGTTGTGCGAAATGTATATATCAACCTGAATCTGTGTATGGATATGGTGAACAGGTAGGATCAAGCAATCATATCAGCATTAAATTTGAAATACATGTGCAAGTATGTAATAGACAGCCAAAATGGTCCCAAAGTTATTGATTTTTATTTTTTTAAAAAAGCAGAGCTAACTTTGAAAGGAAAAGCTAAAATGCTCTGGGGATTTTTGCTTGCATTCCTGTGATGAATGGGAAATCCACTCCACACAAGTGGAAAATATACAGCCTATGAAATGCATCGAGAAACTGCAATTAAAATTCATCCCAGTTAAGTCAAAAAAAGGAAAAGCCGATATGGGCCTGAGGCAAAAGAAAGAAAGGCAAAGAGATAACTTGCTCTTCCCGACCCTATTCTCTTCCCTTTCCCCCTCACTCTTCTTTACCAATCCTCCTTTATCCTCCCTGGATCCTCTGTTTTATGACAGTTCTGTCACTCTGATCCCCTGATGAGGTTTCTTTTTCTGTCTTCTGTCTCTGCCATTGCTTTGCAGAGGAGTGGGCAAATCCTTAGAGGAAAGGGTTAGGAGACATGTCTCTATTTCCCCCCTTCTCTCCCTACCTTTTTTCCCCAGGTCTTTTTTTTTGCCCCTCAGAATAGCTTCACGACTCAGGTATTCCCAGATAACCTAGTGGCTGTGCCTCGGCCTTACAGATATCGTTGAAATCTTTGCATGCTAAGGTGATAAAGGAAGATGCAAAAAAGATGAGGTGGATAGTCTGATAAAATGGCTGGGCTCCTTTAGATACTCTGAGGGTGTTTTAAATGGGGTGAATGTGGAGCAGCTAGCACTGTTGAAACAGCATTTGTTTCACTACAGAGCATGTGAAAAATGGAAGATAGCCCCAGCATGTCTTTGTTTTGGGTAGTAAAAGGAAAGAAAAGGGATATTTTGGTTTAGAGTTGGTAGTGATGGTTAAAGGTAAAGGTACTCCTGACCATTAGGTCTAGTCACAGACGACTCTGGGGTTGCGGCGCTCATCTCGCTTTACTGGCCAAGGGAGCCGGCATTTGTCTGCAGACGGCTTCTGGGTCATGTAGCCAGCATGACTAAGCCACTTCTGGCAAACCAGAGGAGCACACAGAAAGGCCGTTTACCTTCCCGCCGGAGCAGTACCTATTTATCTACTTGCACTTGATGTGCTTTTGAACTGCTAGGTGGGCAGGAGCTGGGACCAAATAACGGGAGCTCACCCCATCACGGGGATTCGAACTGCCAACCTTCTGATCGGCAAGCCCTAGGCTCTGTGGTTTAGACTACAGCGCCACCCACGTTAAGAGTTAAGAGTCCCTAAATGGGATTTCACATGCAAACCGTTTTCTGTTTCAACATTCTCTCCAATAATTAGACTGAGAATTGATATCTCTTTACATAAGCTGCATTACATTGAGTCAAATCATTGGTCTGTTTAGCTATTTAGTATTGCCACACTTGCTGGCAGTGACTCTCCAGGTTTGCAAGCAGAGAATGTTCTCTGCTCTATGTGAAGAGGCCAGGGATTGAATCCAGACCTTTTTACACATGCAAAGCAGATGATAATATGCTTCTTAAATTGTCAGACTTCTCTAATTGTCAAGTAGTTCTTGCTGAAGGAGTCTGTAGGGAGAACTGAACTCTTACTGCCCAATGTGTATTTTTGTTCAGAAAGCAAAGTGCTGAATCAAACCCTTTGAATATGGCAAATGACCACATGTATACAACAACATGTTACATGCTATTACATGCACATTTCTACAATAAAACCCACTGAGTCCTTTTTTTGGAAAACTTGTTTTGGAGAAGAGAAACAGTGGAAGGAGAGGATTCTTAACACTCCCACAAACCCGTTGCTTCACTGTCACAACTCCCGCTACACTTACAAGTTTCCAGATACCCTCACAAGCATGCAACCCAAGGGGAATTCAACAGGAATAGTAGGTGCAATCCCATGGGTAGAAATACTCAAGGAAGAAGGAGTTTAAGATGGGTGGATGTTTTGTTTTGAAAAGGTGGGATATTGAAGGCACAATTGCAGTATTGTGTAAGAAAAATGGGAACTGTCTAAAGAAACTGGAGGGGGCTTTGGAATTAAAAGTGGCATATGTACAAACGAGTAGTAGCTAAAGCAAGGCAGGAGAACCTCAAACCCAGGGCATGCATGTGGTCCTAGGGGTCCCTCTGTCTAGCCCCCAGGACTCTTTGCAGTCTGTGTCAAGTACTTTTGCCTGGCCCTGCCTAACACTGGCAGTTGCTCATGACCGTTGGGTTGAAAAATTATTTCCACCCTTAGCTAAAGCTTGTAGAGAGAATACCAGGAGAGCTAAAGCTAAGAATGATAGTGCACTTCAAGTAGGTGGTTGCCTGGATGGATTTTGGGGTTGGCTTATTCACCTTCACATGAAGGGGTTGTTCCAAATGTCATGAAGGAGATGACAATACACCTGCTATTGTAAAAGCCCTCCCTGGACCCTGAAGTTTTGGCAACTACTGCCCAGTCTCCAACACCCACTTTTTGAGTAAGGTGCTTGAGAGGAAGGTGGCGGCTCAGCTGCAGGCACTACTGGAGAAAACAATTGAATCAATATCTATTCCAGTTTGGCTTCAGGCCTGAGTTTGTCATACTATCGGCCATAGTCACCCCAACAGATGACCCTGTTCAAGGGAGAGACAAGGAGTACAATGCTAATGCTGCTGTAGGTTCTCTCAGCAGCTATTGATACCATTGAGTATGGTATCCTCCTGGAATGTCTCCATAGATTGTGAATTGAAGTCACAGTTTACAGTGTTCCATTCCTATCTGCATTACCGGTACCAAAGAGTAGCATGTCTCCATCTTGGCAGCTTAGCTGTGGGGTGAAGCAAGGCACGGTTCTGTCCCCAATGCTATTTAACAGCGATATGAAACTATGGAGAACAGTCATCAGGAAGTTTGGGGAACTGTGACATCAGTACAGCACTCAGAACTACTTTTCTGCTTAATCTCCCTAAACCTAATCCTATCCTTGGAGATAGTTTGGGGCTGTAACTGAGAAGGCTGCTCTGTCCTTGGTCGCTACTTGCATCACCTCTGACCATGGAAAAGGGACTCTCATGATGATTACAGAATACAGACAGGTTCATGCAGGTGGAAGTGGCCCTTTTTGTAAATATCTTGAGCTCTGAAAGGGAAAGTGTAGTAATGACTAAAACAGGCTAACTCTTTAGCAACTTCCTTAAACATATTTCTGGTTAGGTGGGCAAAAGATGGTATGGGTGGTGAGCCTTGGAGTTGTGTTATGGCAGATTTTGACACTTGGCAGAGCAAAACGAAGTGAGTTGGATCCCAGATAGCACAAGCCCGATTTGTATAACCTATGACCCTCTCCAAAGCCAAATGCCCACTAGAAACTCAATAAATCTTCTTTTGCACCCTACTTTCTGCAGGACTGCAAAAACAGCAAGGTTGTTAAGAACCCAGCAGATTGTAATGCATGACCAGTGAGCCTTCATCTTGGTGGGTAACAAATCGTGCAGTCCCTGGTCTATAGTAAGGCCAAAAAATAAAAATAAAAAAAATCAGGTGAGAGTGTGGCAACTTCAAGTGGCCTTTAGCTGTCAATCATATTTGTATTCCTTCATAACGAGTTGTGATGATTTGTTAACTGAAGGAATTTGCAGAAGGCCGAGCATGACGGCAAGGTCTTATGGCCTCTTTGCCCACTTGATGACTGACCGACCAATTTCCGACGATGCTATGAAGGATCATAAAGTTTAGTTCCATGTGCATTGTGATGATAGTTGCATCTATATTTAAAGCTTTCTGTCACTGAAGCACTCTTGGTGTTGTCAGGCTGTCTGTTGGGCTGGATGAGCTGCAACTTCTTGCAATTGAATGTCAATAAGACCAAAGCAATTTTGGTTGATTCATAGCACCAGCTTAAGCATATTCACTTTCACAGATTACATTTGACAGATAGTTACCTTCAGTTGAACTCTGTGGTTAGAAGCCTTGGTGTACTCTTGACAGAGAGCTTAAGAGTTGATGCCTAATGTTTATTTCATGCCTTATTTTTACCTACCTAATACTGCACGGGAATGCCCATGTTTTAATATATTCAGAAAGGAAGTTATAGTCAGTCCAGCAGTTATCTGTAAGTATGGTGCCATCCCGATCCAATTTCAATATTAAAAATAAGCTTGGTTTTCCAATTAGGCAGTTTAAATTCAAGAAGGTAATCTGACAGCGGGGAAAAAAGGAACCTTCCCACCTCAACCCCCAATACAAAGTAATAAAATTGGAACCACAACACAAAAGTGTATAAAAGGAACAAAAGTTAGGAAAGGTTGTGGGAGAGGTTACTGTTCAGAAATAGAGCACATTCATTCTTTGCAGAAGATCACCATCCAACCCCAGGGAATTCCTAGGTGAAAATGTAGTTGGAAGCAGGCTGGTTGGGAAGATTCCGGACGTCTGGTCAGAATGCATATTGGGGAGGGGGGAACCACAGAGGAGAGGGTCCCCTGTAACAGATAACAAAGAGACCAAATCACAGGAAGCCAGTTAAAAATAGTATTAATTTAAACAGATAGAGAAAATACAAGCCGGAGCCACTAAGTCATGACAGACAAACAAGGACCATGGTATAAACTACAATCCAATTATCAGAACCTGTAAACAATCATAGAATTATCCAAACCACACAGGATGAGATCTCTAGGATGGAATCTCATTTCATACTTTTTTTGACACTTAGAGAATATTCATAGATAGCAGCAATTAACCACTTATTGCCTCAATTTATTTAATCTCTATACCGCAAATCACCCAAGGATCATAAGGCGGTTTACTAAGTAAAAACACAAAAATACGTACCATTGTAACAAACAAAAACAATACCCCCTCACACGTAGTCTAGAGGGTCATAGATCGTTTAATTAGCCAAAGGGCTGGGAGAAGAGAGATGTTTTTTGCCTGGTCCTTAAAGATATGTAAGGAAAATGCCTCCCTGGGGAGAACTTACCACAAGTGGGAAGCCACTGCAGAAAATGCCCATTCTCATTTTGCTACCTTCTGGATGTCTCTCATAGGAGGTACACAAAGAAGGGCCTCAGATGATTATAGAAGGGTCCAGGTCAGTCCATGTATACGTAGAGTGAAGAAGACCGTATGTATCAGTTCAGAAAAATAAGAACTATACATCCATAAATGTTAAGAGTAGTTTCAGAGTGATTCCATGTTTAACAATGGGAAAGAGTAACAGAACAGCAGAGCAGTGGATTCAGCTTATCTGAAATGGCAGGGAAACGTATTTTTGATCTTGCTCAGATTGGAGGAGAATTTTCAGCTATCTTGACCCACACAATAGGGTGCAGACAGCGTCGTCACACAAATGATGGCAACCGTGCCGGCAGCACAAGCCCCCTCTCAGTCAGCGCCTGCCCTCTTGCTCAGGCAAGCGACCTTGTGCACTACCAGTCAAGTTACAGCTGTAGACTTCCTCCACCAAGCCCAGCCTTCTGCTCTGTTGCCAAGATGTGTAGAGAACACACACATGCCCCCTAGAAGAGATGTTTGGAGTTACAAACCTTTTTTAAAAATTTTCAGTGGGTTTACTCAGAGTAAAACTTAGTTCAATACCACCTATAGTAATTTTATTGATTCCATGTTTAGTTCCTTTGTGGATGCATAAAGATCAGGGTTTACAGAAGACAGTTTTTCAGCTGAAACAGCACCATAGTTGGCAGCATCATCAGGAAGTTTTGCTACCCAGCTTAGATGTTACCATTGGTCTGTCAGACATTATGCAGATAAATTATCTGAGCTGGCTTGTCCTCCAGGACGTCATCCTTTGATTTCTGCTGTGTTAACATGGCATTTGCATTTTTTTTTGGTCTTCTCAAGAACGAGGCCCCAGACAAATTCCTCATGACATATGCAGAGAAGCCCTTTCATGTTAAAGTGACGTGTTTCTTGTTCTCATGTGTTTGCTATATAAATTCATTATCTCTTGCCAATCTTTAGATCTGCCAAGAACCCTCTGTGTTCTCTCAATTTTCATTCCGAATCAAATATTAAAATGCAAACAGCAAATGATTAAAAATATTCTCTCCACCCCACCCTCACGGTGTGCCTCACAAGAGGATAATGATATACAGTAGATTGCACAAATACTGTACAAAGCTTAATACAGACGGGTGTGCCACACAGACTATAAGAGGCCAGGCATGGTACCAGGGTAGAAGCTGCCATTCTAGCAATCACTGCCATGGCGTTCAAAGGCAACACCAAATTGGGGGGTAGAGGGAATGCAATAGGAGCAAGATGTGTGTATCAGACTCATTTGACTTCTAAAAGGCTTGTCAGGCACTAGATTAATGAACTCTAATCTTTACCTCCTCCCACATTTTAAAAGCTTTTTTTTAAAAAAAAATGGCATAGGGAGAGAGTTGCTGAAACTAGAAATATGGGAAATGCTGAGTATGCCTATACTAAATCTGGGGTGGGGAACCTGTAGCCCTCCTGTTGTTGTTGGACTCCATCTCCCATCTCCCTCAGCCAGCATGGCCAATGGTCAGGAATGATGCGAGTTATACTTTAGCACCATTGGGGTGGCACAAGTCCCACATATTTATGCTAAGTCTAGTGTGGTGTAGTAGTTAGAGTGTTGAACTAGGACCTGGGAGACCAGAGTTCGTAATCCCCACTCAGCCATGAAGCTCACCAACTGCAGGATTAGCCCTATAATCAACTCCTTTCATGCATTGCGCTTCAGTCATTTGCCCTCATCCAGTCCATCATGGAGCCCAGTTTGTTTATATTGACCAATTTGTTTCTTAAAAACATCTAACAGCCAGTATTAAAAGGCATTAAACTAAACAGCTATTCTAGTTAAAGACCAGGAAGAACTCCACTTTAATAAATTGCATTATAGTAGAAAGCAGAATAAAGAATCCTCTTCAAAAGCAAGCAAGAAAGTATACCGTATATAAGCACTCACATGAGTCCTGTTATGAAATAACAACAACAAAACGTGCTGCTACTCTCACCAGGAGAAAACCATTACTATTTATGATACTGGAATGAGAGATTACGAGAACAGCAAACTCATTTTTACCTGTGACCAGTGCCTTATTAACCCCTACACAGTCCACTGACCCATAACCATTGAGTTCCTATCGTTCCATATAATTAACCATTTAATGCACTTCTAAAGCAAGATGTCCAGGAAGCACAGATCATAGGGTAGCGTATGCACCACACTTTGACCCCTTTCCTTTTGGTAAGCCTCCTGTTCTCAAGGTAGCTAATATGCCCCTCACTTTGCTTTCTCCATGACTTTATTCTTGATTCAGCAGCTTTCACAGCCATACACATCACACACATTTAAAAAATAACTAATGTGTATTTGGGTTGCAGTTGTACAATAGTTAGAAGAAATTATTCATGCATAAGTCCCTTGGGCATCAGATAGAACTATTCCTGCGTAACTGATGGCAGGGTTGCACCCATAGTATTTACCCTTAAATAACTCTAGAAGAGAGGCTATCCATTGTTTTTAGATTAAAGATGGGGTCCATCATTCATAGAACAGAAGCTGCCGAAGTTACTTGTGCCATGGTTATTTTGGATAGGGGCATAACTGGAGAGGAGCATGCAGTGACAAGTAAAATTCTACCACCATGATTTTGTTTTCAAGTTAGAGTGATGGTGGAAGTCCAACTGATTGCTATATTTGTGGAGAGTTTCTGGCAGCATATTGGGTGGTATCTTGTGGACAGGAACAGAAAGACAGATAAACTTATCCCACCTTCTCTTCCTTCACTACAAATGGCTTGGTCCTCATTTCTAAAATCTCCCACCTTGTGCTCCACCACAACTGCAGTGGTCACCCTCTTGATGGTGCCTTCCAGACATCAAAGAACAACATATTGGGAAAGGAATATGCTGGCCCAGTTATAGAACTCCTGATTTCTTGATAGATGTACAAAGTCTTGACTTGTATGCTTTCTGAAATGATTTAGGTCCTACTTCCGGGTTTCCCATAACCACTTGGTTGACCACTGTGTGAACAGGATTCTAGATTAGATAGGCCTTTGGTCCTTCTTATGTTTTTAAATTAGCTTTGATTTTCATGTGTAACCTAGTAGCTTGGCATCAACAGGATAACATATATTTTTATATGAACTGAGTTTTTTAAAGTGCTGACTCTAAAGCACAGAATTGGTTTTAACTAATAAATGTGCAGTCAAAACAAGAATATTTAGAGAACCCGAAGGGATAATTCATTTTATCCTTGAGTTTCTTGATTTCTTAATAGAAAGGTATCACTAATTTCTTCTTTTATCACCTCTACTATCTGTTGTATTTTCTTGTATCTGTTGTCATCGGTAACTACTGTTGATTTGTTGTCTCTATTAAGCCATTCAAGGAAGCTATAGACCTGTCATTTTGGTCATAACCTTAATCTGTTTTCTCACCTTGGAATTAATGTAGTGTCTATTCCTGTAGAGTGAGTTTATTCAGAAGGAACTTGATATGCACCAGTATTGGGATTGAGGAAATGTGGGGTAGTGAAGAGGATGGAAGAAGATATATGCATATATTTACCTAATAACAGTCTGAGTTAAGTTGCATAACAGCTCATATGTAGAGAGTACCTGTTATGATAACTCAATGAATGGAGTTGATAGAACTTCAGTTTACTTGATTGTAAGAAAAATTGCCCAGTGCTCCACAATCTAAGGTTGGTGAATTGAAGGTCAGCCTCCATGTCTGCGCTGCCACTGCTATATAACTAACCAATTTGAACTGGATATTATGTAAGAGTCCATCGTTAATTTGGTCCCCTAACAAGTACAAGAATTGCAGCAAAAAAATTCAGCCTTTCTGTCTATTAACCTGCTGGGGACACAAAGCGAAGCTGGATTGTTTCAAGATACCACAAAAGAACAATCTAAATGGCCAACTCCTTTGTGTAGAGATGCTCATTGTGTAGATGGAGACATATCTACACACCCACACAAATCTTTCCCTTGTGCGTGTTTGTGCAAGTATGAAGAAAATTCTTCCATATTCTGTGAGATATGCACACATACATCACATGATATCATCTACCACGTAGAATGACTTGAAGGGGCCTCTTTGTGGAAGCTTTACTATGGTAAGTATCCCTTAGTGGATATTAGAACAAGGAGGTATTAATCTTGGTTTCAGCAAATGTTCTCCTATTTCGGTTGGGTCAAAAGTAGTGCTTTCAGATGGGAGGGGTAAGAAATAATTCTCAACACACTTGAATTGTGAAAATATCCAACTATTCAATATCCTGTTTGCTGCCATTGTTTGGAGTATCTGCTGCTGCTGTTTTGGGGGCACCCCCCCTTCCTGTTATTGCATCTTCTTCTTCTATGATTAGTCACATGGGCAATGCCAGCCAATTAATGCCTACATGTAGTGAAGCAGGATTATGCTAAGTGTTGTGCTAATCAGTGTTGGCTATGTAATGTCAGTGCTAGAAAAGGAAGCCAAAGGAGAGGAAAGGCAATGATTTCTGAATCAATTGTACCTGTATTTGCACTGGAATCTCAAAAGGGTGCATTCAGACATGGGAATTATGGCATTCATTTTCCTGGTTATAAGGCTAGTGCTTCTGTTCCAGTTTCTAACATTCATTTCAAACTGCATATATGTTGTGTCATGGAACTTTGGCTTGTGGATCAATATACCACCACATCTTACTAAATGTCATTCATACCAGTGGCTGTGGTGTGACTCTACAGCAGATACATTTGGGGATGTTGCCTCCATTTATGCACATGCAAGAGTCTATCCCCCCATGATTTACCCATGGAAATAGGAGGAAAGAACTGTATGCTGGAATACTATCCCAGAATTTGTCACGTTGTGTGACCCACAGAAATGGCAGTAAAATCACAGTGCAAAACTCCCATTTTTTGGGGGGGGGGGTTAATGGGGTTGCAAACAGATTTTTTTCTGGAAGTGATTGACACAGGAATTAGTGCTAAACAGATTTTTTTCTGGAAGTGATTGACACAGGAATTAGTGCTAAACTTCCACAAGATTTCCAAAAGTGGCTTTCACATGGCATGGAAGGTAACATAAAATATGAAAATTATCAGGTAAGGAAATGCCAGGAAAACAGAATGAAATGCTGTCGGAATGCAACCATGGTGAGTGCAATAAATTCACAATGCTACATAGCCAATAATAATTAGTTATGTTCTGGTGTCATTGAGGATAGACAAAGCCAATTTGGAATGAAATGAAAGCTTCCTGAATACTTTCAAATACCATTATAAAATTGCTGAAGGAGTCTAGATCCTTCAGGGATAATGTTCTCAGAAGGCATTCCCCTTGGTTCTCCCCTAATATTAGCTGATCACTTCTATCCTCTTAGACCAGGGAAGGAAATTGGTGGAACTCCAGCTGTTGTTGAACTCTCATCAGCCATAGTTACCTCCTCCATGTCAATAATTCTGGGAAGGAAGACTTGAGAATGGTTCCCCAGTATTACTGGTGGAGAGATGTATTTGTATGTAATGTGGCATGGCTTAATTTCTAAATTGTTAGTTACTTTGATATAGAAAGGGAAAATTGACTGATCTAACAGCAAAAGGTGAGGAAAGAAAATCCACGATTAATAACCACAAATTTTGAAATACCCAATTGTCTGATGTTTGGGGCCAATTCTGACGCTTCTCCTTCTCCTTTAACCCCATAAATATTTTCATATGTTTAACTTCGACCACGTTGGAGAGAAGGGTGCCTCCCGGTCATGTACTAAGAACCAAATGATAAATATAGGAGCTATAGCAGAATATTATCCTGAATTATTGTAATAAGCACATTTTTAATAGAGGCAAGCAAGCTAATCCTCAGCCAGAAGAACAAATGTTCCTACCACGAAAAGAAGGTATAAGATGCATTTCATTTCTGACTTAAAAATAAAGGTGCACTTAAACTTGTAAAAGACAACATTTTTATTTGAATGATATGACAGAACTGTCACCGGACTGTTACCTGCTATAAAGCAAGCAGAAGAATTATAACCTTTATTAGGCCAGTGACACTGAGCTTTAGCCATACATTTCTAACTTCTGTCCCTCTACAGAGACAATTTTCTTTTCTTAAATAAACTGTCATGCTAGTGTTAATATATTGTTGGCTCTCTCATACTCTGAGAATACTGCTGATATAAAACATGTATATGTTAGATTGGTAATAGTATCTTTAGTGTAGCTGACTAGAACAAATGCGTTTCCCTCATGGCTGTGCTAATGTGATAAAGGAAAATTGGCTGTTCATCAGCTTTTGGCTGGGTAAAGACAGTAGAGATGGAACCACATTCTTTTTTATGCATTAATACCGCTAAGAACTTTTCACTAGTTATATTTCATGTTGCCTGTGTGTGCAAAGATGTTGTAAAACATGAGATAATGCTACAAATAACAAAGCAGAAAAGGCTGTATCTTTTATAATGATAACAGTCAAACACCAAAAGGACAGTAACAGGCTGTAAAAAAAATGTGTGATGGAAAAAAGAAAATCATTGCAAGCCACACACTCTCATATCCCCCCCCCCCATATTCTCCCTTCCCATATATAGACTTTGCATTAAAATGAAATAAAAAAATATTCACATGTTCATTGTGCATTGTTGTGTCAATAGATAAAAGCTAACACCAAATGAGAGTGATGTTCTGTGAGTAGGAAAATTCCCATATGCGAGAACTTTCTTGAACCAAATCGCACTGCCTAGCCATTATGATAATACCCTTCAGATTTTTCTTCAGCGGAAGGGCAATGATTCCATATATCTCAAATTTGGACAATATTGACTGCTTCTGGAAATAAAAATAATAAACCCCAGCATCTGTTTTTATTTATTTTTATTTAAGGAAGGAGAATTTGTCTCCATAAAAATCAATTTTCTATTCATTTCACATTTTCTTAGTTAAAATAGTAATGCAGCCAAGGGTGCCTGAAGCACTAATGATAACCATTCAGGCTTAGATTTCTAGATAACTGTGGCTGTTTATATTGGTCAGAAATGTATGTAGCTTTATTGACAGTGGAATGGGATTTTGAATGCTCATGTTCTGATTTTCCAAATGAATTTTTCAGGGCCTAGCTTCTGCACCAAATTATTCTGGCTTTTCATAAGCCTTTTGTTTGTCCTTATACACTCATTGTTTCTAGGATGCAATTATTCCAGTCCCATTTGATTTGATTAGAGTGGATATCAAGGCAGACTAAAGCACTCTAGCTTCTCTCAGCATCTATTTGGAGAGACGATTCAGCAGTCATCCCTTTAAACTCATGAGTACCTGTTTATGCAAAATGGAAATAGGTTTTCACAAACTGGCAGCAAGAACAGTAGCAGCAGCAAGAACAACAACAACAACAAAAGCTTTAAAACCCCAGGCTCTCCAACCTCTTCTTTGAAACAAGCTGTTCGCTGGTAAAAGCTAACAACTTTCATACAGAAATATTTTTCAAGGTTTATTAAAACATGAACAAGTAATTCATCAAAGTTGAAGTTATGCTTGGCAGTTGTTGGCACCTGGATGGGGAAGGGGTTCTTCATGCACATCAAAAGATACGTCCAGTTAGTAGTTCAGACGGATCTGGGTGAGCTTCATAATGTTTATGGGGATGTATGCTCAGATGTGCATCTGCATTGGCTATGAGTGCAGCAAGCTGCTCTGCGTGTGAGTAACCCTTGTGGTGTGTGTGTGTGTGTATCGCCACCAGTGTGCATGGGGCTTTCCAGAGTACAAGAGGGTTGGTAAACAGAGAAGCAATAGGCAGTCGTTTCAGTCGCATGTCTGTTGATTTTGAAGAGTGGTGATGTCCCTTGAATCATCTACACTTTCCAACAGCAATTATTATATTGTTTAGGTCTGGACTAAACATAGTAGTAGGGAGGCGGGTGGCGCTGTGGGTTGAACCACAGAGCCTAGAACTTGCCAATCAGAAGGTTGGTGGTTCGAATCCCCATGATGGGGTGAGCTCCCGGTGCTCGGTCCCTGCTCCTGCCAACCTAGCACTTTGAAAGCACGTAAAGTGCAAGTAGATAAATAGAGTGGTCTCCGGTGGGAAGGTAAATGGCGTTTCCGTGCGCTGCTCTGGTTCGCCAGAAGCGGCTTAGTCATGCTGGCCACATGACCCGGAAGCTGTACGCTGGCTCCCTCGGCCAATAAAGCGAGATGAGCGCCGCAACCCCCGAGTCGGTCACGACTGGACCTAATGGTCAGGGGTCCCTTTACCTTTAAACATAGTAGTAACTGATTTTTTATATCTTAAAAAAGAGGCCCTCTCCTCATTGGGATACATTTGTTCATAGTTCATGAGTGAGTCATTGAATTGCCAGAATGATTTTTGAGAGTACCTGATGTACTTAATAAAAATGGAAAGATCTGGCCACAAGGTAATAAACATTACTGCAGTTTCTTTCCCCCATCTTCTCCTGTTTTTAAAGAAATCTTAAATTCCAACATCAGACCAAAAATTTGGTTAAAAATTTCACCCTGCTTCAAAATTCATAACTACCTTGAGAGGAGATTGACACGCTATGCTGGATTAAGCAGCTATTCAGGGCTAATACGGCTTTTACCCCATGACTTCCTCCCAGTAGTATTACAGCATCATATGTACCCTCTTGGGTAAAACATGGCTAAAAGCCAATTACTTCAACTTAAATGTTTCATCTGAAAGCACCATTGAGGGACTGTTGGCAACTCATTTCAATTCACCATGCCCCAGTTATAGATTGGCAGTCCTTTCAGATTCTTGACTAAGAACTGGACATGTTAGTTGCAATGCTCTTAGTGTGATACAGAGAGAACTGTGAGCTATAAACGCAATCTATGCCAATATCTACTCATAAAATCCAAAAGACAGAATGGGTAGAAAATAATAATAATAATAATAATAATAATAATAATAATAATAATAATAATAATTTTGTTATTTATACCCCACCCATTTGGCTGGGTTTCACATTACATGCATCATCATGACTGGTGTGTCCCATGTGAGGGAACAATATGCATCCCAGAACTTCCAGACAGGCGCAACCAATATTCTGAAGCAGCTCACAAACACCACATTTTCATGACTGTGTGTATGTACAAAGAAGCCTGATAAAACAGTGGTTATTGGAATGGTGTTGCTGATCTTATCAATCCTATTCCACTCAGAAAGCTAGTACAGCAAAGTATTTAAGGAACTGAACTATGAATCAGGACTGTGTCACTGATTCAAATCTGACCAATGCCATTAAATGACTAGGTACCCTTTGCCAAGCCACTCTTGCCAAGCCTTGGTCTCCCTATGAAGAAATAAGTACAAATGAGGGTGTAATAGGCGGTAAGCTTTTGTTACAATATCTTTTGATCTTTAATAATATATTATGCCGTATAATAAGTGTTTTCTTTTTGTACTTGTTTATGTTCTGTGTCTCAGTTGCAGGTCAACTTCATGCCTACACCACTTGCTTGTCTGCAGGTCTGATCTGCCCACCTCAAGCAATTTTCTATGACACCCCCCCCAAACCTCACCAATTTCTATGGTGGCGATAAAGGAGATAAAAGAAAATAGACAAACCACATCCTATTACTGCTGCAGCTGCTTCCTCCTTCCTGCAGCATGGTAGGATTGAAAATCACCCTCTCCTTGCTCATTAGATGATCAGTCTGATGGGTGAGGAGGAAACAATAAATACTCCCCTCAGCTGATCTGCACGGATCAGCTGACAAGGGCTGTGTGTATGCCTCTGTGCATCCTGTGCATGTGTCTGTGTGGGATGGCCACACTTACTTTTCGCCCTACCCATCGTTGGCATGTGGCCTTAGGTTAAGGGAGGGAGGGAGGAGAGAGAGAGAGAGAGAGAGAGAGAGAGAGAGAGAGAGAGAGAGAGAACTTACACACACACCCTCTTTGTTAAGAACCAGTAGAGTGGGTCCTTTTGATAGTTCCACTGCCCACAGAAACTCAGCGGCCCAGAATACTGCATTCTCTGTGGAAGCCCCTAAGTTATGAAACTCCCTTTCCCCAGAGGTGTGTCTGACAACTTCATTATATAGCTTTTGGTGAATGCTGAAGATGTACCCCCCCTACCCTGTCCTTTGACACCTGAGATGAATATTTTCAGCCCCCACCTCATGTTTTGGAATTGCATTATTTTTTTTTTGTAACTAAGTTTTTTAACCTGTTTGTAATGTTGTAACCCACCCTGGGACCTTCGGCAATAAATTTAAATTGTCACAATCTGCTAAAAAAAAGAAGTGAAATTAAAGGTGTGTGGTTTTTTTCTAAGGTACATGATGCAACAAATGTAGGGAATGATTACATATTCATTTACTCTTATAGGACCCCAGTAAGCATTGCAGCAATATAAATGCTTGAGAAGCATTTTAAACATTTGATAATGTTACGAAATGTTTGTGAATACTTTGATTATCATCACTACATTGTGTGCACAGTCTTGACACATGGTGGAAAAGAAGAACAGCTGTAGATGGAGATTGTGGGCTGTGCTTCCTTGGAGGTGTTTAAGCAGATGCTGGGTGGCCATCTGTCATGCATGCTTTAACTGAGATTCCTGCATTGCAGGGTGTTGGACTAGATGACCCTTGGGGTCCCTTCCAACTCTATGATTCTATGAGTAAGTACCTCCACATGTTTTTCTCCTGGTCTTAGGAGGGGCTTTTGGTGGTAAGCAGTCCTTTGACACCATTCAGTGTCTTTTACTGCCTTCCTTGATGGTAGACCTTTAAGACCCTTCCTTCTTAAAGCAAGAAGATTGAACAGATATGGACTCTTAAGAGCAATGACTTCCAATCTACTCAAATACCTCTGGGGGAGGGGAGGAAGAAGAATTATCCTGCATTCCTTATTGCCATCTTGGAATCTAGGAAGCAGGGAGTTTCCATCTCTGCATCTGGTTAGCACGCAGATGCATGATGAAAGAGAAGTTATCAATCAATGACATACCAGTATAATTAACTATGCCTGCCTACAATTTATTTGTTATCATCAGAATACTGACAGTAATAATTCAGATGAGTATCTACACATGGCTATATAACGTTGGTGTTCAATTATATCAGTGTTATTTGGTGATGCACATGGGACAAAGAAGATACTAAATGTTATCTTGTTATAGGATAAATGTTACCCTGGTTCATGTTTAATTTACCCATTGAAGGACTTTTCCTTTTCAGTAGTTGTATCTTCTCTAGCAGGGATTGGTTACGAAATGTATAAGGTGGTTTTCTGGTGATTTAACTGAAACAATGGCACACTGTATTCCACACAAGGTGGTAAATAACAGATGAGATTAGACTGAGTATTTTGTTTCATTTTTAAAAAATAATAAAAAGGGCTTTTCCTTCCAAATGTAATTTTATAGGTTCACCACAGAAGAATCAATTTCTTTATAAATGGTTTGGAAGATGACAGCACAGCTTTTGACTCCAGAATTCTTGCTGGGTTAATTGCAGATCCCTCTGCTGATGGTGAATGGCGAATTGGGCAAAATTTAAATGGTAAGTCTGAGTATTAAGGGAAGATCATATTCTGTGGTATGGCATTCCTGTATTGGCTGGAGGTTGGACTTTATGACCTGTTATTCTACTATCTTTCGCAAGAGGTATTTAATTGGACAGCAAAATGCTACTCCACCTGCTTCAATATCTACTTTTATCATATATTTTCATCTCGAAATGTCACACCATTGCCAGGTTAGGAGATAGGGAGGCACTAGTGCCTTGCATTCCTCTTCCATCCCAGTTTCAGCAAGCATAGACTTGTCCTCTATTCTTCTCCTAACTGCACAGAATTGCTACTCTGGCCAACCATAAGATAATGTGGAGGAAGAAGGGGAAGCTGAGGCATTTTTATCTTCTCTGAAGCTCGTTGGAAAAGGAAAATGTCAGGATTCTTCAATGCTAACGTCACTAAGTTTATTATTCATTTATCTAAATTTGTCTACCACTTTCCTGTAAATAAAACCTCTAAGCAGTTTACCAAAAATTACATTAAAGTTATCAATAACAATCAAAGGTGTTTTTTTTAAAAAAATCAAAATATAATTAAAGTCATCAGTGAAACCAGAATTACATATTCAAATACGTGTCAGTTTTTACATGCCTGGGTAGGCTTGCCTAAAGAAACCTGGTTTTAGCAGGCAGTGAAAAGAGTACAGTGAAGGACCTGCCTGATGTCAGTAGGCAAAGGAGTACCATTGTGTTGCCATGCTAAAAGAGCTATTCCTCACAAATGTGGAATGATTATTTTATGGCAGTTCCTCAGACTGGGCATAGGTGATCCTTTAAATAAACTGGTCCAAAACTGTTCAGGGTGTGTGTTCCAAAACTGGCTGAGCTCCAGTTTTGCAAAGGACTAACAGAATCCTGTCAGAAGTGTGATGGTGCCTGTAGGTCAGGGGTAGGCAACCTAAGGCCTGGGGGCCGGATGCGGCCCAATCGCCTTCTCAATCCAGCCCACGGATGGTCCGGGAATCAGCGTGCTTTTGCATGAGTAGAATGTGTGCTTTTATTTAAAATGCATCTCCAGGTTATTTGTGGGGCCTCCCTGGTGTTTTTACATGAGTAGAATGTGTGCTTTTATTTAAAATGCATCTCTGGGTTATTTGTGGGGCATAGGAACTGATCCCCCCCCAAAAAAAATATAGTCCGGCCCACCACACGGTCTGACCCCTGCTATAGGTTGTTGAACTCAGCATTCATTCCCCCACAAGGTGACTTAGAAATGTAAATGTTTTGAGTTCCTTGCAATGTGATCTACAAATTCCTTTGACAACTGAAAACAATTAATACAAAAGCAAGTTTGGAAAAGAAATGGAAATGAAGACTGAGTTATTATCACAGAAATACCAAATGTTTTGTAATTGTCCTGGCTGAATATTTGGTGAAGCGGAGATAAAATAATTTTTCACCATGTTCTGAACATTGCCATCAATATAAGGTGCCAGTGGTTTTGCAGCTCCCTTAAATTCTGTTTGGTGATGAATTGGTCCTGCAGATTTATTAAGGCTGAGTATCACTGATCCAGAACATACTGCAATTTGGAGCTAAGTCCTAAATATATCTGCATCTGGCTTGGAGAAATGTTTGATTCATTCCAATAGAACCATCCAGCTCCTATATATCAAGAGTTGAAAATTCTCATTTCAAAGTGCTTCTTGTTGACACTGTCACTTTTGAATACCAGACATACAATAATTGTGTGGAAGAAAAAGAAATCTTTAAAAACATACCTTTCACCTTTATTGCATAAAGTGACAGCTACAGTTGTCCCTACTGTATCTCTTCTCTAATTAGAGGTGGCACATGGGCTGCCTCATTACTTCTGTCTAATGAGCCAGCCTGTGTGCCACCTCTGTAATCAGATAAGAGATAGGTACAAAATGTTCCTATAAAGTTATTATAAATCATTTTAATCAAAAAAATTAAGTCACTGCCCTCCATAGTTTTGTCCGGAACCAAGATGGTTTCATTCAGAAGAGGTAATTGTGCAAGAGAGATCTCTGTGTGCTGAATTTAAGATCCCCTCATGCAGCACAGAGCTGTTTTCTGGTTGATGGGACTGGATTATTTATTTATAATGTATTTTCGCAGGTTCAGAGCAATTTGTTGGGAGGATGCAAGATTTTAGATTGTACCAAGTGGCGCTTACAAACAGGTGGGGAAATTTTCATTTTTACAAAGCCCAAATGTGACATGATCAAAGGAGAGAAAGGCTTATAGCTATGATAAGTTTGCTTCGAAGTTTAACCAGTCTTTTTGGATATTTCTTTATAAAATGGCTAGATTAGATTTGGAACTGTAACTGCATGTACATGGATTCCAACAGGGTTTTTAATTAACTGCATGGGTGCAGGCTGATAAAATCATAGGAATTTATGCTGAAAGATCAAAGGTTTGACCCAGCTCACTTTTGGCACAACTTCCGCTCACAGAGAGATCTCCCTAGGCTCTAAGGCATATCAGAACCATGATTCCCTTTGGCAGTAACACACACAGACACCACACCAGGCTGCTACCAGGAATGTGGAACCTGTCCTTGCCTATCATAACCATAATTAGTATCTCCTTTCTACTTGGGCAAGAAAAACTCAATAGCTTAGCACTGTGGGCATGAGCCTCCATCATCCCGCATAAATATCTGCTATAGTACCGGCGTGTGAATCATGGGGATGTGACAAAGGGTCTCTATATTTCTCAATTGGGAATTCTTTTGTTTTCTAGCACTGCTCCCGAGGTGGACTGCATTGAGTTCCAACAGAATGCATAAATCCAATGTAAACACATAGTGCCAGAAGAACATCAATTCTAGCTGCAATAATAACCCTACCCACTTAAGAGTGGGCCCCACTGAATTCATGCTTCTATTATTATTATTAGTTAGTTAGTTGCTTGTAAAACAGACAGGTCTCTAAGCAACTTCCAACATATTTATGAGCATGAGCATAGGTCAATATAAAAATAGCTTTGTAGTTTCATGCTAACAGAGAATAAAGTAATGTAAAAGCAGCGTTCTTAAAATACATTTTTTTAAAAAGAGAAAACCATGTAGTTAAATTGGCTTTATCAGCCATCTTTTAAGTCCCGCTTCTGTTAAGGCTAATTACAGATGGGTCTTTACAAATAGGGCTTACTGCTCTTTTTATTGTGTGCACAACTCTTTTTTTATATCTGTTTTTTAATGCTAGAGACATTTTTGAAGTATGGTCTGGAAAATTTCCTCAACTTCACAGTCAGTCAGAATGTCGCTGTCCTGGAAGTCATCCCAGGGTACACCCTTTGGTGCAAAGGTACTGCATCCCTAATGGTGCTGATGATACGACTAATGACAGGGTGCTCAGACTAAACCCCGAAGCTCATCCTTTGAGCTACATCAATGATAATGATATTGGAACTTCGTGGATTTCATCTGTCTTTAGCACCACTGAACAACTCAACAGAGGGATAGCCATTACAATAGACTTAGAAAATGGACAGTACCAGGTAATTTTAAGATTTCTTTATGCGATATACTATTTACTTATAGATGAAAATGGGAATTGGTTTATTTGTTCTGCCTTTTTTGTTAAAATTTAACACAAAATGCTAAAGAAAATTACATTCATTGCTCACTTAGTTTGAGGAAATTTCAAATGAATTGGAGATAATGTTCTGTTACACTGGTGTGATAGTTTGACTGTCAAAATGAAAAGAACCCAATTCTGATGATGGACTGAGAAGTTCCCAAGAATTTAATGTGACATAGTACATGATATAGGGAAGCGGGTGGCGCTGTGGGTTAAACCACAGAGCCTAGGACTTGCCAATCAGAAGGTTGGTGGTTCGAATCCCTGCAACGGGGTGAACTCCCCTTGCTCGGTCCCTGCTCCTTCCAACCTAGCAGTTTGAAAGCACGTCAAAGTGTAAGTAGATAAATAGGTACCGCTCCAGTGGGAAGGTAAACGGCGTTTCCGTGCGCTGCTCTGGTTCTCCAGAAGCGGCTTAGTCATGCTGGCCACATGACCTGGAAGCTGTATGCTGGCTCCCTCGGCCAATAAAGCAAGATGAGCGCTGCAACCACAGCGTCGTCCGCAACTGGACCTAGTGGTCAGGGGTCCTTTTTAGGATGTGATATACTCAACTAGGGACGGGGTAAGACTGTGTTTGACATTTAGAACTACACAGCTTGGATTCTTGCAATCAGAATCATTGTGGACACAGCTCATCCTGGGCCCTCTGCTGGCTTTTAAGCTCACCAGCCATTTTTTCAGGTGGAGCCTTTGATGGGCTCCTTCCACCACTGTCTCCAAGCAAAGATAGAAGCTTTGTGCTTTCTCCCTTTCCCCTTAGTTTAGCTTGTGAGGTGGGAGTATAATCATGGTTTTGTGAACATTCTTTTAGATCATATGCCAAAGCCCCATAGGTTTTGTATGCACTTAAAGGGAATGCTCACAAAACCCAGTAATTTAAAAGGGAAAATGGGAATATTTCTCTATTTCTACACACAGCTTCAAATGGGATTTGGAGCTGGTTTTCAGAATCCTCATTACAGGAGTTCCTTTGCAGCTCTAGGTAGCGTTGAATGCCTCACACTATCTTTGGAAAGCTATTCCTATTCTGTGGTTTGTCTTCCCCAGGGAATGAAAACTCTTGTTGGTACAATTGCTTCTGCATTAGCCTACATTGCAAATGGCATCAGAAGCCCGCAAATCCACATATATTCCATTTTTCCATTATTCTCAGTCTGAAGTCTATATAACCAATCATCAGCAGAGAGGAACAAATGGCAGTCTCTACAAGCAAGTTCCAATGGCATGCTTTCATGATCTAAGTTTACCATTTATTTATTTTAGAATTTCTAGTCTTTTTTGCCTTACAGCACTCAGGGAAAACAAAACATTCCCTCGAAGGAGTGCATTATAAACATAATGGACATTACTGCTCTCCCCACACACATGGAGCTGTCTTCTTAGAGTGCATAAGAACCCAGCTGGATCAGGCCAAAGTCCCATCTAGTCCACTAGCCTGTTCTCACAGTGGCCAGCCAAAGGCTTCTGGGAAGCCAGAAAACTAGTCTTGAACACCAATGCTCAGAGACATGCCACCTCAGAAAATCAGTGAGATTGTGGTTTGTAGCCATTGTGTTATGTACTGAGTTGAATAGGATCCAAACTGCAGCAGTCTGATTGGTCCTAGAACAATAGGATCCAAAAGGCAGCAGTCTGATTGGTCCTAGAACAATAAGATTCAGAATGCAGCAGTCTGATTGTTCCTAGAACAATGCAGCAGTATGATTGGTTGGCAGGAACCACCCAGTCATGCTCCAGATAGAAGTGAATCCACAACCTGATTGGCTTACAGTAGAATTCCGGAATTAGCCAATCATGTGCAGCCCATTGTGTAAATAATGTATATAAAGCAGATGCTTGAGGGGACTTTCATTCATTCCTCCTCACCACTACGAGCTGAATAAAGAGCATGAAATCACTTTGCGACTCTGAGTATATTTCACACTGATAGCCTCATCTGATGATGCGGCACATTGAGGAGCCGCCTCAGTGCAGTAGCTCTGGTCTGCTCCCCTTTGAGGTGGTTCCCCCCCATCCAATCCGCCGCCAACTCTCTCTCTCTCTCTTTCTATTTGTCTTAATTTTTATAATGCACCTTCCTATGTTCCTATAGTTGCTTTAATAGCTAATTTCAGCTGAATCGAGGACCAATATGTATAAAGGTATTCCAAATGGCTTCACATTTTGCTGTTGATTTGTAGGTGTTTTACATTATCCTTCAGTTCTTCAGCCCACAACCCGAAGCAATACGAATACAAAGGAAAAAGCAGCATGACTCTGACTGGCAAGACTGGCAGTACTTTGCAAGGGATTGCAGTACATTTGGAATGGAGAACAACGAGTCCCTAGAATATCCTGACTCTGTGAACTGCCTCCAGCTTCCTAGGTATGAACAAATAGCATTCTGTGGAGTGCAAATGCACTTGTGGAGCCAATCCAGTGCTCCTGCCAATATGTTTGCTGATCTCCCTGCTACCTTGTCCCTCTTCTTCCTGGTACACAGCAATGACTCAGTTGTCAGGAGGCCTGGAGATTTCTGCATCGGTGGAACTGCACTTTTTCACCCTGGCGCCGTTGGGCTGGCCCTCACTTAAATATAGTGCAACTACCTCACAGTACACCAGTTACACAAATTTCTACAATTTACCCCAGATTATCTAGTGGGGGACTTGTGTAAGGGAAAACTTAATGATTTGGAGTCTCAGGCAGGATTTGATCAAACAAACAAGAAAGGTTTTCTTAAATAAAGGAAGTTTAAGAGACAAAGTGGGTAAAACAAAGGATACTTCAGGTTATAATGTTATTTTAGGTAACTGTTCACCTAATAATATTTATACTAAATTTAACTGATGTTATGGACTTCTAGTCAAGCACAGCTTCTTTTAAACTTCAGTTGCTTATGTTCAGTTACTTCGCTTCAGACAGATGTTACAGGTTTTAGACTAAATGGTAAAATCTCAGCTTATTTCCAGTTATTTCACTTCAGTTCTTTCTCAGTTGTTGCACAGCTGTTGCAGATTAATACTTTGGCTCTTAAACAAGGCAGTATTTCCTGTCAGTTACACACCCCTTTGACTCCTCTACTCCTGAGCTACTCCAAGTAACAGACCCAAGGGATCACCACACCCCTCTTAACTGGTTTGGGAGTCTTTTCTTTTCATAGAAGAATCTCTCCCCTCCTGACTGGAATGAGACAGGAGAAAGATACAGACCTAAGTAGACTGTATCTTTCCAGCTTCTACTTCTCCTGACTCAGCCTCAGCATCCTAGTTAATTCCTGGCCTATTACTCTCACAGGACACCACACATAGACTCCTTTCTCTAGCTTTTGATATATTTCTCAGAGTAGATGTTTCTACCCAGAACCAACGCTCTCTCCTCTCACTCCCTATCTCCCAACCTAAAACCTGTCTCTCCAAAACCTCTCCTTTTCAACTCCCTCTCCTGGAACCCTGGTCAATCAGAAGCTGCCGTTCGTTAACCGTTTGCTGGCAGGAAAAAGAAAAAGATAACACTTTGTGACCCAACCTGCCCAGCAAAACAAACCTTTCCGTCACAATTTCCTTCTAGAGATAATTGAATGACTAAGCCTCACATTCCTATCTAGAATGGTAAAAGGTAAAGGTACCCCTGCCCGTACGGGCCAGTCTTGACAGACTCTAGGGTTGTGCGCTCATCTCACTCTAGAGGCCGGGAGCCAGCGCTGTCCGCAGACACTTCTGGGTCACGTGGCCAGCGTGATGAAGCTGCTCTGACGAACTGGCACCAGAGCAGCGCATGGAACGCCGTTTACCTTCCCACTATAAAGCGCTACCTATTTATCTACTTGCACTTAAGGGTGCTTTCGAACTGCTAGGTGGGCAGGAGCTGGGACCGAACGACGGGAGCTCACCCCACCGCTGGGATTCGAACCGCCAACCATGCAATCGGCAAGTCCTAGGCGCTGAGGTTTTACCCACAGCGCCACCCGTGTCCTATCCAGAATAGCAGCATATTAAAAGCTTGTACCCAATAGAGGGGCGTGGGTGGCGCTGTGGTCTAAACCACAGAACCTAGGGCTTGCTGATCAGAAGGTCAGTGGTTCGAATCCGCGTGAGCTTCCATTGTTTGGTCCCAGCTCCTGCCCACCTAGCAGTTCGAAAGCACGTCAAAGTGCAAGTAAATAAATAGAAACCACTCTGGCAGGAAAGTAAACGGTGTTTCCCTGCACTGCTCTGGTTCGCCAGAAGTGGCTTAGTCATGCTCGCCACATGACCTGGAAGCTGTCTGTGAACAAACGCCGGCTCCCTTGGCCTATAGAGTGAGATGAGTGTTGCAACCCCAGAGTCGTCCGTGACTGGACCTAACAGTCAGGGGTACCTTTACCTTTATACATCTCTTCTGGAGTAATCTCTAGAGGTCACATGAACACAGTTGGCAGGGCAATAGCTAGAAGAGGATGGTGCCAATCTTTTATTTCTCTGCTTCTTCCATCCCTTTTTCTCTTTCTCCCCCTCTTTCTCTTTTTCCTGTCTCCTCCTCTCTCCATTTCAGTGTCAACCCCAAGCCAGCTGCTGGGGAAGGGTTAGATTGCTCTTGCCAGAAATCTGGCCACTTGAAGAAGGCTTCTGAAATTAGGCCAAGAGGGCCATCTGGCCCAAAGGCCAAGTGTTGAATGATTCTAGTGAAAGGCATTTGTATCTAATTAAAAGATCACTATACAAATTGTTAAAAAGACCTGGCCTTTGATGAATTCTAGGAGACAAGTCAAGGTTTTGTGGATGTAAGGATGTTCTGCAGCCTGAAATAGTCTCATAGTAAGCAAGGGGAGTAACTGAGGGGTTGCAAACATTTCCTAGTTACTCTTCTTGAGCAGTTTTTGTGTACACAGGTCTAAGACTGCTAAAACTGGAAGTTTTAGAGGTTGGCAAACCTCACAAAAAAGGGGCAGAGGAGACAATATGTCTTAGACCTTCCTACACAAAAACCTGGCTTTTGAGACAAGTGTTACACAGGTCTGATGCTAACTAGGTTCTGAATTATGCCAAGAGTTGGTGCAATCAGACAGTTATGAGACTTGTAAGACTTACTGCTACACATTTGCCCTTAGCCCAGACAGTCACTGTTATGTCTGTTTAGCACGATGAAAGCTTTTATTTGGGGTTGGGGGATTTTGCGTTCAGCCATAACTGTCTAGCTGCAACCAACTCTTGGCAAAATTCAGAACCTAGTCAGCATCAGACCTGTGTAGCACTTGTCTGAAAAGACATGAGGGAATGTTCCACCAGGTGCAGTCGCTGTTTGTTTTGATGGTGTTGTTATTTTTGTTTTGTTCTTGCTGTTTCAGTCTTGGCGGCTAGGCTTTTAAAGTGTCAGCATCTTTCTCTGGGCTTTCACGATTCAACATTCTAAGGGAGGAACAAGAGGTCATTGAGGGTACAATTCATTTTCAGCAAAACATATATTTTGCATTCAGTTGAAGTCGGGCGGGGTGGGGGAGATAGCCAAATTCATTGGCTGAGCAATGAATAATGTTTTAAAAAATAATAATCAAAAAACGGGTTTATTTTTTAAAAAAACAACCACAATAACACTCCAACAGAAAAATTATTGCATCTTAGAAAAGGAATTCAAGAGCCAATGTGTGAAATGCTGCCATAAATGTTTTATAATGGAACATTGTTTTCCCTTCAATTACAAGACATAAATGATAATAGGAAGTGATTGAAGTGAGCGATGTTATGTAGGGACGATGTACAGTGAACCTAATATAAAAATACCCTCTAAAGACTTGTGTATATTCATTGTACCACAGGAAACATTACGTGGTAGTGAACAAGAAGCTACCCTGTTGTATTTTTAAAGAAGAAATTAACAGAATGTGTTACTTGCTTGTCCTAAAGATATAAATCAAACTTACTAAGGCTCCATCTGCACTATATGTTTATAACAGTATTATACCACTTTAAGAAGTCGTGGCTTTCCCCAAGGAATCCTGGGAATCTATTAAACGGTACAAAATAATAAATCCTTTGCTTTTAAAGAATTAATCAAGTAAAGGATTTATTATTTTGTACCGCTTAATAGGTATATAAATTGATTTTCACTTGTTTCTAATTGTACTTTATGGATCTTGTATATCCTGTTATGCTTTGAGGTCATGCCTGATGAAAAGCAGTATACAATAACCAAATAATTACATAATTATACTAGCTGTTTTTATTTTATTTATTATTACATCAACAGCATTACTCCATATTCCCATGGAAATGTTACTTTCAGCGTTCTCACACCAGAACCAAATCGTCGGCCAGGATACAATGACTTCTACAATACCCCAGCACTTCAGGAGTTTGTCAAAGCTTCGGCAGTAAAGATTCATCTACTTGGCCAATATCATACTGCTGTACCTTCAGTTAACTTTAGACACAGATACTATGGAGTTAACGAAATTACTGTCAGTGGGAGGTAGGCTACTCAGAGTTTGTATTGAAAATGAAGTATATTTGAGAGTAAACAACTCACTGTGGATTTATACTCATTCAAATGAGGTGAAGATGTACTTCGTAGCATTGATTTCAGATCCAAAATGGGTTTGCCTTACATCAGATAAAAATCTAACTTAACAAAATAATCTTTAACCAATTTTTATCCATCAATAATGCTTTTACATTCTGGATTTGCTAACTCTTAGAAACAGGTATGTTTGATTGAAAGCCTGATTGAAGCTTTGCTCTAGTGGTGCTTCCATTTTTTATTATGGACTCCCATATATGGCAGTTGTAATGGTCTTAATAATGAACTAAACTCTTTGTCTTAGCTGGTTTTTCCCTTTAAAAATGAGGCTTCTGTCAGCGAAAGTGTTGCATTATCTATGACTGACAACTTTATTGTATATGTTAAGTCAGAAGTCTTGTTGAAGGCATAATTACACCCTGTAAATAAAATGCAAATTAAGTAATGACTGAGTCTCCAGTGAAAGATGTGCTCTTTTTTTTACTTTGGAATTTATGTTTTAAAGAATATGTATTAAATCAGCTTTTCTTAGTGAGAAAAATGAATGTGTGGCTATAGTGTTTTGTTTTTAATTTAATGTTGCATCTCAACTGGTTTTGTGCATTCTTTTGGACTTTTAGAGAAGGCAGGATGTATATATTTTTTAAATAGATAAATTAAATAAACACAGTTTTTTTTTTCTATATTACTGTAGCATGGCAGTCTGAAATGGTATATAGTCTAATAACTTTAAAAAATAATGTGTGTGTGTCTGTCTCTGTGTATGGATTCCACTCCAAAGAACAATAAGAGCAACTCTGAAGTCGCAATAAGTAACCCCTAAAGTGTACTTTTTTCGCCCCAAGGGCTGGAGGGATCTTAAATTCAATTAAAGTCCAATGGAATGAATTACCGGTAATAGAAACTAAATGAAGCTCCTTTAACTTCAGTGGGACTTAAGCATGATTCTCTGCACTAGGCCCATGTGTTTTAATAGAGAGAGTACAAACCAGCAAAAAATAAATGCGAGTAGGAGCTGATTCACCTATGACTTCGGCATGTAGGCTTTTCCTTGTGTCAGGACCCTCATGTCCCTCTCCTGTCATGTAGAGCTGGTGAACCTGTGGACCTCACCTACCCCTACAAAAGTTTTTTGGGACCCTTGCATCTCCCAAAAGTTGTCATTAAAAATAAAAATAAAAATAAGGATGACGTTAGGCATTTTACTACTCCCCTTACCCCTGTTCAGGTGTCATAAGTAAGTTAAACATCTGGGAGGAAGGGAACTGCAATGGAGCGGAGGCAGTGGTAGCGTTGTTCGTGCTACTTCTCCATAGATATTTCCTTTAACCCTCTTGTCCTGACTAAAGAGAGTTTTGTATGTTAATTATCTGGGGCTTTTTTTTTAAAATGATATTGTAAATTTTGTTCTGGTAGCCTGGAGAACGAAAATGATATAAAATAAAATAAAAGATATGTACATATACTCCATGTCCTTTTAAGGAGTTGTGGTGTTCCAGATTGAAAGGTTAATGCTGAACAAACAGGTGTTAACTGTAATAAATAATTAGAGCCTTACATCTGCATAGTATACAATGAAAGCACATAATGCATGCTTGATCACTTAATAGTTGGTCTACATGTACTGTCAATTTACTCCCTTGTAAAGCAGCATTTACTTGACATTTATAAACGCTGAATGGAAAGAGACATGAAATGGTTACTACACTTAAAGGGCCCTTTTCTGAGATGGTTATCCTTAACAGAAGCAGGCAATTACTTTCATGATAGTGTACAAATAACAGGGAGATGCCCTCTCAAATGATACATCAATTCACTCTTCTAAATACCGTAGCTTGATTTTGTGAAAATTTCATACTGCTAAACTTTTGTTTTGTGATGACTGAATATCAAAAAAACGAATCTGATCTGTTGTACAGGTGTAATTGTTTTGGCCACGCTGATCGCTGCGACACGAGTATTAACCCATACAGATGTCTTTGCTCCAAGGAAAGCTATACAGAAGGCAACAACGTGAGTTCCTTTAAATTTCAAGTTCTCAAGTTCTCAAATCCGAATCTGAAGGCAATTAAGAGTACATCCTCCATAATGGTCTACTGATGTTTGGTTTTTAATTTTTTTAATGTGCTTTTAACTTGTTTTTGTTATGATTTTACTGTCTGGTGTTATGCTTTTTTATTGTTGTAAAAAAAACAAATAAACAAATAACTTTGTTTGCTGGAGGAGCAAATCTTGACCCTGCCAAACACAGGAAAGAATGATGAGGGATTCATTGATGTTTTAATGGTATGATCTGGCTAGTGAGACTCCAGTTCTACACCATAAAGGTTCAGTGTTGGCTACTGCTCATAGCTATTTCAGCTTCCAGTGTGCTACCAGTGTCTGTATTTCCCCCGAACTACTCTACAAGCATTAGCTTGTAAGTCACTTTGGACTGCTCTGCGCAAGATGAAGATAAAGTCTGTAGTTCAGTTACAGGTGATTGTGTGGTGAAATTGTCATATTTTTTTCTGTTGACCTCCATGGATTCTACTTGCCAGTTATTATCTTTAATATTATAGGGACCTGTGAATGTTGTATGAATGTCCTCAATGCACTTGCCAGTAGTGACTGGTGGGACTGTGTGGGTTGCATTGGGTTGCATTGTTCTTCCATTTCCCACATGTAAGTTGCTGTCACTAACCAAAAGAAAAAGGTGCAAATAGCAGGAGTTTGGTATGGTGTGGATACACTGTTGATACAGTGACAGGAGCATCAGAATGACTTCACTGCGGCACCTGCACTGCACAGAGTCTACACTGCCTTGCCCCTCCCCCTCTCAGTAAGAAGCTGTGATATGCTGCATTTGCAAGATGGAAGAGCAGTGAAGTCCCACATGTGAAGCCCTGCTGCCCACTATTGGCACTTGCAGTAGTACTTTGGCATGAGTTTTCTTATTTATGATTTACTACAAAATCCATGCACTGTGTGAGTAGACTTAATACGCACAAATGCATACAGGATCTGCATAATATTAAAAAATAAGATGACAATGCAAAATTAAGCAGATGGACTTTGAAGGCCAGACAGATTTTTCTTCAGATATTCATATCTTTGGAAGAGGTGCAAAGATATGATTGTAGAAAGTATTACACATATAAGTGAAATATGTATGCAGATTGGAGTTGCCATATCTTGAACATAAAAGAGGGCAGCCTGAGCCGCTGCCAGCCCAAGCCGGGGAAAGAGGTGTGTGTGTGCAAGGCCACTGGCACACATGTGCGCCTCTTTCCCTGGCTTGGTCTGGCAGTGGCCGCAGCATGCAGATCAGCCCAAACCCAAGCTGCCGGAGCCGGAGCCGGAGCCGGAGCCCAACCCCTCCCCCCAACCCCAGACATTTCCTTTAAAATGTAAAAATCTGCCGAGATAGGCATATTTGCCTACCGAAAGAGGACATGTCCAGATTCCCCCAGACATATGGCAACCCCAATGCAGATATCTCATTTCCGCCAGGAAATACCCAGTTATAGAACTGGTTTCTCTTTCCACTCCCTTCCACTGCATTATACTTTATACAATAATGCATTCAACACCATCCTGCAGTAACTGAATTCACCTCTGCTAGGTCCAGCTGCTGTTGCTCTCGTTTCTTTTTCAATCCTAGAGAGAAGAATACAGTGGTACCTCAGGTTAAGTACTTAATTCGTTCTGGAGATCCGTTCTTAACCTGAAACTGTTCTTAACCTGAAGCACCACTTTAGCTAATGGGGCCTCCTGCTGCTGCCGCACGATTTCTGTTCTCATCCTGAAGCAAAGTTCTTAACCCGAGGTACTATTTCTGGGTTAGCGGAATATGTAACCTGAAGCATATGTAACTCAAGGTACCACTGTATTGCTGCATGCTCACCACATATTTAAAACCATCTTCCCCCTGCTCAAAGGATTCTGAGAACTGTGGTTTAACCCTCACAGAGCTACAATTCCCAGGATCCTTCACATACTACTGTTGTCAGTATTCTTGGGGTGTATATGCAGCCTGTATGCAGTAGGATACAGAAAGCTGCCTTATACCAGATTAGACCATTTCCCCTCTAGTCCAGTATTGTCTTTCCTGACAGACAGTGGCTGACCAGAGTCTTATGTAGAGATCTCTCACACCACCTGCTGCCTGATTCTTTTCAGTGGTGCTACCAGGGATTGAACCTGAGATCTCCTGCATGCAAATTGAGCTCTATGATTGAGCTACAGTCCTCCTTGTTCTGCCAGCTGTATTGAAGGACAAGGCAGTTTGTTTTCACCATGAAGAATGCATTTACAAAGTGTTCCAAGAAACAGAAAATTATAAAATCACAATCTCTGATAGAATGCTCAGAGCAACATGCGATAGAGGGATAAAAAATATTATCAGTTATCTACAGCTTAAAACATAAGGATGACAATAAAACCACTAGAGCATAGAAACAGCAACAAGGTAAAACCCAGATTTCCATCGGCAAAAAGCTTGGGCAAATAATGTTCTAAATTGCCAGTGGAAGCTGTATGGGGAAGTTGCAAAATGTTCTCAGATTTGTGTATGTATTTAAAATAAAGTAGACTTTTACAGAATACTGCACTTTGCCTACCTATATACTTCATATTCCAAATATCCTAAATAAAAAAATAGACACGATTTGTGCAATTTGTAGTAAACAGTCCTATAGGAAACCAGTTTTGTAGTAACCTTACTTTAGCTCATGAGTTGGCTGAAGGTTTTCCAATTCAATGTTGTTTTTTTCCTTGCCAAAAAAGCCCTGTGCTCACAGCGGCATGTGACTCTCTGCAGCTACCTACTGGAATGGAAGCGATGCCACATAATATTGCATTGTGTAGGATGTGAAGTGCCATAGCTCAGTGGTGGATCGAAATCCCAGTCTCAATCCCTGCCATCTCCTGGTAGAGCTGAGTCAGGTTCCTTGCTTGAGACCCTGCTGACCTCCTACCAGCCAAAACTAAGCTAGATGGACCAGTAGTTTAACTCAATATAAGGCAGCACCCTGTGTTTTCATATTCCTATTTTTCTGTATTCTCATTTGATGCCTTGGGAGTGACAACATCAAATTGTATCACACCATTCTCAATGTATTCCTGGTAGCATGTAGAGAAACTCATAGGATGTGGGGCTTTCGTTTTTAGTTATAAAAGCAAGCAACGCCCCCCTGCAAACAACAACAACAAAACAGCCCACAATTGTTCACCTCATCAGTTAACCAAGGTAAGCATCCACCCTAAATTTCTCCCTCACACAGAAGCAGCAGAAAACCAGTGCCTCTTGCATGGGAGGAATTTTCAGGATATGCGGGAAAATGGGGAGAGGTTTGGCTCTGCCTTAATGAGTTGAGTATTGCAGTGCATTTGACATTAAGTCTGCCTTGCCAAATTGTCAGAGAAAACAGTAGGGTATCAGAAGGGATGGATTTGCTCAGTTGAGTGGAATACATGCCACTTTCTGGTATTTAGCGTGGAGGAATGGGGAAAGCAACAGTGGAAAGTGCAGAAAATAATCATAACATTATTCATATTTTTTTTTGTTTTTATCCCCTTCCCTTGTTGGATTCACTTTCTACTTTGGAAGAAACTTTTTACCTGCAAGCATAATAGATTGGTTTCCTAGCCAGAAACCATCTTACTCAAAAACACATTGCAATGCTTTTTATATTGCTTAATTGAAATAAAATATGAAGGGGTTTTAGTACAAACTTGTTGTTTTCTACTGGAAACAGAAGCAATGTCCTGTTGTTGTTGCTGCTGTTCTTCTTTTTTCTTTTCTATAAAGAGCTGGATATATTCCAAAAAGGGGAAAAAATGCCTCAATTTCACTGAGTCCTGCTAGCCATTAAAATAATGCTCAATAAACACTGGCTTTTGTGGATTACATTGCAGTCAATTTGGCAAGCGATGGCAAAGTTAAACCTTGATAATGTTCCAGTTCTTGACATTGGAAGGTATGAAAAGGAATATTTTTTACTGACTTTGCCAAACATTAGAGAAGTAAAGGGTTGAGGGCACAGACGTAGTGTCCCAGCAGAACCTTGTTCATACTCTTTCTGCCACAGGAACCTTTGAAGCTGCTTTCAGTCAGAGCACTTCAACGAAGCCCGTGGCAAACACAGAAATATTGTTTGATTTCTTTCTTTCTGTTTTCCCCCTTTGCGTTTTCTTCCTCTTACCCCTCCCCCCTTTTTGTTTTGTTTTATAGGATTTTCTAATGTAAACGATCAAAAGAAAAGGCATATGGAGAATAAAATAACCAAAAAAAGAATATATTGTGTTTATATTATTAATAGCATAGCACCATCAAACTGCCTGCCTGTTTGCAAGTAAGCAGGCACCTGCCCCAAGGACCTTACAGTGTAAAGTAAGCTAGCGAGGAGAGAAGAAAGGGAGATCATGATTGATTCTGTAATGGCAGAACCATGTGGACAAGTATACCAGATACTATGTGTCAGGACCTTCTGTACTGCCCACTCCTGTATATAAAAATTACGTAGTAGATCTGTATTGTGCATGATTTTAAGCTGTCACTAGATGTCTAGCTTGCCTAAGTGGTCAGTAGTGGGTAAGCTAAGCTCCAGCTGGTTCACTTGCTACAGCCATTCCCAGACCAGCATAGCCTGGCATCAGTAACCCATGCTCTGATAAACCCATGTTTTAACTACTGTAATGTGTTCTACATGGGGCCACCCTTGGAGATAGGAAAGAAACTGCAGCTGGTACAGAATGCAGCTGCCCATATATTAAGCGGGAAAGTACACTGGGGTCATGTGCCACCATCCGTAAGATACTGCACTGGCTGCCTGTGCACTGCCAGGCCCAAGTCAAGGCATTGCTCCTCATGTACAAAGCCTCCATTTCATCCTCCTCCTTACTTTATAGCGAAAACTCTTTTGTAGCATGGAAACATCCCCTTTTAAGCTTGATAAACAACATAGCCATCTCTCATTTTTAGACTTTATCACACATTGTGGCTTGCTTTTAGCAACCTGAACAAATATGAAGCTCACACTGTTCCAGTGGATTTGTAAGAGGGCATTTAACAGCATAATTAGACCAAAGTTTCTGAAAAAGGAGTGAAAAGCTTGCAGGTGTACAGGCAGAAAAGTTGGGGGGGATATCACAAGATGTTGGCTTCAGCATGTTTTGTATTTGTGCTCAAAAGACTGATTAAAAGCATTTGCTAAAAATCAGATTGATTCACCAACTTATTTTAAAAGTTGAACCTCTGCAGTTGAAATGATGGTCTATCACAAAAAGGAAGTAAGTCTTTTAAAAATACAAGTTGACACTGTCCTTTTAATTAGAATGAGTATTGTGAAATGGTACTTTGTGGGGATTAATTATAAATATTTGATAGGATCTGGAATTCGCCAAGCACTCTGGCAGGACTTGTGATACCATGTGAAAACAAACTAAATGAATGGTGCAAATGCCCTATCAGAATTTTTGGTGGGTCAATGTTTGTGTTGTTTCAGTAGGTTTCCCAATTTTAATTAGTTTGCACACTCTGTGACTCTAATTATACTTATCAAGGCTGCAATCCTATGTCTGGTAGTAAGCCCTATTGAAATTTAATGCAACTTATTTCTGACTAGACATGTACTTTATAGGATTGCACTGAAGTATCCTTCTTTAATAGTCAAGTATGGTAAATTGTATATTTTCATGTATACCGTACTGTCAGTTTCTTCTAACAAAGAATTAAAACAAAATGTATTTCACTCAACTTAAAATATTGGGTGATATTTTAGTCAGTTTTCTTACTGCAGTTTTGGTGGTGTTTGGTGCTAGCTAGCTTAACATTTTGCAATCTTACACTACTTCTACATTGTTGCCCCTGAACAGCATTCAAACATCTAAGAGAGGTTACCTCCAAAGTTTGAAAACTGACAGATTTGTCTCAGTGATTAAATACAATCAAAATGCTTAGGGTACATTGTTTAAATAAACCCTTTAAAGTCCCTGCATCTTTGTTCTTCTGTCATTTTTCCACTGCTGCGGGGATAGATAATAATAGATCAGGCTCCGGAGGATTGAGTGGACAAGACCAATAGTGGGTCCAGTGGTCAAGAAGGCAGTTTCTGCATGTGCTGTAGAGGGAAGTGAGAGGCAGATGGGGCTCATCAACCTGGGAAGGCAGCCCATCTAAGAGAAGGAAAACTCTCTCTCTAAACCTCCGCTGCCTCGTGGGATATCTTCAGTAGAAGAAAAGGCTCAGACCTCCACCCTATGGAACATATTGCATAACAACTTGCATTTCTTTCACATGCACCGATATGTTAATACAGTACTTTTATAAGTAAATAAAAATAAGTTTGATGGGGAAAGTTGCAATCTGCTTCATTTTAATATTACACACACACACACACACACACACACACAATAGCACCTTTCAGTGCTTGCTTTATCTCTTTTCTATAGTCTTGGGACAGATGATGTAGGTTTAAGAGAGAGAGAGATGAGATATACACTTGGTAGAGAGAATGATAGGTTAGACACTTTCATAAGCTTGTTTTCTTCAAATTCACTTTTACCTATGATATAGAACTGCTGAAAACTAGCTTTAAAAAATAGTAATAGCAAAATCCATCTAACATCTTCAAAGACTAACTTAACACCAGTTTAATATTTATGCAGCAAACTGTGAGAATATTTCACCCTAACTTGATTTTTTCCCCTTTAAATTTATAGCGTATCTTGGGACAGGTTACTATGGATTTTAAAATGAAATTCCACTTAATTTTGCCTTCATTCACAACAACCTTAACCAGAACATCAGAAGAAGCATATATATTCTGCATGAATGAAAATGAAATGTCCTCAAATTGATTCCCCTGACTAGTTTTGACACACAGCAACGGGGTGGGTGGGAAAGCTATCTGGATGAAGCTGGAAATTTTACAAGCTGGAAAATTCTGAATAACTTTCTCAAGATGCCTGGTAGTGATGGGTTTGTCCATGAACTCATCCTTGGCAAACAGATTTAATTTCACAGGCCATAGATCTTAGATTTCTAAAATAATTTGTGGAAAGTATTTGTTGAAATAGCAAGGTGCTGTCTCGAATATCCTAAGACAGATGCCTAGACAACCTGGTAATACACAGAATTGTGAAGGAGCCATTGTATTATCAAAAAAACTTGGTTGTTATCCCACAGGAATACAATTTATTTTGCTGAGCTGATGAAAATCCATATGAGATTTTAGTTTCAAATAGCCAATTAAAATTGAAGTTGTCAGAGTTATCTCAAAAAGAGCAAGCTGGAATAGTGACAGCAAATTAAACAGGCTCCTATTTAGGTTAGTAAGAAGTACGGTGACCAAGAGGATTTGGTAGCTTTCTGTGTTGCTGAACTGACTCTGGTTCAGTGGCTCAATGTAGAGATCCCTCTAGCCTTTTTAAAATGGGCTCCTGATGAAGAAGAGAGGGAACAGTTGTGCCCTAAGGGTGTTACTCTTCACATGGTTACTGCCTCCATGCTGGAGGAAGCAATTTAAAAATCTCAATATAACAATGGCAACAACAGGAACTAATCCAATCAGTATTTCAAAATGCTATGCAAACAAATATAAATGTTTTCACAAGACATCTAAACTGAAGCAGCAAGGTGGCTTGGTGGTCTCTCTGCTGAGGGTCTTCATGCAACCATGGCACATTATTGAGAAGATTCTGTACTGATGGTCACACATCATTTTTTCTGAAAATACAGGGCCTCAAGAAGATATTTGTTTATAATGGAGCTTAAAATCTGAAGGAGGCCAGTTGCTAATGACAGTTCCTGGACTATTTGAAGACAGAATAGTTTTGTTGACACTGTCCTCACCTCATAAAAGCCACCACTGAGGGTGGGGGGGGGGAGAGACTTTGGTTATGCACATTAGTGCTGATTCTATGAACAACAAAAATCTCAAGCTCTGGTTCAAGGATCAAGGGTTGTCTAGTCCAAGCTTTGTCTAGCCTTGAAGCTGAAGCTGGAAAGTACAGGAAGACATGGTTTAAGAATAGCAAAGCTCAATGAATAATTTGTAGAGGACAATTTATTTGAATAATTTAGCCTCCCTTTCTGAATGATGGAAGGATCATTACAGGGCATTATACTCTTCCTACTTGTCTGGTTTTAGCAAAGCACCAAAAGTTAGTGAATGTGACCTCTAATATAACCACAGGGACTTCTAATAGATAAATATTTCTACAGTCTTAATATTAACAGTTGTTCTGTAGATCAAACTGGAAATTTATTTTACTGTTAATAATATTAATATTATAATCAATTTATAAGTTTCCCAGTATCTAAACTCCAACTAGAGTGTTATACTAATAGTGATATACTTTGCAGCTGAAGCTTTTGTTTATAAAAGAAATCTAAACAACTAGTGTGAAATGTTTTAGTGTCAATCCATCAGTCAATATAAGCACCAATAAAACAATATAAATCATACATTCATAATATGAGGCAACATCCATGATGTGAGAGGGGTTACCAGAGATACCAGCAAACACAAATTCAGCTTGATTTCAAATTAAACATCTGAATCTCCACAGCAATTTATACTGATGTTATACAACTCATTTCCCCTGATTATTATTATTATTAGCAGCCAGTGTATAGAGAGCCACTTTGTGCATTATAAAGCTATTGTTGTCACTCAAAAGAAAACAGAAAACATTGCTGCGTAGTATACCTGCTTGCTTTTGTGAAACAAAGGTTTCAGAACGTGATCTCATGGGTCTCTCTATAAGGGCAGGCCAACAGATGAGTGATGTCTTCCACCTGAGGTAGACTACAAATACAATGTCTATCTGTGTACAGGACCTTGTTGTAGTGGCCATCCAAGACTGCAGTGGGCATCACTTGGAAACCCAGCTTAATACAGACATTTCTTAAGGAAGTTTGATCAGATAACTAGCTCTAAAATACTCTGTTTTCAAGAGTGAATACCAAAGGGAAGTGCTGGTTTTTGTAATCAGTTGCAGCTCCTTTCTGGATTCTGTCAGCTGACTTTAGCAGCATTGTGGCCTCCAATCTCATACAATGCAATCAGAGATTAGGCTAAACATGCATAATGCATCTAGAACTTTCCTTGGGCAACTCCCATGCACTCTTGTGTTTCAGGCAGCAATATGATCTACGCATTAGTTCAGGAGGTGTGGATCCAGGTCAGTTTGTACCAGAATCTGCAAAGATTGAATTCCTCAAGCATCCTTATGGAGTTGCACAAATTGCAACAGCTGTGTGTATAGGCTCCACATGGAGGCACTGGGGGGGGGGAGTAAGGGCTTCCATTTGTGCAAATGGGCTTTCCCCTCTCTCTTCCCAATGTTGCGCAACATTGAATTCCACCCAACATTCATATAATTTTTAGTTCTTCATTGACTGCAAATTCACTTGCAGGCTTGCAGGCTCCTGTGAATGATTTACTGTATTTTTTGTGTATAAGACTATATTTCCCCCAAATTTTTTGAAGTTTAAAATAAGAAGTCATCTTATACACGGATACTGCATAGTGCATTTTCTTAATATCTTAATTTAGGTTTTAAAAAATATAGGGGTCGTCTTATACATGGGGGCGTCCACAGTATGTGGGGGGTGGAGAATGTCAACTCTAAATGAAGGCAAAAGGCATGCGATTCTGAAAAAAAGCCATGATGCAGCAAGCATGGTCTGCATGTGGGAATAAGTTTCTTTGTATGGACTATGTCATCTGAAAGCACAAAAAAACCTCCGACTTGGAGGTTTCTGCATCATATATGATCCACAGGTTCAGATTGGTTAGTGCTTCCACCTATGACATTGTTGAACAAAGCGAGTGTATGGAATAATTCCAAAAATCCAATACCTGACCAGTGATGTTGACCTGACCATCAGCTGGTATGAGAAACACTGAGGAGTCAGGCATTTCCATGAAAAGCTTCATATGTTGTCCTCTGGATCAGAGCCAAATGCTAAAGTTGATAGATCATTTTTCTAGGGAGTGAGTACCATCAAATTCAGTGGGTTTTACTTCTGAGTATACAGGGCTGTCTTAAGCATATACAACGCCAGGGTGCAAAGGTCTGCCACTCCCCCCCAGGTTGCCCAGTCCCAGGCACGCAGGAGGGCAGAGTCAGCTGGCTGCCTCAGAGTCTCGCTGACTCGGTCGCCCCTGAACTCGTGGCGCAGAGTCACCTGCAGCAGAAGAGCCCGCCGCGGCGCTCCTACCAAAGGGCGGGCTCTTCCCCGGATGCAACCCTCAGGCCCTGGACTCTTGGCTTGGCGCCCCTGGTAGCCCAGTGCCCAGGTGTCCCGCACCCCTAGTGCCTATGGGTAAGACGGCCCTGTGAGTACACATGCTTAGGGTTGCACTGTAAATTTTGTAGGAGTGTCTTGAGTGGCGTATTGTGCATGTCTTCTCCTCTGTTGTATCTTTTTAAAAATTGCAGCACACAACACAGAACACACAGTGACGGTATATACACTTGTACCTATGTAGACATTTTGAACCATAATCTCTTTATTATTCTCCATTTGTTCCAGTGCGATCACTGTTGGCCACTGTACAATGACAAGCCTTTTCATCCTGGAGATCAAGTTCATGCTTATAATTGCAAGCCTTGTCAATGTTACGGCCATGCAATAAGCTGTCACTACAACAGGACAATGGATTCTTTTCCTAATGAACACTATAGAGGAGGTGGCGGAGTCTGTGATAACTGTCAACATAACACTACAGGTAATTAACAGAACAGAATATATCCATGGTGGTTGGCTCTTGCAGTCATTCCAAAGCATCATTACATCTGAGGTTGAATTGTAAAGAAATTTCCATGCTACATATCAGACCAGGAAAATGAGATTGGTTTGCACTATCTGCATGTATTATAGAATCAAGCAAACTTTATATAAAATAAAGTTCCAAAGCTGTTTGGTTCACATGGGTGGAAAAGGGGATATGATCACACCTCACATAAACCACACAGTGGGGGATATTCAGCTAACCAGTTGCACCAGCAGAAGCCCTTGCGAGGATTCCTGCTAGCACAATGGGGGTGTGCCATCCCCAAATCTACACTGGAGATTTGCGGGAACCTCCAGAACAGATTTAGGGGGCATGAGGGTAGAGGAAAGTTTATTTTGCTCAAGGAACAACCCTGTGCTGATGAAACCTTAGCCTTAGCAGTATGTTTAATACAAGCCAACGTGTGTATCAGGCTGGGTGCATGATTCCCCTGATGCCTGTGATCTTCCCACCACATTAGCACACTTTACATGTAATGTAATGCAGCAGGGAAGAGTGGTAGCTCACAGGTAGGACACATGTGATGCTTATCAAAAGTCCTGGGTTCAATCCCCAGTAGGTAGGCCTGGAAAAAAACTCCTGCCTGATCACCTGGCAGGGGAGACACCTTGATCATGAAAACCTGGAGAGCTCTTGCCCATCAGGTCATGAATAAACAGGAACAAGAGCAGCTGATGGAGTGGTGCAATATCTTTATTTATTGTCCTTTTATTGTCCTACACTTCCTCCTAAAAGGGAGCTCTGCACAGCTAACAACATAAAATAATATAACAATTTATAAACAATTTAAAACAACCATTAGTCAGCCATCATAAAACTTCATATAACTCTGGCTAGGCACCTAGCATCCATTATCATTATCAAATGTTTCAAGATCTTGTGCTTACATAAGAGCCAATGTGCCTCAAAAACTATTTTGCCCTCACATTGAGACTGCTGTTTTAGCCAGGGAATCAACTGTACAACATAGTACCTGGTGTACCAACAGAATCTACAGTCTTTCAGGGCCATCAAGCACTGGAAACAAGTTTCGTATCGGATGCATTAGCCAATGCATATGGTTGGCTGGCAAAATGTCTTGTGGTTTGTCTCAAGTAGAAGCAAAGCCCAAATATTTTGAATAAAGAAGTTTAGCAGAACTCTGCCTCTGCACAACTCATGTCTGCTAAGTCATTTAGTTTGTTAATTTGCTTCACTCTAAAATGTATTAAAATAGAACATACTTGCTGAATTTCTAATTCTGCCTGCTATGTTTGTGGTGGTTTTGGGACACTTCCTTTAGTACTCTTGGCTTTCCTCCTTAAGGGTGGTAGGGAAAGTTGGATGTTTAAGAGTAATTTCTCTTTTTTAAGTATAGAATATATATTCATACAGAATAGCTTTATAGGAGTGTTGTGTTATGTAACAGATGGAAGTTTAATGGAGTAAAACACAGTTTGTAACAGGTTCATTGTTTCATATGCTCTGGATCACTAAATTGGCAGGTAGAGATGAAAGGTGCATTAAAATGGACGTCCTGAAAATTATAGAATTCCCTCAAAGGAATAGTCTTTAATTTTGAATTATACAGCTAATTTTAATGAATTGGAAGCCATAATGCATAACCTTTCCTTCATGCAGGAAGAAATTGTGAGCTGTGCAAAGATTTCTTTTATCGGTATGTAGATGCAGATCTCTCATCCGTGGATGTTTGCAGTCCTTGCAAATGCGACATAGCAGGCACCAAAAACAGTAGCCACCAATGCAATAAGGTAGGTGGGTTTAACCTAGAATGTCACCCTATATTCCCAATATTCAGGCTATGAGTACCATTGCATATGTAGGGAAAACAACACCCATGCACAAGAGGGAGCTGTTAGCAGGCTTGGGGAGCCTTGGAAATTGAGAAGTACAAAAAACAATTATGAAAAATGAGGGTAGGGGAGCCCAAACCCATCCAAATAAGGACTAAACATTCCATCTATCAAAGATGCTTTAGCTGAGATTCCTGCATTGCAGGGGGTTGGACTAGATGACCCTTGTATACATTCCAACTCTTAAGATTCTATGATTTGCCATGAAATGTTGACTGGTGGGTGAAAACTGGAGATCGAATAGAGTGGTTGGAATCCTGCGCAGGGGTTTTCTTGCAGGTACAACAAATCATACTTGCTATAACTGGCAGCTGTTGGCACTAATGTGACTTACAATAATTCATGGGATAGATAACATTTAAAGTTTTTAAAAAGAAATGAATCCTTTCCCAAAATAGTGGCAGATTCACATAGGACTTATGAAATTATTTTGTGATTCTGTTATCTGGATCACCATATCTCCAAAGACTGAAGAAGTATAATAATATGAAAAACAATTTTAAAATGCCTTAATATACTATAAGAACACTGTTTTTTTAAAAAAGAAAATCTACTTAAGTAGCCCACACCACCTTCTCACTTGCTAAATAGTTGCCTGAAGCTTTTTGAAACTTTCAGCAGACACAGAGCAGTTCACACGTGCAGACTGGCTGCTTTCATTTCTCCAATTTTTGCTTTCTATGGATATGGGATTATGTGAAGAACTGTTAGACAATAATGCCAGGCTAAGGATGAGTTGGAGAGCTGACACACACAAATGACCACAAATTTGTTACTTTATTTACAAGAGGAAATTTATCTTAAAAAGCCAAAATGGTACCAATTATTTTAAGTCACTGCTTTCATTTGCAAGCAAAAACATATAGTGCAGTAATAAATCCATTTCTTTCAAAAGAGCAGGAAAATGTGTAGAAAATCCTGCCTTTGGCTGAGAGCTGGATCAGTCCAAACCCAATTCCCTTATTGTATTCTTGCCTGACACTAAACTTTCTTCATTGGTGCAATGATGAAAAATCCTTTTATCCAGTAACGTTTTGTGGCTTTTTCTGTCATTTCATGTTTGTTTTTATGCTCACTGGGGACATTCTTTTATTGGTAGCTTTGATCCTTCAAGAGGCTCTGTGAGCACAGCAAGATTTGATATCTTCTACCTGTGAAGAGCTCATTGCTAGCTTGGGGTTTAGGCTGGCAAAAAGAAATGTGAAATCCTAGAGCCCTGTACTTATTAAAACAGTGACAATAGTCTAAAGCAGAGGGTCTGATTTTCTGCCTCTAATAATGATACATTTTTGGCCAATAGCACAACTCCAGAAACAATTTGAAAGTTGCATGATATGGTAAGAATGGGGAAGAGAGGGGAGGGGAGAATTTAAATGCCAATTTTGAGATTTCTTGTTTCAAGTGGCAGTTTTTCAGCGCTGACAGCAATTTAATGGTAAGCCGTTCTGCTTCAAGGTGGCAAACTAGGGTGTTTTGTTTTTGGATGGCCAGAAATTTAGCGATGGCTAAGACTGAGAAATGAGTCGAAAATCAAGATAATATAAAAAAGAAAATAAGGAAAAATGGGTTGAACTGTACAGCTCAATAAGGCATCAATAGACTGCTGCAAAAGGAGCAAGGTAGAACAAAATGATTAAGAGGCATTAAAAAATAGATTAATAAGGCTGGAGAGTATGGGCTGAAATGAATTACATGAAATAGAAAGGCATTATTGAAGGGAGTGTTTCCAGGTCTGACCCACGGAAGATGGAATCATAAGGAATAAGGCCTTGGCTCATGAAAATTAATTGTCACGTCACAAGGATAATTTTCAAGGAAATGTGTTAAAAATGGGCCACAATACACTTTCTCTGCATAATTTACCATTCCCAGCAGTTTATCAATGCTTTCCTATACAGAACCAGTTATCTGTCATTTAGCCTAAACGAAGATGCAGGATTCCGGAAGAGAACAATCACAAGTTCTTATCCTGTGGATTGGGGGGGGGGGCGGACACCCCACCCCATAAAAAGTTGGTTTAGAGGAGGAAGTGGTTCTTTTGCAGTGGCAAAACTTCCTTGATGACATTGTCTTCTTTTTAAGGCACAATCTAGAAAAGAGTGCAATTCTATATTGTACATATCACACAATTCCAGATCAAGGAATAGCATTAAAATACAATAAAACAGTATTTCAAAATGCAACTTAATATAAAATCAAACAATATGCTAACCACATAACTACTCCAGCCAAATAAGGGGCATCACTTTAGCCAAATGCTCGGACGAATAGCTGCATTTTTAGTGGGTGCCAAAAGTCAATTAGTGTAGATGCTGATTGCATTGAAGAGGGGTGCATTTCGGAGGTGGAATGTCACTGTTGGAACTGCTGTCTCATGAACTGTCATGTACATGGGTGTAGCCGGGGGGGGGGCAAAGAGGGGCAGCTGCCCACCCCAAATCAATAAAATTAAATAAAAATACATAGCAGACTGAGATTCTGCTCCCTGCCCCAACAAAAGGCCTGCCCCACCTACAAAAATCCTGGCTATGTTCATGGCCATGTACCGTATCTGAGAAAGAACAGTGCCATAGTGAGAAGGGCACCCATTTGCACATTCCTTGGGCCGCTCCTCTGCTGCTCTGGGCAGCCCAGTGACGTTCGCAGACTTCTCTGGGAACCTTGATGGAGGAATCTGATGCTGGCCTGGGTCATCACAGCAGTCAGCCGGCTGCACTATTAGAAATGTGAGTGAAGTGTTCAGTGGGGCTCGGATGGAAGAAAGACAGAGGGAGTGGGTGAGAGTTGCAGGAGAAGGAAAAAGGAGAGAAAAGGAAGGGAGGGAGGGAGGGAGGGAGGACGCAGAAGGGAAAGCAGCAAGTGGAGGGAGCACGTGAGGCAGGAACTCACTGGCAGAGGACAAGAGGTGATGAAAAGCAAACTCTGAGTTCCTAGTCCATGGCCTCTCCCATCTTTGGAGGCATACAGCTCTTTGGCAAGGGGCCAAGGGGGACTAGGTGCACCTCTGTATATCACAGACACTGTGAAGTAAATATAAAGTACAGAGATAATATTTAATGCTAGCTAACGACCCATATCTAACTCTATCTGTCATTGTGCTGAACTTTCTTGTGGGTGAGGTGACTTCTTCATTGGGGACAGACTGGATTTTTTGTGTTGGACTGTGTGTCATAAGCCTCATTTTTCAGGTCTGGAACCAAAGAGGAGTGCTACTAGAAAGTATATCATGCTGTGACCTAGCAGAAGAGCATTGCTCGAGGAAAGCAAATTATACAAATAAGCTTATGTACTACGCACCAGAGTTCATTTACTGCTGATATTCTTGAGGTTTCTCATAATGCCACCCCCAATACATTATGTCACTGCACTGTAAAAAGTCTTTTGCCACCTTGCACAACATTCATGGAACATAACTAACAAAAAGCTGCTCTGTTATTTTCACTTCCCAGTAGAGGTGTTCCTCTCCAATTATACAAGCCTTCCTTCATAATATTATAAGAAGCTGTAAGTTGATTCAGCTGGGCATTAAAATGATTTATACTTCAACAAACTCTCAATGGCCTCATTTTTGCTTCATTGTTTTTGATTGTCTGTTTGTTTAACATAGTTATAGCCCACTTTGTAAGGAAACTTCCTTCACAGAATGCACATAAAAATAGAGTCAATAAAGCTTAATAATTTAATATTATTAAAAGCTAGCATAGAAGTAACAAATAACTTAGCAAATGCCTAAACATACAAAACTGAAACTTTGTTGACAGTAATCACTGTCACTACTACAGGGAGTGATCTTTGCATAATACATTTCAAATAAAGGTGTCTTGAAAACAGTGTGCATGTAAAGAGCTGGAATCACTGGGCACACACCACTGCCATCCCCCTGAACCACCTGGCTCTGATCCTTTCTATTGTCTCTTCTGGGCAACCTTCCAGGGCCATATGCCAGTGGTGGGCCACTATCTACTGTACAAAGGTGAAATTATTATTCTTTGCCCTTTCTGCTCTTGACTCCAAAAAGTAGAGTGGGTGGGGCAAAGAATAATAACCTCACCTTTGTACAGTAGATCACTGTCTACTCATACCCTTCCCTCTAACCTCCAAAATGCATTGTCATAGTTCAAGGATGTGTTCTAGTCTATTAAAAACACCCAAGGGGTGTGTGAAGCAGGGGCAGTGAGAGGGGTGGCCTGGGGAGAGAGGGTGCATCTGGGAAGAGTTCAACGGGCCAGGTAGAGAGGCCTGGAGGGAGACATTGGGCCTAAGGTTTCCCAACTCTTTTTAAAGCAGTGACAAATGTAAGCAGCCCCTTGACTTGATTTGCATTTTCCCTCCAGCCAGTGGTGTGGGTGGGGTTTAGAGGGTGAAAACATGCAAATGGGCAGTGGTGAAGAAGTGAAATCAGAACAGGGTCTGACCAAACCTGGAGCTGGAACTCCTTGAAAGCAGAAAGCCTGTTTAGTATTTTGTGGTTCTGTGTGCTTGGTGGTGATTTTGCATGCTTTGTGTCCAGTTTCTGTTTGATACTAGATCCATTCATATTCATCAATGTTCTCCTCCTCCTCCTCCACCTCTTCTTCTTCTTCTTCTTCTTCTTCTTCTTCTTCTTCTTCTTCTTCTTCTTCTTCTTCTAAAGTGTGCTCTTCCTTAAAGTCATTCTAATGAATTTTTATTCTCACAGTTTCTATAGTTTTATTTTATGGTGAGTTAACTGCTAGAGAATAAACTATGGAGGACTATTTTGTCCCTGTTCCCACTTAAAGATTGTCTAACCTGCCAACCCACCCATGTTGCTAATGAGTGTTTATCAGGGTGGGGGGGGGGGAAAGATAAGTTCATCATTCCTCAACATTTTTCTTTTTGTATCTTTTTAGATTGGAGGTCAGTGTAATTGTAAGAGACATGTGTCTGGCAGACAGTGCAATCAGTGCCAGGATGGATTCTACAATCTACAGCAGTCAGACCCTGATGGCTGCAGCCCCTGTAACTGCAATACCTCTGGGACAGTCAATGGAGATATTACCTGTCACCAAAATTCAGGCCAGTGCAAGTGTAAAGAAAATGTTATTGGTAGGTGCAAGGCAATAATCTACAGTCAGATACCTTTCTTTTGTCTACAAATTAGAAATAAAAAACATGTGCCGAACCTTTTCATTCTTTGTTTTTTTAAACACATCAGGTGAAATGTATTCTTTTTCATGAGAAATCACGGAAAACTGACTAAATAATATGCAGTTGCTTATTTATTTATCCTACCCAATTACAGCTCAAAGCAAAGTATAATCAGCTCTTTGGGTTATTCTACATTTAGTAGGTTTTAGTAGTTACAGGAGCACCTACCGCTTTGTAATAATAAAGGACAGAAATAGTATAATTTGCTTACTGCTGCCACAAATGATTCTTTCAGGAAAACAGCACTTTTTGTATGATGCTATAAACTTAATGAGTTTTAAGCAAAATAGTTTCTACGTCAGTTTCCTTAACAGACAAAAATAAATGGATTTTTCTCCTCAAAAATATTCTGCGCTACAGGGTCCTTTGTGATAAATCTTTTCATTCCCCCCCCCCCCCATTATAATTCTTTGAACTGTTCCTATGAAATGCAAAATGTCAACATAATTCTACAGATCTTACACATTGCTAGGGTTAGTTATCAAGGGCCACATAATTTTAATTTTGTAATTCAATGCCAAGTTGATTATAATAAACTACTACCTTCAGTGTTATTTATCATTTTTTTAACAAGACGTGCTTTTTTGTTTGCTATTCCCACAGGTATTTTCCAGAAATTAGATTTGATTATAGCAATTTATTACTTCCAGCATATTTGAGGGGAGCCACATCTATGTAAGGACAAAATTTATCAAACACCCAAAATATACAGTGCATATAATACACTTTGAAATGTTGATGTATGAGAATATTATGCAAGGAAAATTTCTTGATGAAAGGAACTCTGAGTCGTAACTGTACATGCCCCAGACATGTGGTTTTAAAATAACGTTTTGTATTTTAGTATCTATTTATACACCATTTCATTGCAGAAATAACTGTGCCATGTATTGATGTTAAATGTGTTTAAGTGTAAAAAAAGCTTTCCCGTTATTAAGACCTATTTTATGGAGAAATCCTATGGGCAAACATGGTTAACTATTCTTTAATTTCATTGATTCCCAGGGGACCTGTGCAATTTATGGATAATCAACAGCATCAAGTGATAAAGCTTATTCTGGGCCTAACCGCTCTAGGCTGCAGGTTGTGGGTTGCATGTTTGACTCTTCACCCCCCCCCCAAAAAAACCCCCCAAGCTTTCATGCAATTGCTTTTTTCTGTGTGCAGAGAAAGTAACAATTCCTTATAATCTCCCGTGGAATGTGTTGGATCCAATGAATGGTGCCTTCCATTCATGGAACTGACCAAAATTCAGCAAAGGATTCCCACCATTCCTTGGTTTCACTGAGTACTGTGGCATAATTAGTCAAATGTAGAGTTATAAAATTTCCTGGAAACCAGGGTTGGGTAGAGATGGAGGAGACATTATTATCAGGAAAAAAATGATTTTTTGGGGGTGGGGATGTGAAATATATGCAATACTTTCTTGTAGACTCTAATCTTCCTTTATTATTTTAAGAACAGGTACATCATCTACGACTTTGTTAGCACAAGACAAAAGACACCCACAGTGATAGGGGAAAGGTTCAGAAAACAAGCATCTCTGTCATGTAATTAGGGAGTAGTGATATAGTTGGATGTTCAGTCACACTTCATAATACCATTGAGCAGTTCAAACTTATTTTGTTATTCACATGGTGATCTCATATTAGGTAAAATTACCCTTATTTTTAAATTATATCCTGTTTCTCAGTAAATAATATATCACTGAAAATGATAGGAGAGGTTAAGTTTGTCTACTCAGACTAAGTGTCTATAGCTATTGATTTGGTATGTGCACTTTGAGTACCAATACTTTGAGAGCCAGTGTGGTGTAGTAGTTAAGAGCGGTAGACGTAATTTGGTGAACCGGGTTCGCGTCTCCGCTCCTCCACATGCAGCTGCTGGGTGACCTTGGGCTAGTCTCTTAGCCCCACTCTACTTTGAAGTCTCTTAGCCCCACTCACCTCACAGAGTATTTGTTGTGGGGGAGGAAGGGAAAGGAGAATGTTAGCCGCTTTGAGACTCCTTAGGGTAGTGATAAAGCAGGATATCAAATCCAAACTCTTCTTCTTCTACCATACACTTTGTGTGCTAATTTATTCCTTAATCTTTATGTCTTTAACTGAATATTTTCAAATATTCATTGGTTTCTTTTGCTTGATGCAGAAGGTGGAGGAATCTAGTAGCGATGGCAAGGTGGGCCGGCAGCACTTACCTGACCTCCTGGCAGCAGAGGCGCTGCTTCTTACTGGGAAGGAAAGAGTGGAGAGTGGCAGGGATGTTAGTGCAACGTAGATAGAGCCATTATGGTGCTCCTGCCAGTGTGTTTGCACCAAACCTCCCCACCACCTTGGCCCTCCCACTCGTACTCTTGGTATGCAGCAGCTGCTCCCTTGCCAAGAGGTCAGATAAGCACTGTCACTAAGATCCAATACTGGAGGAATTTGAAATAACAGGAATTAGAGGCTGTACTGGACCTTGCCACCATGTTGCAAGTTCTGTACTCAGGCAGACTCCCAGATTCCACTCTTGTTTCAGGAACACATGAAAGTATTTGGTAATCTGAAACATTTGAAACTTTTTGGTCATAGTTAGCTGGTCAGGGAAACCAGTGCTAAACCTCATGATTTGCATGTAGAAAGTCTTATATTAAAATAATCATTGGTATCTTCAGGTAGGGCTGAGGAAAGCGCCTTTCTGAAACCTTGGAGAGCTGCTGTCAGTTTGCTACTGTTCTAGATGGACCTGTGGTCTGATTTGGTATAATGTTGCTTCCTAGATGTCTTAAAGTGTAGTATTGAGTAACCCAACCAAAAGCCACAGACGTTATTGTTAGTACTACTTTTGAGCTGAGTATTTGATTGCAGCAGCATGAGTCAGCTACAGAACAATACTACTTGAAAATGTTGAAAGTGGTTAACTAATTCTGGAAGAAAAGCTCTGGAAAATAGTTTTTATTTCTTTCCATTTCCACCCAACTTTCAGTTTTTCCACTTCAGACTGTAGACGTGCACTTTACTAACATGAGTGAAGATGGATTCTAGCAGAGGCATTGTATTCTGATTCAGCTATGCACATTTTATTCCTTCATCAGGGAAGGCTGATCCAAAGCTCTTGGACAAGTGGGGATTTCTTATTTACTTCCATAGAAGGTGAAACTTCATGCTTGCATCATCTGTATATACTATATAATAGTGCCTCCCAAATACCCATATAATGAGAACTGGGGTGCCATTTTACTACTGAACAAAATAGCGATACTGAAATGCTATGTATTCAGCATGTGCAGCTATTTAAATATATGTGCTGACTTTCAAAAACAACAACAATTGGATATACTAGTAACCTTAGAGTCCACTGTCATTGTGCCTGTTTAAACAAGCTTGATAACAGAAAATGTAAGTAAGTGCTGCAATGTTATGGAGCATGAGCTGTTAGAGTTAGCACAACTGTTAAATCTTACTAATGATCCTATCACTGGTAAAATACATTAGCACCAATAATTTTATTAAAGTAGGTCATTCATCTAGAATAAAAAAGGGAGAAGAATGTGAATTAAATGCCAAGCGTGCTAACTCCCCTGTACTTGTTAACATTGAATGTGATGCCCTGTAGGCCTTTCTCAGTATCGTTAGGAATAGATTACCTGTCAGGAATATGTATGGCATATTCAAATAAGCACGGTGCATATTTTTAAAACTGATATGATATGAATCCATGTAGACCAATTTTAATAGTTCAAAATGAGTCATAATTCTTGTTAACAATACAGTTATTTTTAAAATTTGCGGCAATAGTGGTCCTTTTTTATTTTCCTTATTGAAATTAAATGATATGCCTTAGGTGAGCCATTCATCACTGCTAAAGGAACTTGCCGTCTGTTGGAGTTCTCCAGTTTTTATCCATATATAATGTATTTCCCACCGTTTGGGGAGATGTTTTTTCTACATAGGAGATTATAAATATATATATTTGTATTTTTATGTAACTTTTTTTGGAAAAAGAATGAACTTGTTAAAACACGGGACTTCCATTTTATTTTATTTTACTGTATGGTGCAGTTAAACAATGGCAGGGTGGTGATAATTTTATTTTCATTACATAAAAAGGCAGGAGATGCATAAATGTGGGTTGGCATTTCTCAAATTATATTTTGATTTTAATTTTTTGGGTAGTGCAGTTTATACATTAGAAACAATGCAATTCCTGAATGAAAAATAGAAGTTCAAAAACCCCTCATAATCCATGCCTGAGGCAGCATAAAGTCATGACTTTGGAAGGGGAAAACATGTGGACTTGATATACTGGTTTTGGTTATGTATGTATGTATGTATGTATGTATGTATGTATATAAAAACAACCCAGAATTAATCATGATTTCAGTCTACTTTAAAATCAGTAAAAAATGGGCGGGGGAAGGAGAGGCATATGTAAACTTCAGCAGATGTTTGTTAACCATGATTAAGAAAGGAGTTAAATTGGGATCTCTCACAATAATGTAAGCAAAGCTCTTGCAAAGTGTACAGATTGTGGGGAATTCAATAGTAATAGTATCAAAGAAAGATGCCTTATGCTAAATCACACCACTGACACATCTAGCCTAGTATTGTATCAGTACTATTGTCTACACTGAGTGCTCTCTGGGGTCTTCATCTTTTTTATCCCTACATAAAGAGGCCAGGGGCCAAATCTGAGACCTCCTGGTGGCACATCATATGCTCTGTCTTTGAGCCTAGCATTCACAGCTGAATTGGTTTCTAATATGAGAGTTGATTCATCATTGATTGCAGGTGTACTTGCTGGAGATGGGACATTGTTCATGTGTAAGTTGTTCCTATCCTTTGAACTGTATTTTCTTCTTGGCCAAGCTATATTCTAGGTCAGGAAGGAATTTCCCCCAGGTCCTGTTGGCTGTTGACTCTCTATTCTAGACTGTTAAAATTATTTGACATGGGTTTCTTTCCTGAATTGGCTAGAATTTGTTCTTCAGGCACCTTTCTGTGGTTCTTCTACTTAACGGTGTATTGCTGTTGAGTTCCATAGCTGGTCAGAGTTGTAAGATAGTGCTGGTTTGAAATTGGAATTGGCCTAGATGTCCTATTAGTCTCTTCCATTTCAAGGATTTCTACGGTGGAACTTCAGCAATGTAAAGTTTATATCCCGCCCCCCCCGCTCAATTTCCTTATTTGATTTATAATGATGATCTTTCTTTCTTTAGGTTTAAGATGTGATCACTGCAACTTTGGATATAAACTTCTTCATCCTTTAAAGAACGATGGTTGTGAACCTTGCCAGTGTAATATCCATGGGTCTGTGAACAATTTCTGCAATCCTTCTACTGGTCAATGCAATTGTAAGGAAAATATCAAAGGACTTCATTGTGATGCTTGCATTGATGGTTTTTATGGGCTGGATGCTTTTGGATGTAAGCCTTGTGACTGTCAAATGGCAGGATCTGTTTTTGGTACAGCGTGTGATCATAACACAGGGCAGTGTATCTGCAAGCCTAACTTTGGGGAACGGCGATGTGGTGACTGCTTAGATGGGTACTACAAAGTGCAGCAAAATGATTCCTTAGCCTGTCTACCCTGTAACTGTGATAAGGCTGGTACAGTAAACGGCTCTTCGCTGTGTGACAAATCAACGGGACAATGTCCTTGCAAAGCTAGCGTCACAGGCCTTCGGTGCAGTCAGTGCATGCCTCATACATACAATCTCACTACTCAGAACTTTCTTGGCTGTGAGATTTGTGACTGTGATCCTCTGGGAACAGGACCAGGAACAGTTTGTGACCAGCTCAATGGACAATGTGTTTGTCTGCCTCATCACCACGGAAGAAGGTGCAATGTGTGTAAACCAGGTAAGGAAATGAGAACAAAACCAGCTTGAAAACTGTCTGTTGCAAGATGTGGTTGTTTCTTTTACTATAATGTACTCAAGGGTGTGTCTCTGGATCTCAAAAGTGCTGATTCTGTGCAAGCTGCTTGGGGGAAGAGATTGAGAAATGGGTGGACAAGTTAGGTCTGGTTTGGCATATGGAGGTGCCGCTGCCAACCCACAGCTCCCCTAAGCTGGCCACTGCCTTGACCCATCCCATCTTGGTGGTGAAAGGACACTGCTGCTGCTGCTTAGTCCCCTGATGTACCACTGTTGCATTGATAGATAGGACTGCCCCTCTCCACCCCAATACCCTGTGTTACTGACCCACTGACCCTCAATAGCAGACATTTAATCATAGAGCAGGCTGGGCAAGGCACAGAAATTATGTCAGGACTTCCTGGGACAGTAAATCACCTTTGTCCTTGATACGGAAAGGCAGGGATTTATGCTACTTTAGCTTTTTTTTTAAAAAAAAATGGTCAATTGACAGCAAAAACCACAGAGAACAAACTGTTTATGCTGGCTATGGGACTTGCTATGGCCTCCATACATGTTTGTGTAAACAACAACAATAAACGTGAATATTATTGCGCTTTTAGATATTTCATTTCTACTACACTAAAGGACTTATATCTCATTTACATTACTGCTCTGTTTTTGCTGGCTTAGAAATGTGGGGTTTTATCCAATATTATTCCTATCCAGAGTGGTATTCAACTAAGTTTCACTCAGGGTAGAGCCACTGGAATTAAAGAACACAACTAAGTTAGGTCCATTAATTTCAATGAGTTTGCTCTGAGTAAAATTTAGTTCAATACCACCCACTGAAATTAATAGACATAACTATCTCATATCCATTTATTAGGGTCTACTCTGGATAGAACTTAGTTTATTGATTGTATTTTTATGGAGCTTTCCATTCAAATGAATCCCAAAGCGGCTTACAAACAATAAATAATGATAACAGAACAGAACATCTCAAGTACAGCATAAATCATATAACATAATTAACAAATAATCAGTAAAACAATTACAATCTATAAAATGCTATTAACAAACTAGCAACTGAAGAATAAGATAAACATTATAATTACAGCATAAAAAAAAGATCAGTGCTCATAATGCTGTTTTACATAATTTTCCTTCTCAGATGACAGTGGTCTTATTTTCACACCGTTGTTTCTTCTTTATCAGGATTTTATGCTTCTCTGCGTGGTATTAATGGTTGCATTCCCTGTTTATGCCACCCAACTGGTTCAGTAGAAGAGGTTTGCAACAGTCTCACTGGCCAGTGCATTTGCCAAGATTCTTCTGTAGCTGGGAAGAGATGTGACCACTGCAGGGACTATTATTATGGATTTGACTCTGAAGCTGGGAGGTGAGTGTTCATTGCAGAGCAGAGTTGACTTGTTAAAGTTGTCTTTTCAAAATTATAGATTCAGGTAGGTAGCCGTGTTGGTCTGACGCAGTCAAAAAAAATTAAAAAATTGTTCAGTAGCACCTTAGAGACCATGAAAGCTTATACCCAGAACAAACTTAGTTGGTTTCTAAGGTGCTACTGGACAAATTTTTTTTCTTCAAAATTATGTGTGTTTGGTGAGGACATATGCTCATCAAACGGCTAAGCAAGTCACATGGGAAAATTCTTTATGCTTTTGTCCATGTCCTGGACAAAAAACCCACACAACTAAGAGGTGTGAACCCCCCCTCCAGTCTAATTTCTAAGTAAGCATTGAAAACAGTCATGTGGTGGTTGGAAGAGCCATCGCCCAACCAAGGATAGGGGTCCACTTTAACTTGGGGAGAAGATATTGGCCCTCTTCATGTATTGTAGCTAGAGGGAAAGCTTGTTGAAAAAGGTCTCTAAAGCACAGAGGAGAAAGATCTCCACTACAAATATGATGCTGAGCATGACAACAGCAACAGTGGGCACCGAAGGAGAAACACAGCTTTGGGAAGGGAGATAAGTGGCCCTAATACTCCTCAACCTGCATGCTTTTCTACTTGTGAGTAATTCTGGCCCTTGATACTATGTGTTGACCCACCATATTCTGATTGTAAATTGTTTTAACTGATTTGTCTTCTATGTTTTATCTTGGGGCAACTTGCTCTGGGACTTTATGTTGAAGGGTGGGTAAGAACTCGAATATTGTCATCATCGTCAATAAATATGTGAACAGACCTACTAGCACTTGTGGGATGTAAAACTGCAGTCATTCCTACAGTGGACATGCTAGGGGATGTTTTGTACCCCTAGGAGAAGACTTCCTGTTTCCTCCTGAGCTTGGACAGACTTCCACTACATCTGACTTGAAGAGGATGTGGTTTGTTGTACTAGCATGGAGGAGCACACGGCCTCTGTGTTCTGATCAGTGTGTGTTCTGAATTTTGTATGTTGCTTTGTGTTTGGAGAAGTGATTGCTTAGTCACAGTCACTTGGGACTAACTTCTTTATGGAATAGTTCTAGTTGTTATGTAACCTAAGCCTGCCTTCAGGGATATGTCTGTGAACCTGAACGAATCTGTGAGTAAACTATTTTTATATTAACGTTAATCAGATTATTGTGTTTATTCTTTTTAAGAGGGATTAGAAGGGATTTTACCAGGAAGGAATCTTTAATAGAAAAAGTCAGATGAGTCAGCAACCAGCTGATCACTGTGTAATTAAAAAGGGGGAACTCTGCTAGAAAATGGAACTTGCTTGTGCAAGTTAGGAAGGATATCATTAAATAATATATCCTCTCCTGCCTCCCTAATCATCCCCACAGCACTGGGCTGGTATTTCCAGCCTTTTTTTCCCTCCCAGTCATTCAAATACAGGAGTGAAAAGAAACAGCCTGCTAAAGAGGTTTGGTGTTAACAGAAGCAATATTTATAGCATTATTGCATCAGTCCCCACACTTCCTGAAATGCTTGGGGTATAACACATTGACACCCACCAATGGGCTTTTCAAGAAGTGTCCCTGGCCAGGAGACTGATTGTGGAGTGCTAGATAGCTCCAGAGGGTTTTTGTTTTTTTAAAAGAAGGATCAGAGATTGGGGGGGGGGAACCATATCACAGATTTGGGGGCCCATTAAAGAAATGGAAGTCCTTGCATGAATTAGATGACTTCATTGGATACAACCCTTAAAATCTGATGCTCAGAAGTGGCCATAAGTAGTCGGCCAGTGGTGGTGGGGAGCGAGTGCCAATCAGGAGTGGGACTGTAGTGTAGGTAGGGGTGTTTAACCCACTGAAAATCACCATTGCACCATTTTAAGCGTGTTACTTAAGAACACAACTGTAGCGTGTAAGCAAGCTGTAATCTCTCACTCTTGGCTCCTAGCTGTAATAGAAGGGTGATAATCCATCTACTTTACAGGACTGTTATAAAAATTTAAGTAGAAATAAAGAAACAACAATGTTTCCATAGCATGTTACATAGATCATATACTTATTATTCTGGTGTAAAATGAGTCATGAGTGACTCACAGAAACTTCTCAGGGGGGCTGATATTAAGGACCCCTAGAAGATAAAATATTTGGGATAATCTTTTTTATATATAAAAATATACTTTTGGAGACACCTTACACTCTTCCAAAAAGAGTAGAAGCTAAGTATCAATACAAAATTACAGTGGTACCTCTGGTTAAGAACTTAATTTGTTCCGGAGGTCCGTTCTTAACCTGAAACTGTTCTGAACCTGAAGCACCACTAATGGGGCCTCCTGCTGCCGCCGCACAATTTCTGTTCTTATCCTGAAGCAAAGTTCTTAACCCGAGGTACTATTTCTGGGTTAGCGGAGTCCTGAAGCGTATGTAACCTAAAGCATATGTAACCCAAGGTACCACTGTATAAAGTACTAAATATTGAACTGCTGAGCATATAGCAGCTCTCTCAGTTTCTATATATTTGTCTACACGTATGATGACATTTAATAGTCTAAACAGAAACTCTGTTTGACGGGGGAATTGTATGCAATCTGTGGTTGAAAACACTTAATGCAGTTTGGTGGGAAATACCCTTTGCTCTTGATTATAAAAGGGGAAAATGCAGTATTATAGTTTCCAAGGGAATTTTTTTATTTATTCCCAAAGGAATATTATTCCACAACACAAATTTGCAGCTTATTTTGCAGCCTTAGCTTTTATCAGTCTTTTAAAGGGTGTTGAACTCAGGAGATCACACAGCAAGAGTTACTGAAGAAATTCTTTTGCTAAAAGGAGAGAGATGCAATTGTCAAATGCATGTGAACTGTTTTTGCAAATTCAGTTTAAGCAACCTTACATATTTTATTTCAAACAAGAGTTGCTTGATTAAAAAAAATAGCAAAAACAGTAGTCTCTAAAATTTCATTTGAACTGTTAGCATGAAGATAGATAATATATATTTTAAGAAGGCTGGATCATGACTCATAATGTACACTACATTAAAAAAATCTCAGTATCTTCTCTGGTAACACAGGTTTTGAAGCTTCCTCAAAACCTGCACAACCTGTTTGACCAGAACACAGGTTACAGTTTGCTATTGAACCTACTCTGTAGCAGTGATGAGGGTGTCTTTTTCTCCTGAACCATTGAATCCTCTCAGTGTTGCCTAACACAGATTTTCCAAGTAGTCTTCTGCATTCTGGCCTGGGGGATATATGGTGGAATCCCCAGTAGTTCTCTTTGGCATATTTGCAAGATGCTTTGATCATAATGTTATTTGCATATGCTAGTTAATACATTGTAACTAGTGAAGGTGTCCACTATCCAGAGCACAGTCTTATCCAGCTTTATTATTATTATTTATTAAATTTGTATGCTACCCTATAGCTGTAGATCTTTCAGTTGCTGAAGCTTGAGGATATGGACAAGGTGGTTGGTCAAGTCCAGCTGTCACTTGTATTCTCCACCTCTGTGCCTTATGTCCCAGCTGGGTTCAGGAGGTAGTTAGTGTCTTCTTGAGAGAGGGCTTGGCTCTAGGCAGTAATCAGCTATGCTGTACATGGGATTGCCTTCTTTATTTTTCCATATGCTTTTATTTATAATTAAAGATTAAAAAATACAATACCAGACGCCAGATAAAATAAAAGTAGAAAGGGTTATCTAGAACTAAATCAAGGTACTGCCAACCCTGCCTGTGTCTGTTAGTCAAGAAAGTTGTGGCTAATTTTCACTTATACATGTCTCAGTTATTTGTTCTCACTCTCACCTAGGCCATGATACAGGCCATCAGGGCGACTTCGCCACAGTTTCCTTTTAACATATAAATTGAAAACAAAGCCAAGCTGACCACTCGAAGAAGCCAGCTTCCATAAGGTACAGAGGCTCTACTGCCATCCAGTTTGAAAACGTGTCCTCAATACACCTGAGAATGTCTTAGACAGTCAGAGGGTTCCTTAGGCTTCCCATAAGAGCAGACCTTTCTTTTTTACTAATGGAACTTAACTGAGCCTCTTTTTTTGGAAGTTAAGAAAACACTTCTTGCATAAATAACGTGTGCCAAACCTTCCCTCCTCCAAAATGTTCAGCACAATTAAACTCTCCCTTCCGTAAAGGAACAGATATTTCCCTGTCACTTTAGCAAGGGATGAATTGTCCCCTAACAGTTGGAGGGCATTACTGTTGTTCTAGAAGTCTAGGTCATAAGTAAAAGAAACATCATACTTGATTGTGAATGGAACCTTTTTATATAAATGGGTTGCAGTTTTTACTTTTTCTACTACAGACCAGTTTCTAAGGTTCTTCATCTGCAATGCTTAATTATGTGTCTGAAAAAAGCCACGGAATTAAGCCCTGCTATGTCTAACTGAAGTGTTAATGTGCTTTCATTACTTTCTTGATTTGTTTTTGTTTATAGATGTCAGCGTTGTAATTGTCATCCTGCAGGAGCCATTAATGGAACTTGTCATCCTATTACCGGACAATGTGTGTGCAAACCATTTGTAACTGGCTCAAAATGTGACAACTGTGTTCCCAGTGCTAGTAATTTGGACGTCCACAACCTATTTGGCTGCAGTAAAAGTAAGTGGTTGTTGGTCGTAAGAGCAAATCTTTCAAATTAACTGGTTTGCTGATTGTTAGTATTAGTGTAACACTCAAAATAGCTGCTACTCACAACCTGAACTCCCTCCCCATTAATATATTAGGAGAAATATTATGTTTTGGTACTTAAGAGGCATCACTTTGCATCAAAGGCAGCATGATTTTTTGTATCAATGAAAGGAAGGAAATTATATTGATGCTCCAGTTTTCTAGACATACTCTAACTTGTGTTGGAAAATGACTTACTCTGAAAACCTCCCCTTCTTGAGCTTTATTGGGATCCCTACATTTAACATAAGTCTTCTTCAGGCATTGTATGTCCCAGATTTCTCTATATGGGAGGGAGGGTGCATTAAAAAGCCACATCCCCTGATGCCTGCACAAAGGGCACAAACATTTATCGTGATGAAACGTGTTGTCTCGTGAACATTGTCTCTTGAATCCCAATTGGCCTTGGTGACTCAGAGTGCCCATTTCCAGCTATGGCAAGATCACCCGCTAAGGTCCCTTTTGGGTAGATATGACTTGGCCGTGGTACTCCATGTTCTGGTGACTTCCAGATTGGATTATTGCAATACACTCTGTATGGAGCTGCCCTTGAGGACAGCTTGGAAACTTCATCTGGTCCAGAATACAGGGACCACATTAATGGCTGCAGTTGACTTTGAAACTCATAGAACCATGTTCTAAAACAACTGTACAGTACTGGCTGCCGATTCAAGGTGCTCATGTTAGTATTTAAGCTCCTAAATGACTTAGGCCTTCAATACCACTTCCTTCCCTACAGACCCTCTGGGGTTTTAAGTTCCACCTTTCCAGGTTGCGGCAGCCTGGGAGATGGTATTTTTGTGGCAGTCCCTAAGTTGTGGAATTCCCTCCTGAAAGAAGTGCATCTGGCTTCTTCACTATGTAGCTTTCAGTGAATTCTGAAGATGCACCTCTTTACCCTGGGCTTTGACACCTGAGATGTGTGTTATTGCAATCTGCTTTAGCTGTTTTTAATATTGAATTTTAAATTGTTATAACCTGCCCTGGGACTTGTTGGTGAAGGGCAGGTAATACATCAAATGTTGATGATGTCACATGTACTGTACAGCTTGTATGTTTGAAGGCTTCCATGACATCCTGAACGTTGGGAAATCAAGGTTCCAGGTTGTTTGGAAGCTGTTGTTTGTATGTGTGGGCTGCTACAGATGTTTGTGCTTTTTGCATAAACACCAGCGGGTAAGGCTACTCAGTGAATTCCTGCCCACAGCTCCTGTGTAGAGAAAAGTAGGAGCTGTAATGCCTTAAGAGGGTTAATGGCCCACAACGAAGCAGTTTACCTTACAACATCTACTAAATTCTAAAGGGGGCTTTACCAGGTCCCAGCCTGGGCATATTTTATTAATTTATTAAATTTACTAATCATTTCCTATGAGGCATCTCATAGCGATGTACCATGCAATAAGAACACATAGAAACAATCACATATATAAAAACAGTTAAAGAAATTGCATATATAAAAACAATAAAAAACTTATTACCTATGAAAAAACAAAAACTACTGCACATATAAAACCAGTTTCAACTCCAATGTTTTAAAGACAGTGTGAGACCTTTATCACAGAATTTAATGGCAGAACCCCTTCTGAAATGGCCAGGGCTCCCATTCATTTCAAAGGAGCTTATTCAGGAAAAGGTCTTGTTGGATTGTGCCTTGAAGCTGCAATCCTATATGCACTTCCCTGGGAGTAAGCCCCATTGAATTCATTAGGTGGAGTTTACTTCTGATAATACATTTTAGGACTGCACTGTAAATTACGTAGCATAATTTAAGATAAGTAATAAAATTTAATTCTCCAAAAGATAATATGATATATATTTAAAAACAAAAATATTTCTTCATTTGTGAGTATAGACAACAGTAACGTTTGCTGAGTGAAATATAGAAAGCCCATAATGCTTCAAAATCAGTTGTTTCTTTAACTTTATGGTTCTAATGTACACCATACTTGAACATCTGTGGAGGCAATGAAACTTTAGTAATAAGAGCACAATAATCATTTCCTTCTAACACAATCTCCTTTCCTCCAATAACTACCAGTGTATTCTCTCTAGCAATTTTAACTTGACTTTGCTAGTATAATTGCTACCAATTGCAAGGCTCTATTTACAATACCTAATCTTTAGGGACAGTTATTTGTAATGGACAGGAGCAAAACACATGCTACCTTGTGAGTCTCTACATTACTTAATATACCCTGGTGTTTTCCTTCCCTGTTGCATTTAAAAGAGACCAACATACTCATTTCTATATTTATTTGAAGGATTTTTACCTTGCTCTTCAGGTAAAAGAGGCTCCCAGAATACCTTACAAAGATCTGTAATAAGACTGTTGCTCTCCCTCAGGCTTACAATTAAAAAGGCATAACACAAAAGGAAAAGGGATTAACAGGGATGAGGAAAAAAGCAAACCCAGGCACTAGTTCTTCTTAGTCAAAATATTATTGTAATAACCAGCTAGGTTGAAAAGCAGTTCAACAGAGGAGGAACCAAAAGCTGTTAGTCTAGAAAATCCATGCTACCCAGGATGCTGACAGATGACAGTTAGTGGAATGAGGAGTCTGATTACAGGTGGCAGCAAAGATTTTTTCAACTCATACAAGCAATATCGTGGGTGCATCAGATATTCTTCTAAGTTATATGTTAATAAAAGTAAAGTTCTTTTTTTAATATAAAGAGCCTGGAAATTGCATATCATTAAAAAATTATTTTTATATATTCACACAACATGGAAGTCCTCTGTCTCCATTCATTGCTTCAGTGTTTTCTTCTCACTACTTCCTGGAAGTAGAAGGGTTAATATGTTCTCACGGTCTTAAAATTTTATTCATTGTGATAATAGTTTCAAAGTGTTGTTTCAAATGGGTCAATAAAACATTTCTCTCCTCTCTTTGGAGTTGTTTTGTTTCTCTTAGGAAAATTTTTCTGGCTTTTTAAAAAGAAAACTGCATTGCTTTTAAGCCTGTAAAATTCTCTGCTGTGTTGCTTTTAAGACCGTGAAGTGTATTGTGCGTAATTTCACACCTTAAAATCAAGATCAATATATGTACACATACCCCACACTGTCCCTTCATCATACAACACAAGGAACCACAAGGTATGACTACAGTTTCTCACTTAAAAACAAAACCCTGAAACATACTGTAGTTATCTCGCCCTTATGGGGTTAAATTTATTATTTAAATAATCATTTATTGTGGGAACAAGACATCACCTTTATGTATATTTCTTCCTTCTTTTTCATGTTCACTATATTCCAGCAATACACAACCAGTTTTCTAAGTCTGCGAGTGAGGAGTTTTATTCATACATTAAAGGGTGTTCATGTACATATTAAAACTTAAATAAATATTTAAGATATTTAAAATGTAAAATATCTCACAAGCCTGATAGTGCTTCAAAATATATTAGCAAAGCTCAGAATAGGAATTAAGATTTAAAATCTGACATCTAAGGGAAGAAGGCAGAAAAGGCAAGATGTTTCTTTTTTAAACAGACTGTACAGCAATCCTCTCTAGTTTTGGGCCTCTTCAGGGATTTTGGACTGCAACTGCCACCAGTCTCAGCTAGTATGGCCAATGGCAAGGGATCATGGGAGTTGTAGTCCAAAAACTAGTTGACACCAGGTTGTGAGTTGACTCTATGGCTTGAGGAAATATCTTCCCCAGCCATTGCCACATGCTGAAGAATACTATTACTGTGGTGGATTTTTGTGGGGAAGCCTTATAACTTGATGAGGCCCTCAGTGTTTATTGCTCATTAGAACATTTGGCAGGGGGGAAAGCCCACCACATTTTCATTAATATGGAAAAATAATTAAAGTCATAGTAGAATATCTTTCAACTGAGTAAGTTGGTCATCTGTATTGAGTCTGTGTCAGTTTCTCCACAAGTAGCTTGCATAAACAGACATCTGAAGGGAAAACAAGCTTGTGGGTGTCTGCAGGGAATACATAGAAAAAGACCAGAATTATGATGGGAGTGGAGAGGCAGCATGAAGCAAGGGATCTACTTACTCCTTTCAGATGTCTCTGCATCTGTATGTTTGCTGTGTTTGCCCTGGATTTTCAGCCAAAGCACACTTAAAGTGGTTCTTTAGGCAGAATTATGCTATTTTAGATGTCTTGCATAGTGATTTCCAATGTATGCTGTCTGGTTGCTTTGTTTTGGCTTTTCTTAAGATTATACTGGTGAAACACAGCTCTTCTGCTTCATATCATTTTCCTCTGCTAGAAGAAACTGTTTCTTTCCATTTTTTAAATGCACTTCTGCTTACGAAGTTTGGTTGTCTTAATGCCTAAATATGGCTTTTATTGCGTTGCAATCCAGCTCCTTCTCAGCAGCCGCCGCCAGGAGGAGAAGTTGTAAATTCTTCTGCTATCAGACTTGTTTGGAATCCACCTGATTCTCCAAATTCAAACTGGCTTGTGTACAGGCTGTATAGAAATGGGAGTCAAATCTATATGACAGAGGATAACTACCCTTACCGTGAGTGCTCATGAATACTACCTATGTATATTTCACTGTATGTATGTATGTATTTGAATTTGTATACCACCCTTCATCTGAAGAACACAGGGCCATTCACAGCATAAAAATACAAAATGAGAACATAAAATACATAATAAAAAAATCAAAAATAAACCAACCCCCCCCCAAAAAAAACATATTTAAAGGCCGTAGAATCAGCCAAAGTCCTGGTTATAGAGAATTTTTTTTTCACCTGGAGCCTAAAAATATGTAATGAAGGCTGGGTTGGCTCAATAGAGGAAGAGTCTCTTAATCACAGGGTTGTGGGTTCGAGCAGAACACTGGGCAAAAGATTCCTGCATTGCTGGTAGAACCTTTGTGGTGCCTTCCAACTCTACTAGGCTATGATTCTGTGAGTGAATGAAGAAGGAGAGCCTCCCTGGGGAGAGCATTCCACAAATGGGAAGCCACCACAGAAAAAGTCTGTTCTTGTGTTGCCATCCTCCAGACCTCTTATGGGGGAGGCACACAAAGAAGGGCATCAGATGATGATCATAGCGTCCAGTTCCGTTCAAATGGAGGAAGGCCATCCTAGAGTTATTGTGGCCCTGAGCCGTTTAAGGTTTATAGGTCAAAAGCAGTGCTTTGCATTGGCCCGGAAACTAATTGGCAGCCAGTGCAGTCGGGCCAGGATCAGTTAAGATGCTCAAACCGTCTTGACCTGTTGAGCAACCTGACTACCAAATTCTGCACTAGCTGAAGTTTCTGAATTGTCTTCAGAGGCAGCCCTAAGTATAACCTAGATGTTACCTGAGCATAGAGGAGAGAAGTTAGGCTACACCTGTCCAGATAGTGATACCTTCTAATAACATTAGGGCCCACTGGTACTCCATCCAAGACTTGCTTACAAGCCTTCCTTCCTCTAGGCAGTCAGTTTAGCTCTGGTATCAGGTGATTTTACCATTTCCTGGTCAGCAGCCATGTTTTCAAATGAGCAAATCCAACAAATTTAACTCCCCTTACTGACTCACTTTCATCTATACCAAGGAACAGGTAAAGTGGTCTCTTTACCCACCACCACCCGCCGTGTGAATGGCAAAAGATTCTGTGGCATGGCAGCAACTTCTTCTTAAGCACCTCAATTACTCACTCCTACGTCCTTGTGTCTTGCTTGTGCAGGAGAAGGGATATTAAATAAATGAAAGGCTTCACCACATCCTCTCTTGCTCATCATACTGGAGGGGAGGGGGGGAGGGGAGGGGGTTGAAGAGCCGTTTGCTATCCCCTCACCTTGAGGAAAGTGTCTTAAGTTGTATAATAGTCCGGGTAATGGTCATTTGAATTGGGTCTGTGCTAGGTTCCAGAGGGAAAACATGTTGGGCAGATTTGGTCTAGTCACTTATATCTATATCACATGTTTATCTGTCCTCCAAAATAAGTCAAGTATCCTTGAAATCACAAGTGTAAAATCATGTGAGGGAGGTCAGGCTAAGAAACTGACTGATCCAGAGTCACCCCATGAACTTCATAGCTGAGCAGGGATTTAAACCCAAGTGTCTCCAGCCTAAGTCCAGCACTCTAGCTAATAGATCATTTTGGCTGTCATATGCTTGCATTACTCTTTTTATTGCCTAGAGATTGGTAGTAGTGCACAGAATGAGTCCTGGTCCTCCAGCTGCTGAAGTCCTAAGTTTAGTACTTGCTTCAAGTTTAGTACTTGCTTCTGACACTTTTCTATGTACATACACTATCTTACTGAACTATTCTGGGATAAATTATGCTTTACATCTTTCATATCCTAACAAGAGTGTTTAGCAATTCAAATGTATATCCGAGAGGTTTACTAAAGTCCCTGCTATATTCTTGAAATTGAATGGAGCAATCCTTCTAGAATAGTGTGCTGATGCCATTTCGAAATCATATTAACATCGATGAGCAGCTGCTCTTAAAACATTAACTAACTACTGGTTTCCTAATCAGAGACTGATAAAGGCTTGTTCAACAAATCATTATTTTCTAAAGCCACAACTGTTCCTTAAAAAAAAAAATTACCATTCTGACATTTCCTGACAATCATGATAATTAATGATGTGAATATAATCTACTGTTTGGCATTTGAATACTAAGATAAATTTGTTAATGCTGCCAGATTCTTATGTTTATGACTATATTCTTAGTATGTGTGTAGCATCTGTAAGACACACAGGGGACACCACCTAAGTGCAACAGCGTGCATACAGGTCTTAGTACTAAATGAGAGTTTAAAATTACAAATGTAGAAGCATTGAACTTTTCAAGGAAAATTAACAGTAGTCTCCAAACCAGGCCTGATTATTTGACTGATGGCTTTGCAACATTAATGTGAAATGATTTTGAGAGTTCTTTTAGAAGGAAGGAATAGGCAATAGATGGAGAGAAAAAGCCCGTTCTTTTTCTTCTGTAACTGATGCTTTCAGATAACACATTCTTAAATGGTGAAGCTATTGAATACATAAAATAATGCAAAAACAACCATAACTGTTTATTAATGAAATTAAATTTATTGAGACTTTCTAAAGCAAGGAATATTTTATTCAAGTTTACCAGCAGCAGCGGAAAGCGTTGTTGGGGAAGGCCCTTACCTAATCACCCATTGGTAATTACAAAGTATCCATTATACTGCAGGTTAAAAAAAATTAAAACGAGAAATTTACATGTGGCTCCTTGGGATCTGACAACTGAAATACAACTTTTTATGTTTATATTGTAGGGATCCAGATCTTCACGGATACCTCTCTATCTCCCTATTCCTTCTATTCATACCACCTTGAGGCCAGCAATGTCCATGGATCTACAAGCAGTGCAGCCTTGACGTACAGAACACAGCCTGGGATACCTGTAGGAAACTTGCATTTAAACCCAGTTATTCCTGTTGGACCACACTCTGTTTCCTTCAGCTGGACAAGCCTATCAAACGACTCTGGTCCAATAGAGAAATATGTATTGACATGCACTTCTTTACTTGAACTTCAAGCCTGTGACCAGTATGAAGGCATAGAAACCTCAACAACTATCTGGAATCTGATTCCATTTACAAAATACAGTTTTTATGTTCAAGCATGTACCCGTGGAGGCTGTTTGCAGAGCCAGGAGGTGGCAATAGTTACTGCACAGGCCCCACCTGAACAGCAGCATCCTCCAGTTGTACAAACTATCAACTCTATGTCACTGGCTATAGAATGGAACCCACCCAATAAAGCAAATGGTAGGATTCTATTTCTTTTGCTTAAGTAGGTACAGCATGTTTTGCTCATATAAGTGCATTTTAAAAATATTATTTTTACTGTGCACAACCTTTTCTCCCCAGGAGAAGTAAGAGGGGCTGGTGAGGGGTAGGTAATGGTAAAGGGCCCCTGGATGGTTAAGTCTAGTCAAAGGCGACTATGGTGCTTATCTCACTTTTCAGGCCAAGGGAGCCAGCATTTGTCCACATACAGCTTTCTGGATCATGTGGCCAGCATGACTAAATTGCTACTGGCACATGGAGGACCATGAGAAGTGCCAGAGTGCATGGAAACACTGTTTACTTTCCTGCTGCAGTGCTACCTATTTATCTACTTGCCCTGGCATGCTTTTGAACTGCTAGGTTGGCAGACCAACCTTCCGATCAGCAAGCCCAAGAGGCTCAGTGTTTTAGACCACAGCACCACCTGTGAACAGTATAGTACCAAGGATCACAGAGATAAGCAGAGTGTTTGGTGGTTTGACATTTACTTCTGGGACTAAGGCTTCCCAATCCTAATGCAAGCATTCTTAAACAAAATTTCTCTTAAACTTGTTGCTTTGAGATGAAAACTCATCAAAATTTGAAGTGCAGTTGGAAGAGTCTATCAGAATCCATAGGAATTAAATTCCTCAAGCTTGTGGGAGGGCAGGTTTTGCAATGTATTATGGTTGTAGTTGTATTTATACAGTGCTATCAGTGGACAATGTTTCTACCAGTAGGTGGTACTAGAAACAGAAGTATTTTAGATCCTTTCTGGCTAACATATCTTTGGTAAACCACTGTTATTTCTAGGTATAATTATTAGATATGAACTATATATGAGAGGAACCCGACAGTCGGATGGAACACATATTCCTCCTGAAAATCGTGTTTTTGAAACAAGTGGGTGGTTCAGTCCTCACCCAGTGATAGAATCTGCCAATGAGAATGCTTTGAAACCACCTCTTACTAGCACCAACATCACCGATTTGGAGCCATTCACAGTATATGAGTTCCGTGTTTTATCAGTCAACATGGCCGGCAGCACATTTTCGCGTTGGACGTCACAGAGAACAGCAGAGGCAGGTAATTGTTAACCCTTATAAACTCATTTTCAAGACTTAGATTTTTCTTTCGGAATATGCCTTTTGAACCTTACTCCTTGAAATTGCTTGTTCATATAGGTTTTACCTTATAAGTGCTATTATAGGATTCTTTGCCATCTTCTTAATGATTTAAATTCACTAGTATTTCCTCATAATAACTGTGCTTAAACTATACTACATTTAGAGTAGTCTTATTTACAGAGTCTTAAGACAGTATACCAGCAGTATGTCTTTATTTTATTTTGTCACATTTATCACATATTACCTTTGTGTCAGAGTGAGCTTTATGATGATCATTGACAGTCCACAAATGAATTCTGGAAGTAGATGTTATGGAACATGTATAGCTGCTGCCAAAAGCTAACCCTACCCCTCTGCACAGTAAATTCTACTCAAACGAAACACATAAAATGGCATCATTGTTTTGCATATTTTTTTCCATTTCTGCCAGCAGCAGGTTGAATAGGTACATAAAAATTTCACATGTAGTTTGTGATAGTGGATGACCTGTGGGTTTTCTGCTTTGATGGGATACATACATACATGGGGTGTCATAATGACTACACCTAGCCTTATGCTGCTGCATTTAAATTAAAGACCCACTCTCCATTGAACTCGGTGTAACTGAAAAAGATTTAACTTTGTCTGGATTAGGCCCTTACTTTGAAGTCTTATTTTTTCATGGGTTGATTTGAAAACATGTTTAAAAACATTTGTGGTCTCTGATCCTATTTTCATGAAATTGGTGGATGTGGTTGATGTCCAGGTTCAATCCAGTTAATTATAACTAATTAAGAACGGTTCATAAGCATAATTTTATTTTAAGAGTTGTCATATTGAATTAGCTGGTTGTTTATAATTGTACATTACTTTCTAGCCAATGATTTCTCTTTCACTTAATTTTATCTGCTAAACAGATAGGAAGTCTTCCACTATGTTGGACAAGAGTGATTTATACCTTGTTATGCTACATTTAAATAAACATTCAAGTCCCATATTTACTTACTTGGAAGTAAACCCTACCTATTTCCATTAAATTGACTCTCAGAATCATTTGGTTAAAAAAGATCATAACAATAGTCTAACTCAAGTCAACCATGTAGGTATCTCAATCCCAAAGACATTGCAGTTGAACACAAGTCCCATTGATTTCCCTCAGCTGGAACTTAACGTATGAATAAATGGCTGAAAGCCAAGGATTGTGGATTGGGCTGTTAACTTTTAAAAACCCAGCATTTTTGTTGTGGATGGATTTGTAAATGGTATTTTCCAAAAGACAACCATTTTACAGTGCCTATAGGTCTTGAAAAATGGAGGCTTATCCTGCAGCAGTCACATATGACATAACTAAACATCTCTGAAATACCAGCTATTATAATACAAGAGAAACATGTTGATTTCAAAACTGCTCAGCAATTAAATTTACTTTGACAGTGTTTAAGTGTTCAACAATTTTTCCTCTAATCAGGGTTTTCCTGGGTCACAGAATGGCTGTGCTTTTAAAAATCCATCTGCATTATTCTGTGAAACTTATATTGTGTTTCAAATTTTAAGTGGTGGTTAGTGCACCATAAAAATAATAGATCCCATACTTTGCCTATAGGTGGGATACATTTACTTTAAATTTGTAGCATTGAAAACCATATGAAAATTCCTTTTAGACCTGAAAATTAATTTCTACAAGCTGCTTATTTAGGAATTGGATGCAAACAGCCATTTTATCAAGTTTAACAGATGGTATTTTACAAATATAGTGGGAAAACTTGCCTGACACATGTTGTTCATTTATTTTATGATAAATTAGCACATTTATTTGTGTTTTAGCTCCTGTATTCATGCCACCTCCATCAGTATTCCCTCTTTCACCATATTCTGTCAATGTATCTTGGGAAAAGCCACAAGATAATGAAGCAAGAGGAAAAGTGATGGGGTACAGCGTCAATGTAATTACAGAACAAAAAGTATTGCCAGTGTATTCTCAGGTATTTTTGTTATTAGCAATCTGTTTTCTCTGCTTATTGATATATGGATGTTATAAAGTGGTCCCAGTCTTGTTGGCTATGCCAAATTCAAATTTGCCAGTGGAGCAGTGCTTGCCATTATCAAAGTGCAGTGGGGAGTATCAAAGTTGTTACTATGGCATTTTGCCCAGGGTGGAGCTGACTTTCTGTTTGTTTGTCTCCGTATGAGAGGACATGGCTTGTTCCTGGCAAATTGTTCTGAAGGCAATGTCTGATGGCTTGTATACATGAAGTCATGGTTTAATTCTGCAAGGATACCCAAGAGGTCCAGTGCAGACAAAACATTTCTTAGTCTCCTGGCCATTGTTAAGAGATCAGGAGTGGGCTGCTTGCTGGAATAAAGTAAAGGTGAAGGGACCCCTGCAATGCTCCCTCCCTATTGTGGATTTTTCCTTCATCTTCTTTTCATTGTTCCACTAAAATAATGCCCACGTAAACTACCTTAGAGGGACGCGGATGGCGCTGTGGGTTAAACCACAGAGCCTATGACTTGCTGATCAGAAGGTCGGCAGTTCGAATCCCCACAGCGGGGTGAGCTCCTGCTGCTCGGTCCCTGCTCCTGCCAACTTAGCAGTTCGAAAGCACATCAAAGTGCAAGTAGATAAATAGGTACTGCTCCGGCAGGAAGGTAAACGGCGTTTCCGTGTGCTGCTCTGGTTTGCCAGAAGCGGCTTAGTCATGCTGGCCACATGACTCGGAAGCTGTACGCTGGCTCCCTCGGCCAATAAAGCGAGATGAGCGCTGCAACCCCAGAGTCAGTCATGACTGGACCTAATGGTCAGGGGTCCCTTTACCTTTAAACTACCTTAAAGAAAATTCATTTTCTTAGTGCTAAACCCACTAGTGCTGAAATATAATTAATATTGGTGATGATACTAATAAATTTATCTGTTTGCAAGAGACAAGTCTTCTTTTTGAAATACTTGTTAGTCATCCCTCTTATTCCATGGTGATTGGATTGGTAGAGTTCATCACAGAATGGTGTAATGCTTAGTCTACACTCTGTAAAAATAACCATTTCTGTTTATTTGTTTATTTATTGACAATCTGCTAAATCTGTGATTGCATAAAATCAGTGTAAGCTGCGACACTACAGTTTATATTCAATTACAATTTATATTCTAGCTTTTTGAGGTTCCTTGAAAAAGTCCTGTTTTTACTAATGGCTCTTGGCAAATGTATTAAGGTTAAAAAAGTTTTTTTAAAAATCAGCAAAAGCTAATTTCTTTTTGTTAAATGTACTTTCTTATCAGTGTAAAATAATGGAAGTGCTATCAAGATAGCTGTCTTAACTCTATTTGCTTTTTAGGTTTTGTATGTTGCTGAAGCTGATGAACAGTCCTACACAGTGGAAGGACTGGAACCATACAGAATGTACTATTTTACCATTACTCTCTGCAATCAAGTTGGCTGTGTCAGCAGCGAGCCGGGAATGGGGCAAACTTTAGCAGCAGGTAAGGGAAGAGAAAAAATTGTATTGAAGTATAAATTTAGCACGTACCTTTCTAATGAGCACCATTACAGATGATCGCAGGTTGATGCATAGTGACTGAGATAGGTGCTGTGTTAATACAAAGTGACTCGCTTAATTGGTATTTGTTTACCATGACAGATTAAAAACAAAACACCATGTTTTCCACATAGGCTTGTAGCGTATTGGAAAGCCTGCATGGGTTTCTTTTTCAATGAGAAGCCATTTAACATAACATTTGTTTGTTTGTTTACAGTTTCAGCAAATAAAGTACATAAGCCTAATGAAGTTAATACTAGCACCTTTTGTATCAATAGCATGTTTAGCACATATATAGCATTTTACAGTTGCAAAATTATTGGCACCCTGGTCATAGGCTGCATCACCTGTTCTTGCATTTTTGGGTAGGGGGGCCACCTATCCTGTTCACATTTTGGATGTCCTATAGCAAAACCCCACCTTTCTCCTAACCAGGAGTAGTGCAGGAAGTTTTTCTGAGAGCTATATTCATGATTGAAACCTATGAGGGGGAAACAGGTACACTTGCAAGATGTATAAATGTTCGCATATTTGGATGGGGGGTGCACATGTGACCCACTAACCCCACATAAATTGGCATAATGTTTGAATATGATTTGTCTGTTTATTGCACTACAGCATACAGTAGGGACGGGGAAGATTTTTCAGCCCAAGAATCGCAACCCCTTCTAGGCAGTGGTTTGGGACCCACATGTCAGTAGGAAGCACTGGATGCAAACGTTGGCAGAGCAATGAATGTTAATTTTACCTTTGCACAGTGGGCTTGTTCCCAACCACACTGAAACATCCCTCTCTGTCTTCCATCCAGGCAAGCAATAGGTATTATAAGAGTTTGAGGATACATTCCTGCCAGACAAAGCATTCAAGGAGAATGCAAAGCAGGATAGACAAGGGGTGTGGCTAGGGAGGAGTCTTGAGAACAAGATAGAAAGGCGCATTTAGTCACTGGGTCTGAATTTCCCAATCCCTGGTGTACAGAAATATAATCCTCGGCATCAGTCTCAAACACTCAATTGAGATGTGTAATTTGGAGAATCTGTAGGTGCCAATCCTTCAAATCTTTGTACCTCAGGATTCTATAATATATTGTAATGAACAGTTTCAAAAATAACTAATGGAATTTAGATAGGACCCTTGGCTATTATTAGTGATAAAGCATCGTTCCTGCTTATCTGTCAATTCCTTGAAAATAAATAGCTCATTGAAACCTGACAACTTGTTTATTATTGTTTTAATAATTTGGTCTCAGTCACATTAAACAATACAGTAGAGTATAAAATTGAGTGACCAGTAGATTTAGATATATTAAATGTTGAGTATTTTTCTATTTATCATTTCTAGGTTTGGAAAGTTGCCATTTTAAGCCTGTATCCACTTACTTGAATTAACTTTTTTCACTGAAATCTAGCAAATGTGCTTTGTGTGTCAACTCTTGCTGAGATGCACAAGCAAAATACAATTGACAAATTATTTTAAAGGCTACTTTAATCAACAATCTCCTTGCTGCTAATTATTAGGAGTAAATACAAGAGCACCATCTGAAATGCATTTTGATAGCATTGCTGGTGTTTGGTTAAAGATGCTGCAGATCCAGTTTTGCTAGGCTGTGCATATAACATACCTTATGAAGCACATTTAAAACCCAGGGCATCCTCAAATAATCCTGGGAACTGTAGTTTATCTGCCACCGAGCTACAATTCTCAGCACCTGTAACAAACTACAGTTCAAATGTATGGTGTTTACACGAGAGAGAGAATTATGCACTTTGCTCCTACTTCAGGGACTGCTTTTCTTTGGTAGTCTGGAAGACCAATGCAAACCAAAAGCAGAGGGACTGCTTACAAGATCCCAAATGCTTCCTTATTATAATACATTTTTATAACAGTTGTAGGGAGATCTGTCCTGGAGAGTGGAGGTGAAAGGATCCACAGACTTCATCGGGTACACTACACAGCTTCACTAGGCATCTTACGTTCCCAAGATAATTTATGAGAGAGACTTTGGAGTTCTGCTTACAGCAAAAGTTCCACCGAACTGTTGGCTCTGGGTTGTTCAGAGCATCCCTTTGTAAAGTGGTATGGATTCCTACCTGCCAATAGCACTGCAGGTGTAGTCATCTAGTAATGTGAGTGTGAACCAGCTTGAACTTTCCATCTGCATGTATACACTTTTACATTTGAAACCTTAGAAGCAAATGATGCTTCTATACCTTTTCATCATGGAGTTTAAAGTAAACACATGGAAAGCAGCAGAGAAGTGCCATGGAAACCTGAATAATTATTTTCTATAGGGAATCATCAGTTATTACTGTTAAAAAATGGGACTGACGCTCCTGCAAATAACTCCTATCGTCTTTGCTGCCAATGGTGAACAGCTGGTGGCTGAGGGAAGATAACCATTTGGTTATTGTCTCTTGCTCATGTGTCAAAGCAAAAGTGAATATTTAGACATTCAGGGGGCATGACAGGCCCATCTGTGTAGGTGTTGCCGGGCAAAACCTGCACAAACAGAAGGATTGTCAGGACCAAGCTGGCACAAGGAGAGGTGCTCGTGCAATGCGTTAGCGCTCCTCACCGCTCCAGGTTTCACATATATTAAAATCAGACAATAATGCTAATACTTCTACAGATCCCATTTTAAGTGTAAGCAACAGTAAGCTTGGATGCTTATGCTTGGTGCCTCCAAATTAGAATCCAGAACATGCAAACACAAATCTGAACTTGAAATCTGAATCAAATTCCCACTGATGTCTAAGAAATGCAGTTATCATTTATTTGTTAGATATTAAATATGAGTTTCAATTAGAACTGTCCTCATGGTTGTCACTGGAGGTTTCACAGGTGTTCAAAGAAATAATAGTAAAACATTTTAAATGCCTAACATAGATCTTAAAGTGGAAATACAAACATGTACTTAGGGTTGTCATACGTCCGGATTTTCTCAGACATTACCAGGATTTCAAAGGCGGGAATTTCCGAAGGGTGGCGCTTTGTCCTGGATCTTAGGGCAAGTCAATTGAAAAATCACGTTTTTTGGGTGTTTTTGTAAAAAAACTTTTGGGGTGTCCTCGTTTTTATTTTTTGAAATATGGCAACCCTACGTCTACTGCATGTTTTGTGGCAGGTGAGCATGATATTCAGAAATGGTTTTAAAATAGTTTAAATGGCCTATATATAGCAGACCCCCTTTACAGCCTGAGCTATATGATGGTGTAAAGGTAAAGGGACCCCTGACCATTAGGTCCGACTCTGGGGTTGCGGCACTCATCTTGCTTTATTGGCCGAGGGAGCTGGTGTACAGCTTCCGGGTCATGTGGCCAGCATGACTAAGCCGGTACTGATTATCTATTTGTATCATAAAACACTGTATTGCAAATTCATTGGCCCAGATTCAGCTAAAGTTGGTCATAACTAAATAAACAAGTTCTTTGTGTGATAAGCTTAAGTCCCATTGAGCAACTTTGTCATAGTGAATTCCAGGCTAGGGATCATTAGGAAAGGAGTTGCAAATAAATGCCAGTGTCATAATGCGGTTATACAAATATACAGTGGGCCGCTTTTGGAATACTGTTCACACTTCTGGTCATCTCATCTCAAAAAGGGTATTTTTGAGTTGGAAAAGAGCAACCAAAATGATCAAATTCCCCTGTGAGGAAAAAAGTTGCAACACGTGGGACTTTTTAGTTAAGGTGAGTAAGAGGCAGCATGATAGAGGTGTTTAAAGTTTTGCACGGCATGGGAAAAAGTGGATAGAGAAAGGTTTTTCTTCTTCTCTCACAAAACTAGAACTTGTGGACATCCAGTGATGCTGAATGTTGGAAGGTTGAGGACAGATAAATGAAAGTCCTTCTTCACATAGTGCAGTTATGGGACTTCCACAGGAGGCAGCAGTGGCCACCAACTTGGTGGGTTTTAAAAATGGATTGAAGAAATTCATGGAGGATAAGGCTATCGGCAGCTACTAGCCACAGTGACACCCGCAGTTTCTGGGAATCCCAGGTAGGCAGAGTGCAGTTGCGCTCAGGTCCTGCTTGCGTGCTTCCCATCAACATCTGGTTGGCCACAGCGAGTACAGGATGCTAGACTAGATGGGCCATTGGCCTGATCCAGCAGGCTTTTCTTTTCTGATTGGCCACTTAGGAAACAGGCTACTATTAGACTAGATAGCTGGTCCAATGCAGTAGGACTCTTACTATGTTTTTACATGTATATCTGCCATGCTGCAGGGCCATATATACCTATTTCTATCTTTGATGCTGTTTGACGCTCTTGTGTATCTGGAAAATACTCAGTATTCATCAATTTATGAATGGAATACTGTTTCCAAAAAGCAAAACAAGCTTTGGGAGCATAGGATTTGATGTATATTTTTATTCAAGTTTTGCCATCCCTTAGGTTTACTGTCTTCAAAGAGAAACCTGTAATGCCTGAATTTCCAATAGTTCAGAAAGGTACACACTACTGATAAGAACCATATGTTTTGCCTGTCATATAATGGTTTTTAAGCACAATACTCTATCATAGTCTTAAAAACCACCCATATCCAATTAACTGGTAATTAGTGGTGCATTAGATTTTCCTTTCTCTATTAAAAGTAAAATACGCAGGCTGTTTGCCTCTGGTCTGAAAACACACATTGCTTTGCATGCAAGTACATAAAAGTCTGTCACTGTGAATGGGACCCAAAGTGATTAAACAAGCACTCTTAATATGTTAATTTATAATTTTAATTACAGCAATCTTGTATATATAGTCATTAGTGAATACTAATATAAATATTTTTCTACCTTTTTATTCATAATGCATAAACCAATCATCCCCTTCTTTCTCAGCAGTTGCCTGTTTTTTTGTTTCACAATACAATCTTTGTTCTTAGTTATGAATGCATTTTGTTCATTCCTGCCTTGAATAATCCCTCATTAAAACAAAGTCACTTTCTGCTCCATGTTTAAAAGGGAAAATAAGCATGCAAATGTGCCATTGCATCCATATATATATATATATATATATATATATATATATACACACACACACACACACACACAAATATATACTTTTGCTTGCCGTCCTTCAATTAGTCCCCCTTCTTTGAATCTAATTTTATTTGTTGTTATACAGGTTTGATGTAGGGACTCATGAATTTCAGGCTGGTGCCAAGATCTAGACTGAGATGGGGAGTGGCGGGGGGCAGGGTAGAAGAATCAAAGCCTCTTCAGGAAGCTACAGAGGCAGCAAAGCAAAAGCGAACTGGCTTCACCTTTGACTGAAACTCTTGACTAGTACTGGAATCCTGTGATGATTTTGCTTGGTTAATTATCCAGTTATTTATTTCAAGAATATAGGCACTGTGTTACAATTAGAGACGTGAAACATAATCTGAGGAATTTGCAAATGACAGATGATTTAAATAACTCCCGAGATAAACAGTATCCGCTCAGTATCTTCTCTTGCCAAGTGCTCTCCAGCTACAGATTGGGTGCTCTTTGTGCACCACTGCATGAGCCAAACCTTATTTGTTTGTTCTCCCCAAAGGACATATTTCACTCCTCGGGAAATTGCACAAATTATTCTGTTGCCAGTATGTCAAATTTGCATGGTCTTTAGGCTGAGTTTAAGTTGTATTTCTCTTGATTAAAAGCTTTTGGTTCAAAGCAATACTTTTTAATTGCCTAATGATATAAGTCAGTTCTTAGGAAAGAGCCATGCATTTAGGAGTTCATTTGCAATATAACTGAAAAATTCATTGCATGGCAGTAAAACAATTTACTGTTAATTACAAGGAGAAGAATTTGCTGTACCATGCTCACAGATTGCCATGAATCATGCAGCACTCCTAGAGATTTATAACAGATGTGTAAGTGGGATGAATTAGCAGGGTTTAATAACAGAGACACAAATCATGCAGACTTCAAGGAGCTTTAATTGATATACTAGAATGTGACGGGCATGAATCACTCAGCCATTCAACAGCACTGTAACATATGGTCAGCTCAATATGCTGCATCTTAAATCGGTTGGTGAGTCGTTGGTTGTCCCATATGGTGGAAGCAATATATTTTTCGGGATTTTTTTTTTACATTGATTTTTAAAGAAATATGATTCTATGTTCATAATACAATGAACCCTTAAAACTTGTTATGTTTATTTGAGGAATATTCCAGCCCTGCTGTTTTAAACTGGAAATAAGTAGCTTTAGTCCTACCGTGTGCAGGTATGTCATCAGGATAACCAATACAGCTGCCTAATCCTTGCCCAGGGATGCTTTGAGTAGCTATAAGTGCCCCAAGGCAGCAAACAAGGCTGTCGCTGCCCCTACTGCCCATTAGTTCCCTACTAGCTCTTCATTTGTACTCTCACCTGTCTTCTATAGGACAAATTTAATATCATGATGGAGGTGGCCAGAGAGAAGGGACTAGTGAATAATGGGTTTGCACCATGGCAGGAAGCTCATTTAACACCTGGAAATTTAAAGGCCTAGGCACTGTTTCTGAGTACTGGACCTAAAATTTTTATTTTTCAGTTTTTCAGTTTCAGTTTAGCTTTTAAAAAAATATGTAATTATGACTGCTACTTGTGGAACAGTTTTATTGTTGTCTGTTGCTGCTTTGCTGTGTTCTCTGTAATTCATTTGTTATTAACTTTGTTTTGAAAATGGTTTTCTCAGTGTCTTAATGTAAACCCTCCTATAAGTTTTAAAAATTGAAGTTCAGGGTATTACATTTTAAATCAATCACTAGGCAACCCTGTTGTTGAGTTGTGCCTTTGGGGGGGGGGTTCATCAGTTAGGATTCTGGACTACAGACTAAGCTATCCTTGCTCAACCATTTCTATGTCTCCGTCACTCCCATTCAGTACAAAGATTTACCCATGAGGTTGAATGGCAAAATACTTTGCACTGCCAAACTAGTCGCAGTTCTTTTAAAAACATTCCCGGCACCCTTTTAGTAACATCTTGCAACAATAGCCAAGCTGCTTCAGCGAAGGGAGCTCTCATTTTTTAGTCGAGGGGTAAACATAACATTGAACGTTTGCTTACGAACTTAAATTGTACACCATATGAGTTTGAGTGTATGTGTGTGTATAAGGACAACCCTACAAGTAGCCATTTAAAAGGTTAGAGTTCTAATTAGCAGTAGCCAAAGCCTAAATGAGACCATATTCTCATGACTGGTTACGTTTTCAAAGTGCTGCTAAATACTGTTGCTATTTCGGCTTTTAATTGAAGAGAAAACACTGAGGAGCAAATTTCAGACTAAAGCCAAGAGGAACCAAACATTAGAAGTGCTGCTGATTATTTGAGAGGTTGCTGTTGATATAAATGCATGAGAGAGAAGTAGACCTGTAAATTTTGTAGCTGTAATGCAAATGCGCTTTTATTAGTTTTAGAACCTGACAGGCTATAGGAAACTTTTAGCAGCTGCATTAGCAAACCTGACAGATTTGTGAAAAGAATACACTATCCTTAGAAGCATGGCTGCCAGAATTTAATGTCAACAATTAAAATTTATTTTGATACTCACCTAGTGTTTATTACTGTTTGTATACACAACAGACCTTACTAATACAGAGATGCACTATTAGATGGAATTACCATCTGTTCGCAGTGAAATGCTGGCATCTGTCTTAGCTTCTAAAACTAAAATGATATCGTTTCAAACAAAACAAAGTTAACTGCTCTTTACTTACCAACAATTATATTTTTCTTTTAGGCACACAGATTGTATGTGTGTGTTCACGCACACAAGCGAAATGCTTTTTTTTATAGTGACCTATACAGCAATATCTATAAGTGATATATCTTTAACATAAAGCAGTATGGGCCATCTGTTTAGTGCCCTCTGTTACACAACAGCAAACACCTAGTCATAGGCGTTTAAACTAATGTTTTACCTTTATAATATATCAACTATATATTATCTAGGAATAAATTTTAAAAACACTACATAATTAAAATATGCAAAATATAGCTGAGTCTACTAAAATACAGTATGCTTTGACAGATGTGTTTTAGGAGGCTTGGACAAAATTTAAATAGGCAAAATTATAGACTGCTCCTTTGACAAAGCAGCTACAGGTACCACAGTGACACCTTTAGGAAATGTATACTGTGCCTTTTAGCCTCCAGTAGCTATATTGTACAATCCAGTGACATGGCAACCTGTACTGCAGATTTATAATCTTACTTTTTTCATCCAAATTGCTGAAGTACCAGCTTCAATAGAGACTCTTCACTGTACATGTCAACACACAAGTATTCTGAATCACCAAGGACATGGTAGTTACAATACTAATGTTATACCGAAGATGTTGCTTTTTGAAAGGTTGGGTTTCTGTTCCATATATCACAAAATAATAAATTGTGTCATGCTAGTGTTTAATGCGTGTACACAGTGCATTAACTGTAACTGTAGTACATTTATTTGTGCTAGAGTAGACTTGAAAATGATTAAAAAATCAATACTTTCCTGTCAGAGAAGCAAGTGTTACAATGCATTTAAGTAGTTAATTGCAGAAGCCCCATAAAAGCTTCAAATTTGGGTAGCAAAGATGTTATAATTACAGTGCAGGCAACTCCTATTTATTAAAGGATGATTGTTTAAGCGAGATGTGGTTGTTGTTGTTGTGAAGAAAGGTTGGCTGTATGTATTCATTTTAGAAATAATGAATTTTAGCCTTTTTGCTTTAGCAACTCTAAGCTGAACTAGAGGACTCAACCTTGGCACTCACATTTAAAATGCTGACACAGACTGATTTGCTCCAAAGGTGAAGTTCCAATTGTAAAGCCATGTTTTCTTTTGAAACCTGTGCATTAATACTGCATTTCATTAGCGCTCTGCGCTACTTATGCGGGGAAGCTTGTGACCTCACACTGCACTACTTCAATTTCAACACAGTAAATTTCGAACATAGCAGTATGATACTAATTAGATTGTGAAGTCATAAATGATGTCCAAGCAAGAATTTACAATGCATAGCACGGTTGGTGGGTTTTTGTCTCCCATCATTCCCTCTGCCAAAAGTAATATTTTATCATGTTGTAGAAAAAGTAATAGCAACATAGTACAGGTTAATGTGAGAAAATGATGGTTTTGTATGCAAGAAGCTTTAAGGATATGTTATTAATTTGTTATAAATGAAACGCTTTGCAACAAACTCTTAGCTAACTGAAGTAATTTGCAAGATGCATATTTTAATCCAGATTGTTCTCCAAATGAATGTCGTGCCCTATAATCACCAAAAACTCTGTCTTTGATATATACAGCATAGTTTAGGACTCTCCTCATGTTAAAAACATTACAGGTTGGCAAAGTAATGATTGATTGGGGTACAGAGTAGATAAAAGTATTGCTATGAGGTGTTTTTTTTTTGTGGGTAGACTGTATGCCTGGGCCCCCCTCCCTCTAATTCCTGGATCCAGAATGGATTCAATTCCTGAAATAGCCAGGCTAGCTTCCTGTTGAGTTAATGGCCACCTAAATATGGGCCATTAAGGTAACAAATGAAGCAGCTCTGTGCCAGATTACAAATGGGTGGGCCCCACTTCCGCAACTTGCTGGTAGTTAGAAAGACAAAGGCCAGAGTTGAGAGTTGGTGTGTGTGAGGTAGAAGCTGGAAGCTCAGGTTGTAAATATGTGCAAATAAACCATAGATCATAAAAACATCACAGTCCTCGCTGTCCCTCATTCCGAAGGAAACCATACCCTGGGTAAGTGCCTGGAACCACTGGAATCTAGCACTGCGAAGAGATCGGAGTGGTGTGCAACAGTATATTATAGCTAAAAGACAGCTTGAGGAAATTGCTGCACCGAAATTAACCACATAGCATAGCAGTGACCAGTTTTCCAGGCCAACAAACCACAGCAAGCTACAAAAGACTGCATACCAAACAATTGCACTAGTGCAAAATGCATCGGCTCAACTGCTCATTGGGGGGGCGGGGACGGGGGCAGCCATCATATGAAAGAATTGCAATGGCTGCCAATTTCCACTGAGTTAGGTTGAAGGTGCTGGTTTTAGTGTACAAAGTTGCATACAGTTTGGGACCAGGATATGGATACGATCATCACACTCCCTATATACCCAGTTGATTGGTGTGTTCTGTAGGAAAAAGCATCCTGCAGATACCATCCTACCAGGAGATCCATTCCACACAATGATAGAATTGGACCTTTAGCATAGCAATACCTAACCTTTGGAACTCCCTCCCACTGTAATCAGACAGGCACCTTCTCTATTGTGATTTAACCGAGCGGTAAAAGATCACACAAAATTCCTCCTATCAAAGAGAACCTATATTTCCTATTCCTGATATATTTGAAGACACTCTGGAGAGATAGCTGGGTACCCTTGTTTACAAGAATTACAGTGGTACCTCGGGTTAAGAACTTAATTCGTTCTGGAGGTCCATTCTTAACCGGAAACTGTTCTTAACCTGAAGCACCACTTTAGCTAATGGGGCCTCCTGCTGCCGCTGCGCGATTTCTATTCTCATCCTGAAGCAAAGTTCTTAACCCGAGGTACTATTTCTGGGTTAGGGGAGTCTGTAACCTGAAGCATCTGTAACCCAAGGTACCACTGTAGTTGAATTTGTGCCTTAAGGTCTGTATTATTATTTTTATGATGCTGAGATAAAATTACTTTCAGTCAGTAGCTAAGGTGGAAAAAAAGCCAGTACTGTACCACTGACAAGTCAAACAAGACATCGGAGGGCTGCCATTCACATTTTTTTACTAAATCAAGAATTATCTGTACTGTATGATTGCAACAGCACACAGGTCAAAGGTTGTTTGCAATTGTAATTGATACTGCTTTCCTAGGGGACGATATATTATACATGTAGAACTCCCTGGTTTATTCTGAAAACCAGTATTGTTTGGATAACCTTAACTGGACAGATGCATCTTTCCTTTTTTCTTTTTATATAAATAGCTCCAAGACAGCTAATTGCCCCTTATGCTGAAGGAATAAACAGCACAGTGATAAAGATAAGTTGGAAGGAACCTAAAGAACTTAATGGGCCTCCTCCAATCTATCAGCTGGAGAGAATGGATGCATCTTTAGCAACATCAAGTGTAACTGTAATGAAAGGAATCCGTTTTCCAGGAAATGGGTATTATAAATTTCCAAGTTCTACTCTGCCTGCCAACACATATTTTACAGGTAAGGAGATTGTGGTGATAGCATGCAGTGTAGAAGCTTTGGTTTTTGTTTAGACTACAATGGGATAGTTAGGGTGACTTTACACTAGCCCATTTCTCTGGAATTGCTCTTTTTAAAAAATTCATTTGTTTTTAGAGCACTTCTGCATGATGTTATTGTTAACTCTTTTTATTCTGTTGCTTTCTGAATCATCTTGTGCTTCTTGAGACCTGATTTTTCACTATTTTTGTGTGATTGCAACTGGTATTGGGGCAATTCAGGGGCAAACCAAAGGTTGTTCATCCCTAATCACCGGGCCCAGATAATAAATAATGTAATAATAAAAGTAGGGGAATCAGCATGATTAGAGGTAAACCTCTTGATATGGAATACAAAAGATTTCTTAAATTACCCAAGTTTACATGGTTGGGACTTCTAGCAACAAAACAACTTATATAAATCAACAAACAAGTATGCAATTTCACTCACCAGCCCCTCAAGTTTCCTTTTCTATTTTTCAACTGAGCCTCCATTGGTTGTGGAGGTCTTTAAGCATACTCCGTTCTTTCTGGGCTTTTAGTAAATGTTTTCTCAGAAGTAAGTCCCACTGAGTTCAATGGAATTTACTCTCAGATGATGGGGTTAGGATTGGGATTGCAGCCTTAATCTGCTTCCTACTGCGAAATTGAATAACCAAAGGAATGTATCCTTCATTATCATTCTTTTCGCATGGAAAGAGGTAGTCTATTTTTTTACCTGTTGACTTATGACCCTAACCCTTATGCAGTAAGTAAAATGCAGGATGCCAACCTGTGACATCTTTACCCAGAGTGGTAGAGGCAGCAGGGGATCATGATATTTGTGAAAACAAACAGAAGGACCCCACTTCATTAACTTTGTCTTTAAGGTGCCACAAGACTTTATTTTTTGTTTGTTGCAAAAGACTAGCATTAACTTTGGAAAGGAACACACAGAGAAAGTGACTGATTTGTAAACATCTGTTGATGGCTGAGATGTTTGTATCTTTTGTGCACTATGATATTTAAAAATAGGTAGATGACATAGTATAAAAAAAGACTTGTGTAAAATAAACCAATTGCAGGGGTACAGAAAATACCAGATGAAAGGCTGGAATGGCGTGAGGCATGTCCATACATCCCTGTATATGGCTGTTCTATTCAAGGACCAAGAATTATTATATTTGTGTAATTAACAATATTTTGCAACCCTTAGAAGCATTCATTTTCTGCTGCTACTTGGATGAAGTCATTGTGCAAATGTTTCTCCTTAACTGGGAAGAATGATAACTTAGGGGTAGTACATCTGCCTTGCACCCATAAGTTACCTTAACTGCAGGTGCTGTGAATTAAAAGAAGTATCTTAGGCAGCACAGCTAAAAAAACCCCACCTGTTTGAACCCCAGAGAGCTGCTGCTAGGTAGAGGCTAACAATGGTGTAGGGGAGACTCCAGGAAAAAATGGTTTGGGGGAACAATGTGATAGAAAACACCATTATAGTGGAAGCAAAGACCTTAATACATTATGACTGAAAGTTAGGGTGGGGAAAATTTGAGAAATGGGGAAGGGGGCACCCACTACCAGAAACTTGTGCCCCTCCAGATGTTGCTGGACTTCAGCTGAGCTCCCATCAGCCCCTGCCAGTAGGGCTGATAGGAGTTATAATGCAACAACAGCTGGAAGGCCACAGAACAATCTCTGCTTCAGTATAAGGCAACTTAATAAAACCTGCCTAACCTAAGCAAATATATGAATCATGGCATAACTGTGGCTCAGGCTCCCATCTCTGCAAAGGGCATTCTGACCATGCTTCCTTTCCCTTCGCTTTATCGTTATTGACAGTGACATGTCCCACTATGAAGTGTTAGCTGGCCTCAGAAAAGAAAGAATTTAGCCCTCTCTTCATTTCTCTCAGAACCTTTTTTGCTAGGACTATGGCCTTGCACTTAAAATGAATTCACAGTTCCTTCTTGAACAAGACATTTCCTTTCTTCCTCCTTCCTAATCCCAAGAAGCCTAAAGATAGGGTGAGAGGGGAGCTGGAAACACTTTAAACAGGAGTGATCCAGCACAACAAAGTGAATTGTGCTGCTTTGTGAACAAAAACATCTTAAGACATTTTCTAATGTGCACGACAGGGACTTAACGCTACAAATATGCGGAGCTGACCCTGACCGGGCAGCATTACTGTAGTCACATTTTCTTCTTCTGAAACAGGACTGATATTATTATTATTATTATTATTATTATTATTATTATTATTATTATTTTACAGAAACTTTTTAAAAAGTCTGCATCAAACATTTGCTTTTCCTATATATCCTTTTCATTAAAAATACAGATTTATTTATGCCTTTGTACAAAATCTCAAAATCCTCCACTTAAGAATGAATTTTTAAATGTACCTTTTGGTAGGGTGTTGCAGGCACTAAGACACCATTCTAAAAACCCATCCTAAATAATCCATTGCCAAGTACATAACTGTCCAAGCTGATCAACATTCAGCAACTACATCTTGAAATACAGAATATGAGAATGGAATAGATAACAACAGGGTTGTGTCTAGGTTTCAGGAGGCCCTGGGCAAAGTGCCCTCTGGCTTCCCTTCCTCTGGGCTTGTCTCCAAGCACTGCCAGGTAGTTGGGTTCTGACATTTTATTTTCCCACAATGCTCCAAAGCAATGCTATAGTAGGAGGCATTTGGGAAAGGGGGGTGATTGTATTCCCAAGGAACTGAGAGGAGCATACATACTGATTGTATTCCCAGGGGAACTGATATTCCCAGGGGAACTGAAGGAGGCAGTGGTGCGCCCGCTCTTAAAGAAAACATCATTAGATCCTTTAGATCTATCCAATTACCGCCCTGTTTCGAATCTTCCATTCCTGGGTAAGGTGATTGAGAGAGTGGTTGCTGAACAGCTTGGCAGGTTTCTGGATGAAACATTGGCTCTGGATCCATTCCAGTCCAGCTTCTGCACTGGTCATGGGACCGAGACGGCTCTGGTCGCCCTAACAGAAGATCTCCGCAGGCAGCTGGATCGAGGCGGGTCAGGGCTGCTGATTCTTCTAGACCTGACAGCAGCCTTCGACATGGTCGATCACGAACTCCTGGACCACTGCCTTGCCGACGTGGGGATCCAGGGCACAGTCCTTCAATGGCTGCGCTCGTTTCTCCCTGGTCGGGGACAGAGGGTGGCGCTTGGGGGGGAATTGTCATCGTGCCACTCCTTGGTGTGTGGAGTGCCCCAGGGTGCGATTCTCTCCCCGATGCTTTTCAACATCTTTATGCGCCCCCTCGCCCAGCTTGTCCGGAGTTTTGGGCTGGGTTGCCATCAGTATGCCGATGACACCCAACTCTATCTGTTGATGGATGGCCATCCTGACTCGGCCCCAGACACACTGACCAGATGTCTGGAAGCTGTGGCTGGATGGTTACGTGGGAGCCAGTTGAAGTTAAATCCTTCGAAGACAGAGGTCCTCTGGCTGGGACGGGACGATATGGGATTGAGGGGGCAACTCCCATCTCTTCCGGGGGTGCAATTAGTGCCAGCACCGTCCGTTAAGAGTTTGGGTGTAATCTTCAATACCTCCCTTTCTATGGAGGCGCAGATTACAGCTATAACAAAGGCGGCATTTTTTCATCTCCGCCAAGCTAAGCAGTTGGCTCCTTATCTCTCTCGCCCTGACCTAGCCACTGTGATCCACGCGATGGTCACCTCCAGACTGGATTATTGTAACTCGCTCTACGTGGGGCTGCCCTTGAGACTGACCCAGAAACTCCAGCGGGTGCAGAATGCCGCGGCGAGACTCCTTATGGGGTCTTCGCTGCGAGATCACATTCATCCGGTACTATACCAGCTGCACTGGCTCCCGGTGGAGTACAGGATCAGGTTTAAGGTGCTGGTTTTGACCTTTAAAGCCCTATACTGCCTAGGACCCTCATACCTACGGGACCGCCTCTCCTGGTATGCTCCACAGAGGAACCTACGGTCTGCAAATAAAAACATTCTGAAGGTCCCAGGCCTCAGAGAGGTTAGGCTGGCCTCAACTAGAGCCAGGGCCTTCTCAGCTGCGGCTCCAATCTGGTGGAACGCTCTGTCACAAGAGACTAGGGCCCTGCGGGACCTGACATCTTTCCGCAGGGCCTGCAAGACAGAGTTGTTCCACCAGGCCTTTGGTTAGGGCGCAGCCTGACTCCCTCCTCTGGCAGCCTGCACAGAAATTTTGCTTAACGGTTGCCACCAATTTGATTTTAATTAATTTTTATAATGAAATGTTTTTAAAAGATTTGATTATTTGATTGTTGTTAGCCGCCCTGAGCCCGGCTTCGGCTGGGGAGGGTGGGATATAAATAAAAATTATTATTATTATTATTATTATTATTATTATTATTATTATTATTATTCAGTGTAGCGCTAAGGAGATCATCCCATCAGTACAAGCATGTCTGCTTGCCTGCCAGAAAGATTTCTCCTCTCCATGTGCCGATCTGGGGGTTATCCCAACCCTCCAGAGCAGATTTGGCATGGATGGAGGAAAGGGGGAAAGTCCCATTGTTCTAGTGGGAATCCTAGCACAACAACTGAATATGCGGCCTTAAAATGGTAACTAGGCCCTACTGTATGGTGCCGTTAGGAGCACTAGGTTGTTATTGTTGTTAAATGACTGCCCTGCAGGGTCTCCAACAGCTTCCCAAGAATGTTAGGTGCTGCCACTGGCCCTCAATTCCTGTTGCAGCAACAGAAAACTGTGATCCCCATAGATGGCCTTTAACCTCATATCTAACTCAGTGCACACATACACCTGTGCTGATGCTGAACCTTGTTCACTGGAGGGCTGTTCTATTCTTCCAATGAACTGAGAGCAGCATACATACTGATTATTCAGTTTTATCTTCACATCAATTCAGTGGTGGGTGGTAGGACAGAAGGCAAGGAGCCCAACAGTAGGTGGCATTAGAGTCAAATACTTATAGTTTTGTCCCCATCCTCCTCCCTGCTGATTTGTACAAGGACAACAATGAGACTATGTCTTGGCTCTCCCTCTCTGATGAGGAACTATAATTCATGACTCCATTTTTTCCCTTGAGGCTTTCCCCCAGATTAAAATGGTATCTAAAGCAAGTTACAGGTTGGGATGACAATGTCACAAAGGTTATAAGGGGGTGGGGGTAGGCGAGTGCATTGATTCCCCTCTGTAGGTCTTTGCCAGTAGAGGAGAGGATTGCTGGTGGAGAAATTGCTCTTCAATGCTAGAGGCCCCAAACTTTGCCCAAGCAGGTGGTAAGCTGCTACTAGCAGTTCTGCCACTGACGTGAGAGGATAGTAAGCATTCAGTAGCGTGTGGAAATGGGGTATTTTGTGAAGACAGCCACATGCGAACCCTGCCGATACCCCCAAATTCTTGGTCCCCTCAGCTATGCCAGCCTAGAGTAGGGCCTAGGAAACACTGTTTCCACCCCCCAGTTTGCAAAACTGGGGTTCTAATTTGCTTAAGAAAGAAAAACAAATCCTACTCACCCACCTTATGATATGCTGCTTTCAGGTGCAGAAGTGAATGGATTCCCCACTCTGTTCCTGCATAGTGCTCTGTTAGTGGATGGGGGAGGAATTTGCTTTGGTTTATAGTTTAATGTGGAGCTACCTAATTTTCACTTCCCAAAACAACTTGTGGACTGAAACAGAGCTATTCCATTCCCCCCGCCTGAATTTTGTGATGCAGTTCTCCAGCAACAGCAACAAATGTGTACTAAGATGCATGCAATAGGGGAAAGTGTGCATACAACTGCATATATTAGTGAAAACAAGCAGAAATGCATTCTATCAGGGGAAATTGCTTGCAAAATTGTGTTTATTAGGCAATGTTGGATACAAAATATGTATATTAGGAGAAATGTGCATTTAAATGTTGATGAATTTTCACAAGGCGTTTTAAATAAACAATCTGATGTGGAAATGTGACAGACTGAGCTTAATATTGCAAAACTGAGAACTGAAGTTGACAGTTCTGTCTATTACTATCTTTCTTGGCAGTCCTATACTGGTGGGGCTTCCTTTTGAGTAGACATGCATAGGATTTCACTGTACAATACCATACTCCAATACTTTGACTTTCTGAAGGACTGCCTGCTTTCTACACTACTCATGAGCTGCGGTTTTCTCCTTCTCGGCTTGTGGTTTTTGCAGAGGACAGTCATGATGGAACTAACAAGTGGTGTATTGAACAAACAAGGAAGGGAAGACATTCATTGATTCCAATTGTCTGTCATGAATATCACCAGGAAACGTTCCTATGAATATTATCAAGGCATGTTTCATCCCCTAATTGATCTTTCAGAAAGATCAAATTAATATCTTGTCTAACTATGATGAGCCTTATCAATTGAGTGATTGCCAATATTAAAAGGGGGGGGAGGAGAGGATTAATTTTTTCTGTCCTTATTAGCTTAAAGTACTTATGGCCTAAAATCAATCAGATCATAGACTGAACAATGGTATTTTTGGCAAAACTATCAGTCAGGATTTAGCTGTTGCAATATTATACTATACAGATTTGTGTAGTGGAGGAAACATAATATAATATAAGCTTGTAAAGCCAAACACTCACATGTTTAAACAATTATCTCCGAGATGAATAGAGACACACTACTTTGGTTTAGGAAAATGTAAATATAGTTTATTTTTTCATGGATGCACCCCCTCCCCACTCCAAGAAATATCAAACATTTCATTGAAGCTCTTTTTGCTATGCAAAATTCATTAGCAATGTAACCAAAAGACAATCCCCATCAAGTTTCAAATGTCCTTTTTGGGCAAAATCCAACAGCAAGCTAGAGATGTGCAGAACCACCCCCCCAGGAATTTCTCTATCAAACTTTTCTTGTTGCCTTACGTTGAAACACCTCAAAAGCTGAGATAAGGAAATACCTGCAAATTGGCAAAATTTCAGTTGTAACTGTATGTTCAATTATAGCCTTTTAGGATCTTAGTGCTATTTGTTTTATTTTCCTTTACTATACTGTTCTCAAACTGTACAGTAATAGTAAAAAATAGTTTGAAGCAACTAGCCTCCTAGATATAACAATCTCCCGAGTATTTTGGCATCTTGAATGAAATGGGATCATGTTTATTTCTATATTAGTCTTCCATTTTTTCCACATTACTCATGTTCTTTTTTTGATGTGCTCAGGAGGAATTTATGTGATGTGACCTCTTGATCCTTAATGTAAACTGACAAATTTATTGTAACCTTAGATATTGATGCAAAGCAAATAACTAAATTCAGAATGCTAGTGTTAGCATAACCACTAGAATGAAGAAGTATAGGCAATAAAATTCAGGGCAGGCATTTAATTTATTAAACTGCAACACTTGTTCTATCAGCATTTTATTTTAAAGGTAGACTTTACCTTTAAAAAGAGACAGGGAAGATAGTAAAATCATTAAGTTCTTTTATGTATTTCTAAACAGGGATGGCTTGCAATTGGTGTGGTCTGTTCATTTGGATCAAAGAGCTGTCATATTTTAAATTTAATAGAGAACATAAATGGAGGAGCTTGTAATCAAGAAAGCTTGATTTTTTAAAATTGCTGATGGAAAGCCCTTTATTGGCATGTTAACACATCTCTTTAGGCTGGTTAATTACTACCATGCGGAATAAGAGAAGGTTAGTTCATTGGCTAAAAGCAGATATGCTTTTAATTTAAATAATTATGTACCGACTTTGGCCTGTTCATTCCACTTGCTCATCTCACAAGGTAAGCAGTTAGATTTTATAGCACTGGATAGTAATCGATGTTGAGGGGCCTTCTGTATTGATCTCACCAAAGTCTTTGATCTAGTAATCACCAACTATCACTATCCTCCAGGCTCACCGCTATAGTATTACTATTCCCTGTTTTTTTAAAATATGCAAAATTACAGAGAAATGACCAGGCACTGAAATGGAGAAAGAGAGAGTTGGTTAGCCACCTGGGCACAGCTATTTCAATTTTAAAAACAGAATTATGTAAAATAATGTGTACCACTTACACCAATCGAAGCAGAACACAAAAAAGACATAAAGAAGGTAGTCATGTGCACAACAATATAATATAGTTGAATAATTGCTTATTGACTAAGTGGTGAATTTTTGAGCCATTCTTGAGAATGAATATGTGGTGAAGTCATTCAGGGTGGACAGCTTTTGAGCCTGAGGGTTGCATGCCATTAGGGGTCACATACTGGCTGTGTGCTGGGCCACAGCCTACAGTCGGAGGGTTTTAGCTTCTCTCCTCCCCACTCACCCTCACACCTCTTAACTCAGCCCATGGGCATTGGCAGATTCAAAATACCTTCTTTGTCTCCACCTTCTTCCTGATGATTGACCATAGGAATCTATGAAGAATGTGCAGATAGGTGTGTTCTGCAATTGTTCCCAGTGGTGTATTAACTGGGCTGTGGGGAAGGTGTACTCTTATCATATACCTCCCGCATTCTCACTGCCCAGCTAATTTGGCACTGGGAAGAGGTGAAAGGTTTTTGATATGCTCCTCAGCAATTTCCAGCACCAAATAACTGGAGAGAGGGGAGGAGCCTGTGGGCCAGAAGCAGTCTGGAAGTGTGAAAGCCACGTAAAATGCAGTTATGGTGTCATCTTGCCCCCCAGCTCATCTGGCCACCTGCCCTTTAGAGAAATACTTTTGGAATACTGGATCTAGAAATGCAGCTACTTTGTGAATTTCCCTTCAGGTCCTCTAGAATCAGGGCAGGTGCACTATGCTTGGGTTATGCTTCCCAAAGCATACCTGCTGATCTTCAAATGGAATGACTCTTTGTATTTTTGAAAGTGCATTTGGATCCAGCAGAGGCCATCACTCCATGAGCTGGATGCAGAGGCGTAATGTGGGTTGCCAGTGCCGGAGGTGGGGCAGGTGTTGTGCCCCCCGCCCCGTGGACTGGGAAGCTGGGGTGGAGCTGTGCTCTAAGGGGAGGGCACACAGAGTCCACACAGAGGGTCAATGGAGGCCGTCTCCGACAGACTCCTCACTGCCTCTCTCCCTGTCTACTAGACTAACCTGCCCACCACCACGCTTCAGCTGCCAGGGCTCCTTGCTGGAGCCCCAGCCCCAGAGAACGCAGCTGTCCTCCTCCCACCTGCCTCACTCCCTTCTGATCCCAGTGGAGCATCTTGCCTCTCCTTGATGGACGATGGCGGTGCTCTTCCCCACCCTTCCTCTTAACCAGCCCAGGGGCAGGGGGCACGCACACATCTCATCGCTGGCCATGAAGAGAAAGAGAAGGAGGCATTGCTAATGCCCCAGCCCTGAAGGCTTGGCCCGGGTGCAGCTTGGCTTGCCTCCCAGTGGCTCCAGCCTCAATGAGGGAGCCTGTTGTGTGGGCGTCTGGTTGTGACCCCTCCAAAATGTGCACCCGGGTCAGTGATCCCTCTCCCACCCCCACACTACGCCTCTGGCTGGATGCTTCTTTAGGCAGAAGGGGCGGGAATTTTCACTAATACCGTCTGTCCATGTGGTATCACTTTCCACGCCGTTTGAGAGGAAGCCCCAACCTTCTGGAGAAGGTTGTCAGGGGCATAAATGACTGGAGCAGAAAGTCCTCCCCTTCTTTCCACCCACAGAACCATCTTGTGTGTGAAGTTTCACAAACTTTGGACTTAACCCTTCGTGAATGGTTTTTAAGGAATGTTGCAATGTTATTGAAAATTAAGCAGGTGCAGATCTGTTCAGAGCCTAAATGGAAGACCACACTTGTTTTGGTTCTTATTTAAAAGATTCATAGCCTCTGTTCATCAGTCATGATGCTCGGGCAGGGCATAAAGTAAACTACACAAGAAATGTATGCACAAATGACAATAACTCAATAACCAGCTGCTTTTCATTTCACTCCTCATGCCCTCAAGATTCTACAGTTTTACTTGCGCATTTCTCTTTAGTTATCTGCATCTTCGCACAAAGTATGCTGTTCATTAGCCATTCCCAAGTACACACTAGATGGCAGAGGCTTGAATGTCTATCGGTCATGCTGCAGGCCTAAGGTAATCTGTGCCTGAAGATATTATATCAGACTACTTTATCTTTTTTAAAAAAACAAACACAAAAGCAGGCATTTCTGTGTTCTCACAGTATTTCAAGCACTTCAGTGGAGCTCTGTAATAAATCTTGTTGGATCCCTCCCTTTTTTCTTCTTAAGATGAAATACCAATCATACCAAGTAGTTTGCCAAATTTTCTTTATAATACAAAATTTGAAAAATGAATTATATGCACACTTTCTGCAAAAGAAAATAATAACATGAAGGGCAGGGTATTTGTGTCTTAGTCCTTGGAGTTAAAAATCAACAATCTACCCTAGACTCCCAGTATAACACACAAGCATTTAGCTACCTAAGTCCATTAATGCTAATGGCTTCATGCTTTTTCTTTTATTCATCACCAAACTGATAACACTTGGTCAGCTTTTTATCAGCCTGAAATATTGACAGTAGAATGAGGTTCTTCCCTTAGCCAGACTATACCATTATCTTGTTCTTATAACTTAAGCCATCCTGAAAATGCTGTTACAATGAATTTATTACAACAAATATAAAGAGCCATAAAGTGGCACTGGGTTCTTTGCAGCTGCTGTGATTTATAATCATTGGGCATGACCCAACCAGCCATATTTAATCCCATTAATTTTGCTTATTTGGAAGTTAGTGGGACTTAAAACAACTTATTTTTTGCCAGATTGTGCCCTTAGATTTTTTATTTTTTTATTTTAATTATCAAGTACTCAATAAGGACATGAATATTTTTATGTTGATGGGTCCCTGTAAGTGACCCATTTTTTTCTGGATAAACATTATGCTGGTTTGCCAGGAATATGGCAGAATTTTGTTTGGATTCTCATTTTTCTTAACCTTTTATTATGATAACATTGACATTAATCTACACACTTTGTAAATAATAGCACAGTCAGTATTAAAGGGTATGTAGGATGCACCTACTCTGAGCCAACACTAACACACTATGTTAGGGTGCCCTTTAAAACAATACAAAAGGTTTAGTTGATGCAATGTATCTTATAGAAATAGGCCAATGTAATCCTATTCAGTCGATCCTATTTCCGTTTCCCTAGCTGCCAATATGCATCCAGTTCAAGTTACTGCTGCATAGCTACAAAGTCCTTCATGGCCTGGTCCCACATATCTTGAAGGGTGCTTCTCTCCATGCTGTCTTTAACCCCTGCTCCAAGCAAGATGTTCACATGAAGTGACTCTGTCGTAGTGAGAAGCTGAGCCTTTACACAACTTGCCCAAAGTTATGGAATGAATCTGCTCCTATATCCACTATTTCCTCTCCCTATTGGCCTTAAAACCCCTTTACTGGGAATATAATGGTTCAACTGGCTAGTTTTGTTATCGGCCCTATTTTTTCGTTCATGTTTTTTTGTCAGTGTTCACCATATTGAGCACTGTAAGTAATAATACTAATAGTAATAGTAATAGTAATAATAATAATAATAATAATAATAATAATAAGCCACACTTCCCAGACTGACTTCTTCTTTTTTTAAGATTATATCAAATAACAGTGATATTTGATAACAGCTATTCAAAAGGAATAGCTGCTCCCTTTTGTTTCCACTAGCTTCTCCCCTCTGTTTTGCCATACAATAGTTTGCACAGGCAAACAGCAGACATTTCTTTAGGTTTTCAAAGGGCCTTTCCACACCTACCTACCCCTGTGTGCATGTGCCTAACTTCGAGATTTACTGAGTGGAGGAACATCATAGTATGTAATGCGTAGCTTAGTATCGTATCCACCCCGTGGGCCTGGTTCTGTTGTGTGATTACTCTGCTCAGTAATGTGTGCTCAAGTATGCACTGCAGCTTGAGTCGCAGACGCACATCGGAGGAGGATGACTGATGGATCTCCGCAGGGGCAAGGCTGAGAGGGGAGACGCTCCGGCTGGGGCTGAGCCAGCTGGCTTTTCGTCCCCCGGTTCTGACAGTGACTATAGGCATAGAACCATAGCTGTCAACCGTCCCTTATTTGGTGGGAAACTCCCTTATCCCAGTGCCGTTTCCCGCTGCTGTCCCGGATTGATGATGTCCCTTAAATTTCCTGGGTTTCATGCTCGCCCAGCTTGGGAGGGAAGCAGTGGCTCGGGGTCCTCCACCTCGAGAGAGCGCGCGCACGAGCTGCTGCGTCTCTGTCTCTCCCTTTTCCCCCTCAGTGGCGCGTCGTGAGGAAACGGGTGGCGGTGGGCAGGCAGGCAGCCCCTCTCTTGCGAGACTTCCGCCGCGCTGCCAGGGGAAGCCAGAGGCAGCGGCAGCTGAGGAGGCTGCCTGAGGGAGGAGGAAGAGGAGGGGATGGGGAGGGACGCAGAAGGGTGGTGCTTCAGTGCCGCAACCGCTTCATGCTGGGCTCGTGGGCAGCGTGGGCGAGAGTCTCTCTTCCTCCCTCTCTCTCGGGCAGGGAAGGGCTGATGGAATTCCTTGCGGCAGGACGACGGCAGCCCCGACGTGCTGCTTAGCATAGCCTCCAACCAGTACAGCATCTTAATGTAGTGATTTCCCCCTCTGCATCCCTTTCATAACTCTATTTTTATAAATCATTTGTCCATCCATAGTTCAAATTTTTACTACAAGTTTTATGTCAATCCTACCAATGTATGTAACTCTTTACAATAGCTTTTCAACTAAATTATAAACTTTCCCCATTCTTTATTAAAGAGGTCCTCTTCCTGGTTTCTAATTCTGCCTGTAAGCTTTGCCATCTCAACGTCGTTCATGAGTTTTGTCTGCCACTCTTCTTTGGTCGGAGTTGTAGACCCTTAGGATCATCTAGTCCAACCCCCTGCAAAACACAGGCAGTGGCAGCAAAAGCAGCATGGCTCCATCAGTGCCAGATTTCTGTATAAGCTAAGCAAAATCCCTTATTTTGGCTGCTGATCCCTTATTTTCGAGGCTGCTGGTCCCTTATTTTCAAATCTATAAGTTGACAGCTATGCATAGAACTTTTCTCAGTTCAGGCAACTCATCTTTAATGTGGAAAGGAAACCTCCAGACTTTCTAATAACAGAGATGTGTGACCAAGGGTGCAGACAGTCAGCTGCAAATTCATTCATAAAAACATTAGATTAAACAGAAACTATAACATTGTAAGCATGGAAAGGTCCTCAAACAGGGAGCAGGCATTGCTTCATTGTCATAGGATATTAGGAGTGTAATCTCATACCCAACAGAGATTTACTCTGCTTGCAGTCTCCATCTTGGAAAAGCTGATTTATAGCTGCAACATCCAGCCTATTTTACTGTTAGGTTTTTCTCTGGGCTGCATCAATAGGAGTATAGCATCTAGATCAAGGGAAGTAATAGTGCCACTGTATTCTGCTCTGCTCAGACCTCACCTGGAGTACTGTGTCCAGTTCTGGGCACCACAGTTCAAGGAGGACACTGACAAACTGGAACGTGTCCAGAGGAGGGCAACCAAAATGGTCAAAGGCCTGGAAACGATGCCTTATGAGGAACGGCTAAGGGAGCTGGGCATGTTTAGCCTGGAGAAGAGGAGGTTAAGGGGTGATATGATAGCCATGTTCAAATATATAAAAGGATGTCACATAGAGGAGGGAGAAAGGTTGTTTTCTGCTGCTCCAGAGAAGCGGACACGGAGCAATGGATCCAAACTACAAGAAAGAAGATTCCACCTAAACATTAGGAAGAACTTCCTGACAGTAAGAGCTGTTCGACAGTGGAATTTGCTGCCAAGGAGTGTGGTGGAGTCTCCTTCTTTGGAGGTCTTTAAGCAGAGGCTTGACAACCATATGTCAGGAGCGCTCTGATGGTGTTTCCTGCTTGGCAGGGGGTTGGACTCGATGGCCCATGTGGTCTCTTCCAACCCTATGATTCTATGATTCTATGATTCATTGGAAAAGAGAAAAGGAAAGGGAAACTTAATGCTGCAGTCCATTGAAAATAATCAGTTTATGAGGCACAGTAAAACAAGGAGGAAGGTCACTAACTACTGTATTGAGAGAGTTTAGATGTGCAAGTTATGTAGCTGAATCATCATCAGAAAAAAATGCATCTGTATTTGATTTAAATGTGATCAGAAACTTGAAGGGCTTTTTCTTTTTCATTAGATTTTCACAGTCCCCATACCAAATAGTTTTCCACACAAAAGTTTGGTGAGTTTATTTATTCTGAGTGAAGCAAACTGTTTTATGTCTCTACTGAAGAAGGTCACTGTGTCAAGAATAATTAGGGGAAATGGCACTGCAAATACTACAGGATGAAATATTGTATATTTCTTACTTTCAATTATTGCCTCCTTGGTAGAATCATTAGCATTTGGCAGATTTGTTGCTGAGTTTGTTGTTCTGCTTTGAAAGTTTGGGATAGGCTAGATGTAGCTTGATCTTCCTGCACTTCTGTCATGACTTGCAGTTCCTACTGAATTTCTTCCTTGATTTTTGCTGACCTTTTGCTTTGTCTCATTGTAGTCTGATCAAATAACTTTTCAGGTTTAGTTTTTCTTAAACTTGTGACTTCACGTCTCCTTTAATTAGGAAGGGCCGTGCTGTACAGGAGAATGATAGAAGGCAAAACTAAGAGGTTCAAGGAAAATTTATTTGCAAGCTAGTGAGGAATTTTGGAAACCAGTTCAATACATTTTTTTTTTTGAGTCCCATTGGTTTTCCTTCCTCATGATTCTATGCTTTCACTTTGGCTTATTATCTGTCTCAGATCACTCCTAATCTTTTATTCACTATGTGCTTAGCCTAATCAATAAGCAGCCTCACTCACTGCAGAATTTCTACTTTATGTATGCTTTCAACTCTTCCAAATTGTAACGTGTCCAGATTCTGCCTTGGCTGGAGTACTTGTTGTCTAAATTTGTCATGTTTCAGATCATTACACTGACTTTAATTTTGATGTATTTGTATTTTACCCAGCTCTAGTCTTGGTCTTTCCCCCTCAGTTAGTTTAATTACTTTTTGCCTGGGCAATGTTTGTATTACTAAAGCCATTATTAAACACAGGTTTACGCTGAGCCTAACAATGGAAATCAAAGAGATCACCAATTAGTTATTTGGACGACTTCAAGATGGGTTAAGTCCCTTACAGTTTAAGCTCTGTGAATATTATGAATAAGAAACTGTTTATTTCATGTAGCTTGCTTAAATTATCTCTTACCATGGGATAAACAACACTGACTCTAACCTCTGCTTTTTTTTAAAAAAAAGAGGGAATGAGAAGTAGAAGACCAACAATTCTAGAAACTAGAAAGAAAAATTCCTTTTGACTTGCTTACATATCTCATAAGTGTATATGTTTTACATTAGTGCTATATTTTACTGAAGTTCAAAGTTCCACAGAAAAGCATATTCTAGTTGTATCAGGTTGCCACTGAGGTCCAATCCTGGCAAGATAAGTCTAGTGCACCTGAGGCAGAAGACAAATGTCACAGTCACACCACACATTTAAAGCATTATTATGCCACTTTAACAATCATGGCACAACCCAAAGATTCCTGGAAACTATAGTTTGTTAAGGTGTTGAGAGGTGTTCGGAGATTCCTCATGGAGCAACTGTTCCCAGCCATCCACATAATGCACCGCAGTAATCCAGGCAGGATGTTACCAGAGTCCAACTTTTCTCTCACAGCTACTGAAATGGTCCTGTGAAGATATCCTGTGTTGTGAATAGGGAAGGGCAGATCAGGCTTAAGTTGGTCCATGTCTTTTTCACACATAACTGATAGGAAGTCTGTTTCATCCCATTTTCGAGTGCTTAAATTCTCAGTTATAAAATTGTATACATTTTCAAGAGGTAGGTCACTTTATCCTTCCTTCCTTCCTTCCAGATTATAAAGTGGTTTGATATATATATATATTCCTTCTTTACAAGTTCACAGTGCTTGGAGAATCTAGAAAGCACAGCACAGTACATTGTGGTTTAAAAATGTTTGTGAAAATGCTCCAGGAAACGAAAAGTCCATTATTACAGGAGGTCCGGAACTAACACAGATCTGGTAGGAAAAAATGCTGGTGACTTCCATGGGCACATGGGGGCAGCCATCTTTTTTTCCGTACAATTATCCACAAAGGGACAGCTCATAAAGATATTTGGCTGCTTCCTGGAGCTTTTTCACAAGCATTTCAGCTTGTGCAGCAGTTTAACACTTTCTAGCTGCTCCAAGCAGCCTAAAGCTGTAGAAAAGAAGAAGAAGGGGCGGGAAGACAGAGAGGGTCCTTGGGCAAACTGTAACAACACGAACAACAACAATAATAAAGCAGATGGACTATGCAGTGAAAGGTTTGTAGAACTGTGGACTAATTTGCATATATACTTTCCAACCTGCAATGACCCTGAGCGGTACAAATCAGGTATGTTTGTTTCAAAAGGTGGAGCATATAAAATCCTCAAGCTTCCCTAGTTATGAAGTATTCTTGAGTGGTACTATTACTGGCTGTGCAGGACATTTGCCCATGAAATGTTATTTCTGTGACCTATGCATCCTGTCCAATTGGTAATGATTGCATATGTCATTCATATTTCGAGATAAGTAAAAATATATATTGGTTTTAGGCACTCTGGCTGTATCTGAGGATGCAGTTTATATAATATAAAAACGTTGATAATTAACTGCATTATTTCACCCCCACTCTCTTGATATGTTGGAAATTAGATGCATGAAGAGTACCAACCTTCACTTTACAGATGGTCCATGAAATTAGGCCAGGAGAAGTTAAATGACTTGACTAATGTTCTACGCTGTGTCTGTGGCAGAACTTGGTGCAGAATCCATCTCTCTTAATTTACAATCCCTAACCACTAGCCATTGTTCTCTTCCTAAACAAAACATCATTCAGGAGCTAGGAGGGGAAAGTGCTTCTAATACATCAAATCTTATCAAATGACTCTAAACTTATCTCGCCTTTGTTTTCACCAAGGTTTGCTGTAAATCTTCTTAACTAGAGAGCAACAGGACTGGTGTCCTTGCTAAAAAGAGAAGATTGATTTACTATATTCATACAGAGGCAGGCAGCTGCTTCCAGTGGGTACATAATAATGAATGTAAGCCTGTAGACACTTAAGAAAGTCTTAAAGATTGGATGATGTTATAAATGTTTGTATAGTAGAAAAACTGAAAAGGCTTTATCCCCAATGTCTGTTTTGAATAACTGTGCAAAAAAAGCCCCTTTACACTATCTTAGAGGTTTCTTATTCCTCAAATACTCTAATTGATTGCTCATTGGGCTCAGTCAGCCCAAAGTAGAGAGAAACTTTGTACAGACATCATTAGTTTTTCTCCATTTAAAGATTAATCATGAAGAGCTCTGGCTCTTTAATTCTGTAATTTGTATATTTAATGGGCTGCTGCAGAATCTATGACAGTAATTAGCATAGCCTGAAAACTCATTAATACGCAACAACATGATTAATGCAACATTAATGCAAACATGACTGAAGTTATTTGGGTTATGTAGTAAGAAGATTAAAGCTAAAATGTCCTGTTTGTTTTACCAGTAGTGGGTATAATGGGGTGGCAAAAAAAATAAAAACAGGTATCAAATTTGTCACTTTAACATAACAGAATGTACTTGAGTCTAAATCAAGATGATTTCCTTGATCCAGAATGATAGGATGTATAGAACACCATTCCTTTGGTCCTTTTATTAATTCCTTTATTCAGCCACCCACCCACATTCAGATTTGTTTACAATTCTTTTTCTTTACCCTATTTAGATTGACCTCCTTTAGCTTCTGGTTGCTTTGAGATATTGCAACGATAATAACGGGGGCAGGGGGGACTAATTAGTTTATTATATTTTTCAAATCTGCCCCAGATCACAGTTACTACTTTAAGAAAGTATCACAAAGTATCGCTTATGAAAGGAGCCTCAGTGTGAAAGTCAGGAATCTCCGTCATCCGGTCTCCCCAGGACCTTAGCCCACCCCATTCACTTGGGTTCTCCAACTCTCAGGAAAGCCTTTGGGAGGGTTTAGCAGATGGAGCATGCCAAAAGTCATCTCATGACAGCCCCTTCTGATAGTACTTTTCTGAATCCAACCCAAGGAGTTTTAGGAATGTTCCTTTTTCTGCTACCAGCAGAGTTAAGTTGGCTATATTTGCACTACTATCAATTTCCCTGAAAAATCACTTGTTCACTGTTCCTAAAGATAGTTGTGTTGCAGAAGGCATCGTACCCCTGGGTCGAAAGTAAGGCTACATAGTTTTTCATCTTAGAGCCATCCAGCAAAACACAGAAAGTGTATGACAGTGTGATGTGGAAAGTTGAGAACAATGAAGAGAATAGAATAAAATAAAATATATGAAATCAGTAGGTAATTGAGACACTCAGTGGCTCAGCAAGCTGTAGGAAAGGGCTGGAAAAATATATTAAAGAGACCTTTCACCATCCAGCTCTAGCCTTTATTTAATATAATAATATTCAAAGCTTCTCAATTAAGGGTCCAGCTATATATTACAGGTACCATGTGGCAGCTCCTTGATAGAGATCTAATGTGGTTTCTGTAACATATATGCTGGCAAAGCAACGCTGATAGAAAGAGAGCACTTTCAAGAGGATCTTACTGAATCACATGACGCATCTGCACACTGCAGCCGGCACACTAATGTGTCACGATACACCATTTGGAAAGCTCTGCAATAGACCAATGGCTCAAAACTTGATGTTCTTAGAACATGACATGCCACACCAGTATCATTACCAAACGCACTAGTACAAATACTGTCAAGAGTTTAGGTATTATTTACAGGACTGTCAGGCAATTACTGAAGCTGACTCTTTTACCTTGTGTCTCTTATTAGTTGTTTTAATGTTGGTTTTTATGTATTTTTAATCTGCCTTCAATATTTTAGTAGCAATCAGTTTTAAAAAGGTAAATATATGTAAAGGAATACTCAGAAATTAAGTAACCATGACATCGCCCTGAGGACAAATTTCTCTGTTTTTCCCTCCAGTTCTCCTTTTTCTTTGTGCCACCCCTAGCCCTCTGAAATGCCACCTAAACACTAAAGGAGATTTTGATTATATCCCCTGTTATGTTTATTCAAAGTCAATTGTTGCATAGCTCTGAACAGCTACTTTAATAGCATGATTGATGTTCATTATCTCAAGTGAACGTCTTAATATTTGTGAGTACACTGTGATGCACTCGGTGACAACCTGTGGCATGATTAAAGTCTGTGGGTCAAAGGATATTGCTTGTGGCGTGAGGTAATTAGTAGCCTTATGTAATATGAATACGTGTTGCAGTTATGATTCTTTAATTTTTCATAATAGTTTCTGTCTACACAAAGAGCTTCCCATTACTTATTATTTTCTGCCTGGCAAAGGAAGGGAAAAAATGAATGTGAAGAAGTTGATTCATTTGCTACAGCTGGGTAAAACCCAATAAATTAGCCAGCTCTGTGTTTAATGTGCTAAGGGGGAACCACAAGGATATGCGTATGAGTAGATAGGAAGTTAGAGCACATTGTTAATCATAACTGACCTTGTTGAAAACAGCATGGAATCCCACAAATAATTTTAATATTCGTCACAAAAGTGCCAAAATTGTGTCAATAAAATCCTCATCAAATGCTTACTTTTCACTGTCCTCCTAAGTACATGCTTTTTCCTGCCTAGCAGCCATAATTGTAGACAAGGCCAGCCCAAGACATTTTGCTGCCTGAGGCGGAGCAGCAAATTGCATCCCTTGCTTCATGTCAAGGCACATAGTACTATCCAAATCCAGTCAACTTCTTTTGACACCTGAGGCAGAAAATTTGCCAAGTGTTTATTCTCCATGACAGTAAAATACAGTGTGGGGTTCTTTGTACAAAGGCTTACATTACTTCCTAGAGTAACCATCTCAGGTTATGGGGTCACATGGTCACTCTAGGAGGTCCTGCCAGGATGTAAGCCTGTGTACAAAGAGCCCCCAGTCTTCCATTTTGTACATTTAATAAGGCAAGTGTAACACACACACTTGCCTCTAATGGAATTCCTTCAAAGTTCTTCCATTCTCCAAAAATGAGGGAGAAGAAAACACCACTTTTGTGGAAAGGGAAGACTCATTAAAATATGAGGTGGAGTTTGACACAGCATAGGAATAAACCATCTTTATTAGTGGTAGGAGGAAAGGTAGAGCAGATGGAAAAGTGAACTTCATCTTTCATGAGGTACATTTTTAGAAAGCAACACCTGAGCAGGTAATTTTTCTAGCACATTCAGAACTCATGTTAATTGCATCATGTGCTTCAAGTGCACATATTTCCCCTGGTCCCCCTGGATAGTAGTTCTGGCTTTTTTTTCTTATCAGACACATTGATTTCTATGAATGCATGAAAAACTGAGAGGTAAATAATATCCTTTTATTTCTAACCAGGCATTAAAGTGAGTTTCAGAACTAAGGAACTTGATGGTCTAATTCTTTTCTCCGTGTCACCTGGGAATCAAGAGGAATATATTGTACTTCAGTTGCAGAGGGGACGTCCTTACTTTCTCTTTGATCCTCAGGTATAGTAAATTTGCCAGTCTCAAAAGCATTTTATGCCTTTTAATGATATGATTTTTCTTCTTTTTCTGCTTATTAATTAATAGGTTAATGGGTTCATTTAAATTGTAGTGAAGTTTGTTAGAGGACAGAAGTTTAAAACCTATTGTTTCTCTGGCACTGAATTACTAATAAGTTACGAAGTCAAATTGAGTTAAATTTCTGCATTAAAATTGTTTGGACCCCATGAAATACTGACACTAAGATTGTATAATTCAAGATCTTTGTGGATGCAGACAGAACTTCAGTAATATAATCTCAAACTCTGCAAAGCTGACAACACTCCTTTTAAAACTAGATTATCTAATGAAATAAAAAACTGTTTATTATGTAAAAATAACACAAATGCCAGTATTGCCAGTATTTTTTTTTTAAATGTATGTATTAAAAAGTGTACATGCTAATTCAAATATAAGTTTGGCAGAAGAAAAATAAACCTATGATTAGACAGCCTAGGAAGAAACTTTGAAAAGAAATGAGAATAATGTGGATTTTGAATATATTACATATATTAAGGGCTTTCATGTGACTGTGTCACCAGTGTGAAGTACAGCATGTCTTTTTTTGCTGCCAGTGTGTGGCAAGAATTCTGGAAGCATTCCTGAATATATTGCTCTGTGAGCTGCACTTGTCAAAGTGTAGGGACCAGACCAGACCAGTTAAATGCAGATTAGATTTAGGCTTATTGTTCCCCATACGCAAAAAATGGACAAAAAGGACAAGTCATGTGGCATCGTAAAAACTGACAAATACACTGTGATGTGAAGTTTCATACCAACATAGGAACTTTTCTGCTAGTCCATCATCTAATTTCCAACAATAGGATGGCTAGCAAGTTAATTAATAAGCCAATTTAGCAATATTACAGTGGTTTATTATTATTGGAAGCTAAGACCTGCCTCTTGTTACCGTATTTGTTCCTGGCGTATGATATAGTCCTTACATCAGTCTTGCATGGAGGCTACAGGTTACAGTTCCAGGATTGATGAGGCCCTGGGCATGGTGTGTTCTGCTGCACCAGAGTGTATTTTTTTTTTAAGAGGCACAGGGCAAGCATCAACATTGGACTTTGCCAGGGAACAGCTAAAGCCCTGGCAGCTGCTTAAGGACACCAGATGCTGACTCCGGTCCTGACTTTAGTAGATACATAATGGGCTTGAAGACCAACTATGAAAAGCTCCCAAAGTCTTTCCCAGTGCAGTTTCTATCACCACTGTCCTGCTCACCATCCTAATGGGTCTGATGAACATGCATCACAAGATTGCAGGTATGGGCAGAAAAGCCACTAGGAAGAGTAGGGTGGAAATAAAAGATGTAGAGAGCCAGGCAGAATTTGGGGGGCTGGAAGTAGGAAGAAAGGCTGAGGAATGCCCATGTAGAGCTAGCTGGGGCAGAGAGGAAGCAACTTTGCATCCAGGCAAGTGGTGTGGCTGCTGGAGACTGAAGTCAGGCTTGTTAGCCTGGGGAAGAGGTTTAAGCCAACATAAACCTCCAGCCTTGCATTCTCCCAGGAAGGCCCCTGGCAAGCGAGGCAATGGCAAGTCTCAGGAACCCACTAGAAGGGCTGATCAAGCAGTTTGAAGGTACATCTCTTACCCAGAGGTCTGGATACATAGGGAGCTTCTAACCTGGAAGGATGAGGAGACCCTTTTCAGGAGGGCACCAAGAGGGAAATATATTAGACAGGACTAATATATGAGACCAACAAAGGTCCGTATAGTTAAAGCCATGGTTTTCCCAGTAGTAATGTATGGAAGTGAGAGCTGGACCATAAAGAAGGCTGATCACCGAAGAATTGATGCTTTTGAATTACGGTGCTGGAGGAGACTCTTGAGAGTCCCATGGACTGCAAGAAGATCAAACCTATCCATTCTGAAGGAAATCAGCCCTGAGTGCTCACTGGAAGGACAGATCATGAAGCTGAGGCTCCAATACTTTGGCCACCTCATGAGAAGAGAAGACTCCCTGGAAAAGACCCTGATGTTGGGAAAGATGGAGGGCACAAGGAGAAGGCAACGACAGAGGACGAGATGGTTGGACAGTGTTCTCGAAGCTACCAGCATGAGTTTGACCAAACTGCGGGAGGCAGTGGAAGACACGAGTGCCTGGCGTGCTTTGGTCCATGGGGTCATGAAGAGTCGGACACGACTAAATGACTAAACAACAACAATATATGAGAAGAATGCTAGTCCTTATCCACCTTCCCAGCCTCCCTGAGTTAGTTACTTGGGTTTACATAGACCAGGGGTGGGTGGGTGCAGGAAGGTGACATTTGTGCCTGAATGGATCAATTGTCAACCTGGACATCTAGATCCTGCTATCTGAGATCCAAATTGAGACAAAGCAGAACTTGAAGCAGTTGAGAAGGCACTCTGTGATGTCTTTGGAATTAGAAGAAATATTCTCTCCTGAAGAACCTTAGAAAGAATTGTTGCTGTTTTGTAGTGTTAGGGCTAGTGGAGCTATACATGCCCTGAGATCCGCTGGACTTTCTGTTGTGCTGTGTGAACACTTAGGATCTATAAAACAAGCTGTTCAACTGCATCTTGCCTTCAGTTCTTTCACTGGACTCAGAACATGATATGGAGGTGGAGCCTTCTGACATGGACACCCCATAGCAAGAAAATGAAACAGAAGCGAAACTTGTCCTTGGTGGCCTGTTATGTCTGTTGGTCTACCTTCTCTAGCCTCCTCTTTCCACAAATACATTTATTGATAACTCATCTTATTAGGAGTTTTCATCCCCCACTAGTGAACAGTTAGAGTTTTGGTGAGGAGACCATAGAAGTATCTAGAAAAGAATAACTTCTTCTTTTTTAAAAGTGTAGTTCCCTTTCCACCTGCACATAACTGGCATGAGAATGCAATGGTTTCCTCCTGGAGAGACCTGCTTCTTTCTATAGCTTTTTATAAGGGATATTCTTGTCCAAATCTTGCTTATCTCAGAATATTTAAATGTGATTACTATAGTTGAAATTCTTTTACTCCAAAGCAATTCCTATTAGAGCTGACAGCACTGTTACAAAGTAAATGGGTTGTGGACTGTAGTCATTCAGCTTTTAACATGTTACAGAAGCATTCAGATGACTGTGTCTCATATCTGCAGAGTGATTTTCTCCAACTTTTGACTCTGGTTGGCATATTCCCTTATGTAGCTTAAAATGTCAAAATTGTGTTGCTACAAATGTGATTTCTGATGAATAAAATAAAATGCTCCAGATTGTTGCCAAAACATATAAAGAATCACTTTTGTAGACACCTCATCTTTGGCATGCAGCATCGTTTGTAACAATTTTAACGCTAACTAAGTACACTTTGATGAGACAGCATTTAATAAAATGCTCATTAATTTCATCATTAGCAAGGGTATGCTAAGAAGTAAGCCAGTTTCTTATGTCACGCCCAATTAGCATCCCATGCTAGTAATCCCATTAGTATTGTTGAATTCACTAATGGAAAAACTAATGGGCATGCTACCAGGGCACATTAATTGGGCATGACACCAGTTCTGGTTTTAATTATTAAACTACGATAATGAAATGTGTGTTTGTAAAATATTAAAATGTTGAAATAGGGTGGAAGACAATAAAAAATAGTGTATGAAACGGAAAGCTTGTTGGCCTGTAAAATGCATTCTCGTGGGACAGAGAACTTCTCTGTATACCAATATATCAGACTGACGAAAAGCAGTAACTCTGATGAATACTTACTCTTTTTGAAAATAAGCACATATACCTTTTGAAAATGCTTAGGATTTTATCTCTAGTAATCAGTGTACTTGAGAAAAGAAGAGCTAGGAGGAAACAGGTCATTTAACTACTAAGTTACAGCTTTTATGTAGCAACATATTTTGTTTAAAAATTATATTATCATTGGTGTATCATTTATCTTGTATTTTAGACTAATATTTGGGCATCTTTGTCCAAGACACTCTTACTGTAGTGGCAGACATGAACAAATCTTAGACACAGGTCTGATTGACATAGCTGTATGATTGTTGATGGCTGCTGAAAATATCCTTGATAAAGCATCATGCACTGAATCTGCTGTTACTATTTATGTGCCATTCTAACTTTGACTACTGTGAAACATGTTGAGCGGCTTGATACTGGTTTGCCTTTCCACAAAGCTGTACATAATATGAATCTTAATTTGGCTATATCCCCAGATAATATATTTTATTGCAGTCTCCTTCATAAAGAACAAACACTAATTAAACAAGAAGTTCCCTATAACACACATTCATTCTAGAATGAATGCATGAGCACTGTCGTTGCGTTTTCCTGTTGTTTTTAGTATTGTGCTTACATCTGTTTTGCTTCCTACAAATCTAAAATTTATAGAGTTCATTTACCAGGCCGTTAGTCATTCAGATCACTAAAATCATGACTCTTGTGTAATAGGTTACAATTATGTATGTGTTTGGATACATTTATTTTAATGCAAATGGAGAAAATTATGATTATACAGAAGTTTAGTTTTAAATGCAGTTCTTACATACAAATGATACCAGAAAGCTGTCTCCTACAAATGCTATCACATGCCTGTCTTGGGGTGTGCGATTGCTCTTTTAAGGACTGGGCTAATGATTCCAAGACAGTCATCATTTATCCAAATACAGATTCTACATCCACTTTTGACAATATACTCTTCCTGAAGCTGCTAGGCATGGTGCTGCAAAGAGCTTTCCATAAATAATCTGCAGTGTTTGAAAAAGGATGCAATTAGTGTCAAAAAAAAAAGCTATTGATTTTTCTGTCTTTGGACGCAGAGCTAGGACCCACTAACACCTTCCCCTTCCCCTTTTACATTCCCCTACTCTGAGCTGCAAAAGGAACTTTGGATGAAATAAAGTGAAGTTGAAATGTTGATTTTATTTCTCCTGCAGCTCTAGTGAAAAGTAGGGATACCGTGGTAATCTGACAGTTCGATTTCCAACACAGATATTGTTTCACTGGTACGAGCAATTACCTGGACCTTCCTTATGTTCAATTCTGTCTAGTTTACTTTTTACCAGGGGGAGAAATATAATCAGCAGGTGGATGTGCAAACTCTTGCGCAAACTCACCAGAGAGAGAAGCAAACAGGAGGCTGAATGCACATCAGAACACATGTTGGAATGAGCATCTAAGTGCACATCTTGCCAGCAAAACATGTCAGTAGGATGCACATTCCACTGTACATACAAATTGCATTTCCACCTACATCTAGTAAACATACATGTTTTGTCCTTTCCACTATAATGTGCATCCGTTTGAATAATTTATTTTTCAGGAGTGAACTGGTGCATAAAACAGAAATCTGGATGTGTCAAAGTTGTTTTCAGGAAAACAAAGATATCAACAATACTTTGGAAATAAGGTGGAAATATTTTATACAGACCTTAAAAGAACTTGAAATCTGCTCCTGGGCATTGGAGAATAGTATGGGAATAAGTGTTGGGGGCTGCAGATGGAAAGGGAGTTAGTGAATCACATCCTCTTATCTGAATGGAGCAGAAGCTTGGTGCTCAAGCCTTAGTGTCCAAACATGGTTCTTGGAAAGTTAAGTGAAAATGGCTCAGACCAGGATTCAAAGAACCAAGAAATTAGTTCCATGAGTTTAAGGGAGCTTTTCTTAACCAGTAGTAAAAGTGAAAACTTCCATCATGTAAGAAGAAAGCTTCCCCACATATGTCTAAGCAGATCTTTAAATTCTAGTATTGATGGGTGTTACCTAACTAGGTATGTCATACTCAGAATAGATGTACTGAAATCAGTGGACATAAATTGGTCGTGACTAACTTACGTCCATTGATTTCACTGAGTCTACTCAAAGTATGATTTAGTTAGATGGCACTCATTATGGTTTCTTCTTCTGGTTTAGGCTGCAGACCAAACCCTGTCCAGGAAGTAGAGGAACTTGATGGAGCACCAGGATCCACCACTGGTTGTGGTGGAAGTTAAGAGGAGGTTAGACAGACTGCTGCACCAGCCTGGCACTGGCTTAGCAACTGAGCCTGAATTGGGCCTGATGTTGCTGCATGATGGCAGTCAGGCAGCCTTGGGATCCAGTGGATGAAAGGGTACCTCATTCCTCCACATCTCATCCCCACCCAATAACAGAACTTTTTGTGGGCTGCTGTTGGTGAGGATCCTGTCAGTGACATGTTTGCCTACCCACGTGTTCGGCAGGCATAACAAGGAGCTCTGCATTGGTGGAGCTGGGAGAAATAGGTGCAGGGTCACTTCTGGCGAATTCCTTCTCTATTCCCCAATCCAGCAGGAGTTTTGATTGTAGTGCCTCTCTGTAAAGCAAGCATCCAAAAAAGAAGATGAAACCACAGCCAACAATAGTGGCCATGCTAGTGTTGACATACAAATTTGAAACAAATGTAAGAAATGCTTCTTTGTTGAGCTTTTATTATATGTCACCATATACATTAGTAGAGCTATAATAACACAAGTATACTGATACCTTGGTTCTCAGATGTAATCCGTTCCGGAAGCCCGTTTGGCTTCCAAAACATTCGGAAACCAAGGCATAGCTTCCCATTGATTACAAGAACTTCTTACACTCAGTGGAAGCTGCGTCACAGGTTCAGGTTCCAAAAAATGTTTGAAAACAGAAGAATTTACTTCCGGGTTTTTGGCATTCGAGAACCGAAACGTATGACAACAGAGGCGCTCAGGAACCAAGGTACCACTGTACTTTCTCTCATTTTTAACTAGGCTTTCCAATTAAAAGGTCTTAAGGTGGCTTACATTTCATTTATAAAACATTTTTTAAAAAATTAAAAAAGACTTGGAACCTAAAACTGTTTACAATGTGGTTGCAGCAATAGTTGATGAATAAAACTGGTAATGGAAGGTGTAAATAATTTGCACTTTTAATCTGGTGCATAAAGGATAACAGTTTTGGAATCGGGTGAATATGTCTTGCTATAGACTGTAGAGAAGGGAGTCATCATAAGTAAATTAAACACAGGCCATTTAGTGCTTTAGAAAGGTCAAAACCCAACAACTCTTTAACTGTTCCCTGAAGCCAACAGGAAGCCAGAATAGATTCTGGAGCCCTGGTTTATATAGTCCTGGGGACTCACTCCTGTTAGATTGCTATGTAACATTTCACATCATCTAAGGCTTCTGAGTAATAACCCATAAAGTAAAATACTGTATTTAATATTACAAAAGGTACTTTTGAATTGCTACCTCTCTTGTGGTGTGCGAAGGATTTTTTTTAACATGTTCCAGTATATAAACACTGGGTTTGTGTATATATGTTGGTTTATTTATTTAGTAGATTTATATCCCCCTTTTTTACTAGGGTCCTCAAAGTGGCTAATAATATTTATAAAATGCGATAGATATGTCAAGAAACACAGGCACACAAATGTTCTAGTTTTAGGGTGGGATTCATCTAATGAGTCCAATCAACAGGAGCCCTATACAGAGACTTCTGCTTGTGCAATGGGGTTTCTGCCCTCCTACCATTGCACACACAAACACACACACACGCAACTGGTTCAGGGAGGGGCCAGGAGAACAGCACAAGGTGGAGGAATGGAGGATAGTTCCGTCTAGGAAGCTAACATGCTTCTGCTGGTGGAATGATCAGAAGAGGTACAATGTTTAATTCCTTCCTGAGTATATTAGACAAGATATTTGGTTCTGTTTTGTTTTTGTATGTAAGTGTGTGGTTTGCGTTATGTTTCAAAGGGAACTAAAAATACATGAGTAATGGTATCTAGGTTTCTATCTGAGCTTGGGAGTCTTTGGATTCATGTGCAGTTGCCCCATGTGGTGAGTATTTCTGCAGCAGCTGCCTGGTTGGTGTATTTCTTCCACTGTCTAGTCCTGGACAGGAAGGACTATAAGAGGGTAATATTTAAGTGGCATATGAATGTTTCAAATAAGTAAAAATAGCCCTGCTGGTTCAGAGCAAAGGCCCATCTAGTTCAGCATCTGGTTCTCATGGTGGCCAACAAGATATCATACTCATAGAGTTGGAAGGGACCATGAGGATCAACTAGTCCAACCCCCTGCAATGCAGGAATATGCAGCTGTCCCTTATGGAGATCAAACCTGCAACCTTGGCATTATCAGCAGCATGCTCTAACCAGTTGAGCTATCCATTTGTTGCCTAATATCCACGGGAAGCCGGGAAGCAGGACATGAGTATAATAATACTCTCCCCACTTATGTTTGCCAGCAATTGGCATTAAGAGGCATATGGCCTCTAGTAGTAGAGGTGGAACATAGCCACCATGGCTGGTAGCAATCTGTAGCCCTAGAAGACAGCTGCACATGCCCGAGCCCTGACACTCGTCCTTACCACTGGAATTCCTGGTACAAGGATAAACCCAGTAATAGCCAGACTGTGGGAGGATGGCCACTATGAATGATAGGACTTACTTTCTACCCTGGTCGCTGCTGGTTAATTTTTGTTTGGAACCATTTTCAGTCAGCTCAGTGAGAACTGACCCTTGCATTGCACTAACATTATTGGATGAAGATGTAATGAGGTTGTGTGTAATGATAATTTACCGCTGAATTGTGTGCAAAGTTGAAAAGTTTAATTGTGAATGGTTCTACCATTTCAGCACGGGGGGGGGGGGGATCCTTTAAATACTGTAGGATATTCTAATTTTACTTTGAAACAAAGTTGCCTCTGTATCTCAAGGCTGATATAATAATGACTCAGAAACCTATCTCGGCACATTTTTATTAATTGTTTAAATATCTTTTAAAAGGGATCTGCTGTTGCACTAACTCCTGATAATGATGGTGGAAGACAATATAATGATAACAGTTGGCACCATATAATTGCTGTAAGGAATCAGGCTATGGGAACAATCACTGTGGATGGGCAGTTCACAGGTAATTCTCTCAACTCATAGCATTATTATTAATTTTCTCAAGTGATTGTCACGTTATTATTTTTTCTAAAGGTTTCTTCAGATTTTTCTTTCATTTTCACTTATCTTTGTTTAATATCTGGACACTTGATCATTGGAAGGATGCAGTAATAAAATACAAGATGATGCTTCTGAAAATTACACACAGGTTTATCTTTAACTTGGTAATTTTCAGTTTAGACCTCTGGGCCTCTCTCAGCCCTTTCCAAATGAACAACTTGGTACTTTTGTGTTGGTAATTCACTCTAACAGAGGGGTGGCCAAATGTTTCAGGCTTGTGGCCAAACTTGCAAACTAGAGAAACTAGAGAAACCAACACACACCATAAGCAAGATCACACCAGAGCTTGTTCTACTGGTTGTAATAGAATGGGGTTTTTCATGCCTAATTTCAGCAAATAGAGGGATGTGGGAGGGAACCATGAAGGCCACAGGGAATGTTGCAGGGATATACATGCCCATGGACACTATCCTGGTGACTTCAGAAGATAGCCATTGATTCATTGGGCTTAATAAAATAAATTAAACCCAGTGTTCTAGAGCTCAGATGTCTAAGTTTCTCTGACCAGGTTTCTTAGGTACCGATCATCAGGGAAATGATAGCCCTGGATTATCTGTTTGGATGTGTTTTGCACCTTCCTTCTCCTTGTAGTTCAGAGTGGCATGACAGCTAAGCCAAAGTTTAGCTTAATATCTCATCTGAAGCTGGGATCATGGTCCAGCTCTCTCCTCCTTAACCACATCCTGTAATCAAGATCAAACTTTGGCTTCAGGTCTTAGTTAAGGAGGAAAGAGTTTCACCACAATCTCATGTTCAGATGACATGTTTAGCCAAATCTTGGTGTAGTGTAGCTCTGATTCATTCCTCCTGCCCTGGATCCCATACCTACTCCTGGTCCCCTTTGGTCATAGCATCAATACAAGTGGGCTTGCTGGTGAAACATGTAGATACTCCCTGTTGTTCTGACACATCATCTTCTGATACCAAGTTGCCTAATTTCATCCTGTTTGCTATTATGGCTGTGTATCTATAAATGAGATAAATTACATTGTCAGGCGTAAGAGATAGGGTCTTTTCAGTTTTGTCCCCACTGTTGTGGATCTGAATTATGTATATATGGTTTCTAAAGTGCAGGCCTTCAAATGTGCTTTGACAACTCATCTGTTTAAATCTGCCTTTCTTCAACCATGTTTGCTGCTGATTCTTGAGACTCAAAAGCTCCTTGCAGTGCTGTTTTTTTAATGGTCTTTGATGCTTCAAATGCATCTTTGTGTAGTTCATCTAATCTCAGCACACCACATTGTTAGGACTTTGTCTTGAAATGTGGCCAATAAATACTTAAAATAAATAAAGATTGTTCTCTACTTTTTCCATGGTGGTGAATTTTGACCTGATATCGTCTAGTTCTCAGTAGAATAAAATTTCTTTGGCTGTTTTTAGGTTCCTCATCAGCTGTCAGTGGTAGTACCATTATTGGAGAAAACACAGGAGTTTTTGTTGGAGGACTTCCACAGGGTTTTACAATCCTAAGAAAAGATACAGGTAAGAAAGTGTTGCATGGTTTGCATGGCAATACATTCACTTCCCAGCCTACCCTTGAGTATTCGCTCGAAGTCCTTGTCCTACTGCAGTACCAAGTATGAAGCCCCAGAGCCATTCCAAGTGAGATGAGTTGGGGACCTGATTGGACCACTTTTGATGTTATACATTAATTGTTTTTATTTCTTATTTCCAACAAATTCATTATATTTTGTGCATTTCAGCTTTTTAACATATTTTTTGTCAGGCGCCTCTAAAATAGTTACAAGAGGATTTGTGGGGTGTCTCCGAGACGTGTCCTTGAAAAAGGTGCATCACCCACATGAAGTTTGGGAGCCTTTAGAATGGAAGGAAGCCGTGGAGCAAAGAAATGTTTATCACAGCTGGGAAGGGTGTCCAGGCATGCTTGCAAATGGAGCACATTTTCTTGGGAAAGGTATAACCCCATATTAAAATTGTTTGAAATACTGCCTGTGCTTTTTTGTTGTTGTTGTTCTGAATTTTGTGAGGTGAAAAAAATAGAAAATATTTTATTTGATCTTAATTAGAATTTGGTGTTTTTCAAATTTAAAATACATTTATATTTTTAAACGATCAAATAGAAGCAGCACAATATAGCAAAATCTGGAGAAAACCTAGCCAGCTTTATCCCTTAAAATGGATTTTCTGAAGAGCAATGGCTTGCAGATCTTCTGAAAAGTCAGTAGGGCTGAGCTTCTAATAGCAGGTCCCATAACATCAGAATAAAAACTGAAAGGGCCTCATTTTACTTCTTAATTACTCTTAAGTCTACTGAATATGTTATGCGCAAAAACATGGAAGCTGCTGTAATTGCACTTTCCTCCAGACCTGTCATAGTATATGAAGGGTGGATGGGACTGATGGGACATGGCCCCACCCTAGAGATGCTGGTGTGGGACCATGTGATCAGTCTCACTCACCTGTCAGACATCATGGAGTCCATACTATTGGGTTATATTCATCTTGATCACAAAACCAGACCCATGCAAGGGCATTGCGTTTCACCAGACAAGATGGCCCTTGGTCATCTCTGGCATATCACATTTGATATCCTACACAGGGCTTTGTTCTCCAACCATTGCTGCTTGCATTTTCTAGTTATTTTAATGTTATTGTTAGTGAAATTGAGTTTAATGAGAAAGTCATCACAGGCCAATGACCTGTTTAAGATACAGTGGCTTTGATGCACACACACACAGTGTTGTACAAAGGCAAATCTGCCTGTCTGAAATTTCTCTCTCATTTCAGTATGTAGTTCCAAATGCAGTTGAAATGAAGGGGGAAGCCTACATGAGTGTGGCTAACTTACTGCTAAGTTATGACTTCAGTATTCATTTCATTCATCTCAAAAACAAGCCCTCTATTTATTGGGCTGATATTATACACAATTCCTTGAACTGAATTTGACTGAATTTCATTCTCACTTATATAATTATAGAAACTGCAATATAACATTCTTTGCATGGTTTTCTTTTCTTTTCTTCTCTTTCTTAAGGTTTCCTAGAACTTCACTCAAATGTTTTACATGCTGGTCCAGACATGGAGATTTCCTTTATTTTTAAAACGGATCAGCTGAATGGATTACTTCTGTTCATTTACAACAAAGAAGGGCCAGATTACATTGCTGTAGGTGTTGATATTTTTGTTTTCAAATAGGTTGTTTAATAATTTTTAGGTATAGATGCTGGATCTCCTTTGTGTGGCAGGATAAACTGCATGATATGAAGGAATTTACATGAGAGAATATATCAATTGCTACTTGATTTCATTCTTCCCATCTGTCAATTGAAGTAACTCATTACCTTTGTCCTAATCTGGAGGACAGTGGACTAATCATAGCAGTAGTTATATGAATAGGAGTGTGCATCCATAAAGACTGTTCATTAGGTCCTCAATTTTGTTTCTTAGGTATAGTGATATTCCCATAACCTCTGTGACCTAATCTACTTTCCTGTATAGTTTTATAGCTAGAAAGAATAGTATCTTATTGATTTTTGTCTTGTGCCATTTCACTAATGTATTTCATTGCCAGGCCATCTGGTTTCTCTACCTTTATACAATCATGGGATCACAGATTATTGGAAGTTGAAGTTGTTTGAAAAGGCCATCCATTAATAGGCCATCCATTAGTATTTAACATTTCTTGACCACTAATATCATGCTTAGTGTTATAAAGAACTCAGAAGTAACATGGTCCCTGCCCAGAGGGTTGCAGTACAAGTCCTAAGCACATTGGCCCTGCAAAGGACATGTGGTGCTTTTTGCTGCACTCAAACAAGTGCTAGTATAAATGAACACCCTATGGCTTTTCATTCCATAGGCTGGATAGCACCCAGCTTTTGTCTGGGACACCCTTTCCCATCTTTTCCCCTAACAGGTGCACCACAAAGTAGGTAAGTGCTGATAGTATCCATCAGTTTTAGTGCATGCACAGTACATGAACACCATGGGTGATAGTCAGCTATATTCTTATACTAGTGCATTAGTGCTAGAGCAACAGGATTTCTTACTCCCCAGATCTGTTCTGGAAGTTTGAGGGAACCCCCAGAACAGATTTAGGTGGTGCGGAGAAAAAGAAGAGGGGAGGAACATTCCATTGCACAAAGAGTAAGTCTTGTGATGACAGAAAGTTCTCCGTAGTGCTATGTTGAACACAACCCCAAATGGATATCCTAAGTAATGATGAGCAGATCCCTCTCACTCCAAAGCTTTATTGTTTTCTGTGAGTTCATTCTGCCTCAAAGTCCACTTTTCCAGAAATTATGACTAACTACAGCTCCCTTCAGGGATTGTTGAAAACAATCAAATAATTTGAAAAGCCCAACAACACCTGAATGCAAAGTGAAGCATTTGCAAGCAAATTTCAGTCAGCGGTATTGGCTTTCCAAATTTATTTCAGTGTTATTCAGCAGGGATATCAACCTGGTTTTTCCATGAATCAAAGCCACTCCATCACATAGTTCACCTGTCTTTTAGTAACTCCCCAACTCTCTTCCAAAGACATTAAGATACTTAAACCAGTTACTTGACTGTAAAATAAAAAAGCAACATAGCTTATAGAAAAAAGCCCCCCCTTTTTTTACTGCAAGGAATTAGTTTAGATTTCCCTATTTGCATACATGTCAGGCCATCATTGCTACTGGCCATAGATAGTTAAATAGCTAAAGCCATGGACAACTAAATGTTTTTTCTTTGCATTTTCCCCCCTGACATTGGTGAGCACCTTCCATTTCTGTGTTGCTGAGCTGCACTTTACAATTAACTTCTTATCACTACTGCGTTAATGTAGTAGTGGAGGCAGAAAGTATCTATGCATATTTGAGCTGACAAATAATATTACTGTGTGCCCTACGTTTTCCTGAACTGGAAAAAATTCAGGGGTAGTACTCCATATGTTTGATTTGGCTTTAAATACACAAAACAAAACATTTATGTAGGCAAAGAGTCACATTAACAAGCCATACTATCCCACACAAGATCCCAGGGGAGAGAGGTCTCCCACACTCTCAAGGTGTTTTTAACCATTCTTGGCATTCTTTCTTTTCCAAAATGGGAAACTTTAGTTTTTTCCACACACACAGGTGCATCTTAAACTTGTCCCCTCCATTTAGTCGCAGGTAGGAAAGAGACAGGCTACATTATTTTGTCCAAATTCTTATGAAACAGCAACAGCAGCAGCAGCAGCAACAACAACAACAGTATCTATATCCCATACATCTGACTGGGTTGCCCCAGCCACTCTGGACAGCTTCCAACAAATTAAGTCTTCAGACACAATAAAACATCAAACATTAAAAACTTCCACATTCAGGGCTGCCTTTATACGTCTTCTAAAAGTCAGATAGTTCTTTATTTCCTTGACATCTGATGGGAGGGCATTCCACAGGGTGGGCACCACTGCTGAGAAGGCCCTCTGCCTGGTTCCCTGTAACCTCACTTATTGCAATGAGGGAACTGCCAGAATTCCCTTGGAGCTGGATCTTAATGTCTTGGCTGAATGATGGGGGGTGGAGATGCTCCTTCAAGTTCCCTCTCACCAAATTCACTGATGAACCATCAACTGGCCATTCTGAACAGCTAGCCAGTAATCTACTCCTTACAAACGATTTGCAGCTACTGTCAGAATACTTGCAATGTGTAGCACTTAAAGTATTTGGCCTACAGTGGGCGATATGGCAACCTTTCAGAAACAAGCTTCCTTCGTAAAATGCACCCCAAGGACACCCTTCTTTTGCAGAGTGCCTTCTTTTTAAACTTTCTATCTCACAGACCCTTTGCGGTGTAGACACTGATGGCTGTAACTGGTGAGATATGCGGGATAACGGCACACAGTACATTTTCTCTTCAGGAGGTCGCCTCACAGTGCCATTTGTTGTGAATTATTATATTATTTTATTATGTGCAGCCAGTTTCTTCCCTTAACGGATCATAACAGATGGGATTATATGGTCTTTCATGAGAACTAGCACTAAAGTCTCATTGGAAAGGAGTGTGTGACAGCTCAATGACTGCTTTTGTGTAGCTCCTGTCTTTGAATTCAGAAGATGAAAGGACAAGGAGGGGGTGGAAACCAGGGACAGGACTGAGCTGGCAACGGGAAACACATGTTTGATCAGCTGGGGTCATTTTTTTAAAACCTAAATATATATTCTATCTGCCTATCTGGTAATATTGATACATGATACAAGATGATGATATTTATTAAACAAATGTATCTTTAAGAAAAGAAAATGCACGTCTTAAGTTGCCCTCTTTATTTCACATAATAAGATTTTGGCATGGATGCTGAAATGTCTGTTTTTCCTGTGGCCTTATTAATCCTTTTCTTTCACAAAGAACCTTATTTAAATGTCATTTTTCCCCTGAGCTGGACAATTTAGAATCTCAAAATATACTTACCACTGCATCCCAAACAAGAGGCAGTGTTGACTATTGAAATCATGCAGGCAATTTAACTAGAAAATGAACATTTTGGTGATGCGTGTTTATATTAGATAAACTGACTCATAAATATACCCTCAAATATACCCCATTTTTTTTAAAGAAACCATTTCTTCAGACATTTCCAAAAATATGCAATATTATTTTTGGACCAGCATGAATCATGTATATTTAAAATTCAGTACACTAAATTTAAAGTTAGCAGTTAGATTAAGCAGATCTGGGATTTCTTTCTCAGTGGACTTGTCATAATATTCTTCATAATACAGTTGGCAAATACATACTTTCCCATTTTGTACAATGATTAGAAGATACAGTCATACTTTAGGTCAGTCTTTTTACTCCCATCAGTTATGCAAATCTCAGTAATGAAGTCATAAGCTAGTTACACACAGATTAGAAATAAAGATCATGATCAGCTCAAGTTAATACTTTTTAAGTTCTGTTGATTTCAATGAAAGGAGAATAGCATGTGCTTAATGCTTCTATCAAAATAAATGGGATTTTAAAGTGCTTAACTCTGACTAGAGCAGTTCTACATTCTAAAAATACTTGTTGGCATTTGTCTGTCTCTAGAGACAATGGAGTGCGCCTCTGTGGGTGAAGCCAAATCACTGTGTTAGCAGCACCAAAGTGACCTCCCCTGGATGCAAGCCAGGGCAATGTGTATGTCCTGGGCTGCCCAGACGGCAAGACCCCCCCAGCCTTGCTGATGCGGTCCAAGGAAAGCAAAGCAATATGTTTGGCACTAGCTTGGCTGGAGGAGTTGCTGGAAAGAGGCCATCCAGGTGCCATCCAGCAGTCCCTATCTGTAGGGACTCCACTACAGATAGATGTACGGTTTACTTCTTAGCCTTTTCTTTTCCTGAAGGGACCCTGCAATACTAGTGGACACTCAAGTATGCATTTTGCTATATCCCTCGAACTACACACATTTTTCAGATGGTGCTTTTCTTGTGTTCATTTTCCTACACAATTAAGGCTGTGATCCCACAGACACTTACCTGAACCCAGTGGGACTTACTTCTGAGTAAACACACATTAGGTTGTGCTGCATGTTTGTCCCAATTTCCTTGTCTTGAGACTGAAAAATAGTGAGATATAGGTTACCCAGGTTTGTAATTATCAAGCCGAAGCAATCTGTCTTAAGGAAGTGTCATGTGATTTAAAAGCTTGCGGTTTGTTTTTTAAACATGGGCAGAGCTCTGTCAAATCCCTACTGGACTCACACTAGCAGGGTAGAAAGTGAGGAGGGGCTCCATGGTCTCTTTTCACTTTTAAAGGTTTTTTTTCCCCTCTTGGGGAAAAATAATTTCTGCTGGTTTCATTGGAACATTAGTGGTGGTTGCAACAAGGAGACATTCATGGACAGAGCTCCTAATCTGTCAAATCACATCTCATGGACCATATGATTGCACCCTAATTGTGCTGATAAAAATTACTTATTTTGTGTTTCTTCTTGTGGGACCAGCACTGTCACTGAAATGTTAATGAATATTATTTAGCTACTATTTACGTTTGTTCCATTGCTTAAATGCATTTTTGTCTTTCTTGCTGTCATCAATTCTTTCTTTTCTGTTTCAACTTTGAACTACAGGCAGAACTAAAAAGCGGAGTCTTGTCTTTTCTGCTAAGCAATGGCATTGTTTTGACACATGTGAATCTCTGGTTAGGCTTGTCCTATTGCGATGGAAAATGGAATAAAGTTATTCTGAAGAAAGGAGGGTTTGTAGTTTCAGCAAGCGTAAATGAATTGAAAGAACATGTGGTGGAACCTGGTTTAGATCAGCTGTTTGTAAACTCTCCAGTCTACATTGGAGGAATCCCAGATGAGGTCCAGAATGTCTTTAGAAAGCTGGGATTAGAACAAGGTATGTTCCTACAAGGGAAGGAAACATGTCTGCAAGTGGAAAGCATATATTGTGGCAGCGTGCTGAGCAGTTATACAGTTTGGTCAAGTAGATGGAATGCAGAAAGAGCAGGTGGAGAACTTGCTCAAGGGCCTCCCCAAAGCTGGAGCCAGCTTTCAAGGAATGGAAGCAATCCCCACCATTTGTGAAATACTCCTTTTGTACAGGGGAATTCCAGCTTACTTTAGGGGTTCTCTTCCTGGCTGCGGCACATGTCAGCAGGATGCATGCAAGTCCATTCTGCCGTGTACTGCCCCTCCCTGTTCTGCCCCATCCCTTTCAGCACTGAAAATGGTGCATGTGTTAGCGGTCACATGGGTGCTGATTGCGCACAATTAAATTTTAAAGAATTTATTCCTTGCCTTCTCCTTTAACAAGAAAAAATAGTTGCTCTTAACAAGGCTGCCATGATATTGAAGATACACAGTGGTATGTTAAATTAATTTCAAACATTAACCCATGGGTACATCTTGCTGTAGATGACTGAGGTCCTTGTACACCACAGTTGGTATTTCTTGTACACTGAGCGATGGGCAGCTGTAGTAAAGCTTAGAGTCAGATTCTAGCAGCACTCTCTGTTCATCCCAGCCAGACCCCTAAGTGAGGACACACATTTTGGGGGCTTTTTGTTCGGGGCTTCTAGAGATCCTAGACCCAGGGGTTGTCTAGTTAACTTTCAGAAGCCTAGGGCTATACCATGGCTTTGCATTTCGTATCCTCTTTGGCAAGTTAACAAATTAGATTTCTAGCAATTCATATTTGGCCTTTGCTGCAGAAGCTCCTGATAAGTTCCAAAGCAGGCCACCAGGAGGTAGGAAGTACCTACCTACAGTGCTATACTACCAATAGCAGTGTTCGGCCGAAGGTGTGAGGGTATAAAATATGTAAGGGGCACACGTGGAAGGGAGACTTCTAAGCATGCCTAGCCAAATGCACTAAGAAGCCTCCTTACAGACTTTCCAGCTCAGCTTGGGAATGTCATGGATGGAGAAGACGTAGACACTGGAGGCAAAGGCAGGGTTTCTGCCCTGAAGCCACAAAGTATACACCCTTATGCATTTGGCAGAAGAAAGGAACAGTCTATGTTAGGGAGCGCTTCTACGCAGGGGTGGACATAGCAAATCTGAATGGTGGGTGTGTCACTTGGTTGATTCATGTGTGCCTTTCAGATTTGCAGTGTGCCTATTCTTCTTTACTTAAATGCCTAAATAAACATTATATATGTTTTTAGCACAATTTGGATTGCTTTTGTTGTAGACAAGCTGTTTTGGGGGAGAGGGTAGTTTTTCAGAAGATGAACAGCCACAGTTTTCTTAAGATGTGCCTTGCCCACTCTGCAACTGGAAATGTAGAGGTGGGAAAGGTGTCTGTTATTCACCCCCATCACCATTTTCCCACTGCAAATTGTCTCATCCTGAAGTGACTTTGCTCTAATAAAAGCAATAATTAGTTAGTTACCCACATTGGCTCTGTGTGTAATTTCAGGTTGGAGTTAGGTAAATGAAAGCAAACAAATAAATACCCACCCACCTACTATTACCCAATTAGAGCAAGGCATTCCAAGTACTTTTCTATTTTTTATATTATGACTACAATAATTAGACTGTAAAGCACATGTGAATATTCATGTTGTGAAAATAGCCATTTCACACTGCTTCTGTTATTATGATAACAGCATTTAACTACAAATAGCATAAAAGTTATATATTATAGGAAGAATCTGTGATAGGTTTCCTCCCAAATCAATATTTTGCACCTGTTGATGTGAATGTATGCTGACAAGTGGCAAAATTAAGGTTTTTCCATGTCGGCTGAAATGTTGGATAATCAGTGTACATTTCAGTGCGGTAGAAATTCAGGAATGATAGCTCTGTATCAGCTTAAATATTTTTTTAATCATTTCTCAAACATAATTTGAAGTTTAACGTTTACATCTAGCTCTCCTTATCGCTGAAATGTAGCACTGCAAGAAGCAAAACATGATTCTTAATTAACAACTGAAGCCCTTTATGTGATACTAATCCCTTACTATTTGCTAGGTTTTGGTGGCTGCATGAAGGATGTTAAATTTACACGAGGTGCTGTCGTTAACTTGGCATCTGTGTCCAGCAGTGCTGTCAGAGTCAATCTGGATGGATGCCTATCAACTGACAGTGCTGTTAACTGCAGGGGGAATGACTCCATCCTAGTGTACCGAGGAAAAGAAAGGAGTGTTTATGAGAGTGGTCTACAGCCATTTACAGGTACCACACGGGCCTCTTCCTTATATGAAAAGCTGTGTAGCTTTAGTTCATTTTCATTTTAGTTCATTTTCTACTGTTCTGTTTTCACATTTACCTTTACCTTTATCTTTTGTTCTCACATTTATACACACCCTCTCTTTCTCTCTCTTTCTTGCAAGAATATTTGTACCGGACAATTGCATCTAATGAAGGAGGAACTGTATCTAGTGCCTGGAATCGTGGTCGCACAAGAGAATCGGGTAATTAACATTTCTGCATTTTGTTCTTGTATCCAGTCTGGCTTGGTAGCAATGGCAATGTTTAGTGTGGAAAAAGAGAAGACACACCAAAACTACACACTGAAATCAAAGAGGCTTTTGGCCCAGTTCTTACTGTTGTTATTTGGAACTTGAAATACCATGGTTACAATTCAATGTAGGATTAAATATGCTATGACAATTGTTTTTAGTGGGCCTCAGCACATATAAAACAGAATTATATTCTGGTCCATATATTTCATATATTTCTTGATTTTCGTATCTTTTAAAGAAACATCTTAAGCTATGCGTTGACTTGCCAGATGATAATTTTGTTTTTGTGGGCACTTGTCCATTTTTTTTTCCTGAACAGAGACTTTTCGGGAGCGGGGTATACATATACATATACATATACTCCAATCCCTATAGATAAAACATCAGTTTTAGTGGTGTAGCCCAATTTCATAGGTTCAAGGCCACACATGATCCATACAAATGTTAGAAATTTGACAACCACATATGTCCAGCAAGTACATTTATTGATAGAGCTGAGTAAAAAGATAAGCATTGGGGTGGAAAGTCAGGCTCCCCCTGAATTGTTGGAAAATTTCAGCACCACCCTGAGAATATTTGGTGGAACTGAACATATCACAACAAATAGGGTGAAAACTTGTGGACACCTTAGTGCCATGGTTCCCAATGTGGGGCATATGCCCCACAGGGGGGCAATTTGATTTTTAAGGGGGCAAGTCGAGAATGGGTTATTAATAGTGCATGACCTTTTAGGTTTCCTCCACATGAATAGGAGTTCACTTTTTAAATAATAAGAATTATATGTCACGGGGGTGATCAGGATTTTAGAGATGCTTAGATGGGGCATGGCCCAAAAAAGGTTGGGAACCACTGCCATAATGGATTCAGCTTTATTATTGCTGGAAATTATTTTAATATTTATTTATAAGAGTGATTCTTCACTGCCAACTCATTGCAAAAATTCAGGGTGGTATACAATAAAAAGTTCAAACATCATAATATTATTAAATAATAAAACATGGAACAAATGAGCAATCTTGAATCAAATTAATTCTCTTCAAAACAATTGTTTATAATGTTTTAAGCAGGCCATGAAATATAATTGTGAGTGCCCCTCTTATTTCAGTGTTGGGGTAGGGGGAATGTGTTCCAAAGTACTGGTGTCACTAGGCTAAAAGTGTTAGTTTGCATAATATATATGATAACTATGAGACCATCAGGCTACCATTCTGTAGATGACCCAGTATAAGGGACAAGGGGTATAAGGTACAAGGTGGCCCTTCAGATAACCTGATCCTAAGCTATTGTTGAAAGAGGCAATGGGCTTGGCTTCTGGTCCTTCCAGTCCTCCTCTGTGAGCCCTTCCTTCACCCACCATATGAACTAACAAGATTTTTTTCATTCAGTATTAACTGATACAAAATGTTTCAGAAGAGAATTTTCTCCCTTTCCTGTTGGGAAGGGGCCATTCCCTTCCACCCTGCCCTTGCAGTGCAGGCTTAAGCCAGGCTTTGAGAAGGAGCCACAAGGTTCTGGCAGAGTCCTAGAGGCCTCCTAACACCTTCCCAAACTCCAATAAGTGCTTGCTCAGCATTCGGAAGGAGGCAGAAGAACTCTAGGACTTTGCCAGAGTCCTCATACATCTTCCTGAAGCCGGGCAAGCACTTACTGGACTTTGAGAAGGCACCCTCCTCGAATGCACACCCAGTGTGACCACACCACCCTAAATCTGCCTCTGCCTCAGCTCCACCCTGCTTGAATTTGGTGGTGAGAGTGATAATAGGTAGAGAATTTTGGGAAGACATTTTTTGCTCCAACCTTGTGGCTTCTAGCTGAAAATATAAAGATGATTTACTTTTTGAGACAGCCATTTTGCAGTGTCTTTGAACCAAAACTTTCCTTTTATTGCATGAACTGTTGCACTACAGTCAGTTTTGTTTGGACTGAATTGATTTCTTCAATTATTGTCATAAAATGCTGAAACAACTCTGGTATATGACCGCAATCACCAGTCTCTTTGCAAATTAGTAGTATAATGTTCCTGTGTCACAAAAGCTGCTTTCCAACGCTTTTTACCAAAGCAGAGTTTTGACTTGCAAATGTGCTGCTTATACAGCTTAATGCCACCATGTGGTCGACCATCCCAAAGCGAGCAACTGCAGCCATATTTTTGCCCTAATTGTCTGACCAGAGTAACTCAGACCATAAATTTATATTTACAATCTGACCACAGCACGGAACAGCTACATGTTCCCAAGGGCTGGAAAATAATTGCACTATTTAATTATTTTTGAGTCAGTTTTGTTGTGTCCCCTATGAGAAGACCATCTGCTATACAGTACCTTACCTTGCCCTGTGATACATTTCAGAACTAATAAAATCAATATATTAATGTAGTATTGTCAGCAACCTGAAGATTTGCATGTGGATCATTGCTCATTTCAGGAGGAAACATAGGCAAACACTTTGAAATTTAGCATACTGATGCCCCTTACACAGACTACCCTCCTACCAGATTATTTTTTAAATGAGTCTTAAGGTATCAGGGCATAAAAGAGGGGCACTTGATGCTGAGAGGCTACAGCAGTCCTAATCACCAGGACTCTAGAGTACACATGCATTTATAGCAAAACTATCATCCATCATCCTGCCATAGAGTTCCTTGGGCCTTTCCTTGGCATCCATTGTGCAGTCATCTGTGATGAAGTTGTTTCTGGCCAGATCTTTACTTGATGTAGCAATATCTAATAAATAGTTAAAAGTTATTGGAAATAAGATTTTTTTTTAAAAAAAACAAGAGTTGCAAGACTTACACGAGCTGTGCTTTGAAAGTTATTTTAATCATCTTCAAAACAAAACAAAAAAGCAGCAACCTGTACTTTGTTATTTGAACTGACCCAAAGCAAAGGCATATTTTTGCAAAATCTCAAGCTTTGTTTCCTTCTTAATGATAACTTAAGTCCCTGCAACCCACCATCTGTTGACATTAACGGACACCTATCCATTGATAATACAGAATTAGATGGATTGCATGCAATATCTCTAGGTTTTGTAATTTGGGAACCTGAAAATATGAAACTCCAGTTGTTTAGAAAAAGACATCATTTTAGCAAAATTTTTACTTCTCAGCAATGAAATTTCAAATGCTCGTGTATAATAACAGTCTAATTATCTGTTCTTACTTGGATACATCATTATATTGTTTAAACTTCTACAGTCCACCCTCTTCTGTTGTGAGTGACGTTTCAAACACGTTTGATACATTAAATGTTTTTTGAAAACCTGAACTAGGCAAAGAAGAATGTTATGTGATGGAGTTCTGATGGTTTTGAAATATAGCTAAAAGTGAATGGCTCAAGATGTGCAGTCATATTAAATCAATGCTGGAAAGTTACAACTCTAATAAATTGTATTTATGCTAATGGCGAATCTGATTTACTGCAACTATTAAAAGTGAAGAATGGGGCAACAGTCTTCTTAGGACTGCTGTTTTTTCTGTTCCTCTTTTATCCTTTCACAGTCCCGCAAAATGTGCCAACACCCTCACGAGCTCACAGCATAAATGGTTACAGCGCTGAGGTTACATGGGACGAACTGGTTGGGGTCAAAGGTGTAATTGAGAAGTACATTCTAAAGGCGTCCAGCAAAGATGATCCCAGCATACCTACTGTCAGAACGGAGATTTCTAATGCTAGTGCATTCACAGGTACGTGCCAATAAATATGTGTGTAAAGCAGTACTTTTAATCTGTTGGTGGCGGTGAGATGAGCAACTGTGTTCAGACCCTGCAAAATAATTTAGTGTTTAGAGTATGAGAGAAAGAGAACAAGTCCACTGGGTGGAGTGAAGCAAAGCCAGAGGGAGGACAACGTAAAAGCAAATACACAGAGAGGAACAACCCATATCTTTATTGCTCAGACAGGGGAGGAAGCCTAACATGGAAGCCTTTTTATGGGTCACTGAGTAAAAGATGGCTGCTTTGGCTTATTGGCTCATGTTGTTTGGGCAATATTCCACGAATTTCCTTCTGTTTTCAAGGCAATGCCCCTTAGAAATAACAGGATTGGGAATTGCTTTGGTGTTGGAGAATGTCTTCTCTTTTGTCTGGAGTATCCTTTTCAGCTTTCATGTTTGAGAAGCAGGAAAATGTCAGGAGGGAAGGGAGATCCAAAGAAAGTGGGGAGGGCACAGGGCCTCAAGGAAAATAGGCAGAAAGTTTAAAAAAGGATTCTAGTAAGCAAAATAAGGCAAACACATACATGTTTGGGCCACCTGTTCGCTGCCCACCCCCCGGCCACATACGAGTAAACAATGCTTCTACTGTAAAATATTTCTCTCTGGCACATACAATGTTACCTCGGGTTACAAACACTTCGGGTTACAAACTCCGCTAACCCAGAAGTAGTACCTAGGGTTGCGAACTTTGCCCCAAGATGAGAACGGAAATCGTGTGCTGATGGCGCGGCGGCAGTGAGAGGCCCCATTAGCGAAAGCGCACCTCAGGTTAAGAACGGTTTCGGGTTAAGAACGGACCTCTGGACAAATTAAGTTCATAACCTGAGTTCGTACCACTGTACTGCAAATGACACCACAGGAAGAAGTGATGGCTGTGATTGGCTTGTGAATGCAGTAAGAATTCATGGTTCTGATTGGCTTAGGCTGGCTTGATTGACAGGGAGGGATTCAGTGCCCCCTCCCTTATAAACCTTTGTTTGTTTTTCTCTCTGTGGCTTCTTACACAGAAAAAAGGGAAGGGGAATGAGCAAAAGAGTGTACCACCCTACCTGAACCATTTCTTTGGGTGGGAGATGGTGGCTATTGATGGGGCTTGCTGGTAGTGATTGTTTTGATTGGCTAAGAAGTCCTGTGCTTTAATTTTTGTGTATTTTGTCTTGTGCTTTAGCTATGTTTGAAAGGGGTTAGGGGCTAGGTATGTATGTGTAGCTTTCAGCTTTCCAGGAGCCCCTTGCTGGCAAATGAGTAGTTTAAAATAAATGTGGCAATATCATTTTATTTCTCCATTACTAATAAAAACATCTTACTGATTTTGGTATCATGCGGTAATCAAATCTAAAAGTCAGCAAGCTAACTTTTGAGAGCACTGTGGTCAAGCAGATGTATTTCAAGGACTTTTCAGTTCAGCCATGTGCTTATACCTGTTTAGTTGATGTTTGCTTAAATTCACATGAAAAGATTCTGTCAGCACAAATATTTGGGGAATGACAGTTCTCCTTATTGATATCCACAAGATAATCCTGAACAAACAGCAGCATTTTCTACTTATTGCTCAGTTTATGTCATTGATTCTGTTCTTGATTTAAAAGGTATCAGTCATCAAGGGAACAGAAAAAGAAGTTTTGAATTTAGGTGACATTAAAATCAGGATCTCATCATTGCCTAGGGTCCAAAAGATTATTTTTTGGTATGTTCAGTATAGGTTTTTTAAAAAAATCTTTTTAATAGTAAACCCATACACATTATGAAATATTTGTGAACCTCATGTCAGTCTCAGCCCAGGGTTGATATAGAACATGAAAAAGATGATTAATAATAACCAAAAGCTGCCTTATATAGTTCTTTGGAGTTCAATTTACCCAAACCCAGTCTGGGAAGAATTCCCAAAGTTGTGAAGTTATTTTGGAAGGTTAAATGTTTTAGGTAAATATTTAATATATGCAAAATATTTAATTAGAATATACAGACTCTATCTCCGTAAATAAAATATTACTATGTAAAACTGCTTGCAGCTGAAAAGGGAAAGCCTTTTGATAACTGAGGTTTTTAAAGTATTTTGAGTAACATAGTCCATTGCTGAGCAAATATAATATACATGAGGGGCAGTCATATGTTTGAAATAATTTTCTGGGGAAAATATTATTAGGAGAAAGAGAAAAGGAAAAATGTTTAACTTTCTTCAACGTGTGGGGTGCTTTCAGACAAGTGTCAACTTTGCATGTGACAATTGATGTGGTAAAGTTGCATGCTTAGTTACTGATGAACAAACCCAAGAAAAGGATCCATCAGTGGGGAACAGGGGCAAGGTTTCATGCCTATTTATGAGAACTGATGACATCGGTAGTCTTTATTTTAATGTGAATACAAGGTGTGTGTGAAGTGACAGCGGTGTCCATAAATGTAATTTGAGCCTTTTTGATTGCAACACCCAAATTGTGAAACTTCTTTCCTAAGAAAGGTTCATTTTTGACTTGTGCAGTTAAGATCTTCTTATTCTTCCAGATGTTCCACTTGTTATAATTCCTACCTCCTTGAGTTAATGCTCACTAGTTTTGTAATGTTGTTTTAATATTGTGAACTACCCTGGGTCCCTTTTGCAAACTGAAAGGCAGTAAATAAATTAGGTTAAAAATAAAGTTCAATCAGGGCCAGCCCACCCATTTGGCAAGATGAGTTGATGGCCTCAGGTTGCAGGATCCACAGGGGCAGAAGATCTGGCTTCCAAGGAATAGATTGCCTGCGCTGCTGCCATGGTAGCAGTGACAGCTGTGGCACACTCCATGGACAGGGCCGGATTTAGGTTTGATGAGGCCGTAAGCTACTGAAGGTAATGGGGCCCTTTATATGTCCAGCTGTCCTTTGTCAACAACAAATTGTCACTGTTTTTTGTGTTGAATATATGCTATACGGTGTTTTATGGACCTAATAGGTATCTAAAGCCATTTGCACATAACAAAGTAAGTATTTTAGCAAAGTAATTGTTGAACTGAAATACAATTAAGAAGTATATTAATAGTGAAATAATTATTAAACTCTAACTTAAAATGTTTTTTATTCTTAACAAACTTAATAATGCAAACACATTGGAATTTGGCAATAATAAAAGTTCCTTTAGAAACACAATTTACAAAGACTCATAATCTAGTCTCTAGAAACTTGCTATAACCTGAAATAATAATAGGTGTAAGTATAGGATGCAAACTAGTAATAATTATAAATAGCAGAATGTAGGCACCCTATATACAGAAATGAGCAAACCAGTGATATTTTAGGGAGCAGGCTAGCAGATGGGGCCCATTACTTAGATCACAGGAACCTACACAACACAAAACACAGTTGTTGTATGTAGGTTTTGTTTTATTTGTTTTTTATCTTATATTCTGGAAATGTACATCCAGGTTTTTTTTCCTTTAATTTTTTGTGGGCCCCCAAGAGAGTGTAGCCCTAAGCTATAGCTGGTTTAGCTTATACACTGTCCATGGAGGCCAGATCTGCCGCCTCGTGCCCTCTTGGTGAATAGGAGGCACTGCTGGTCTCCTCCCACCCCTAGGGGGGAAATGGCGGGGCTACCCTCTGGGGTCTCCTGGGGGTCTGCACCTACTCGGTGTGACTTACAGCAGGCCCCTTTCCCCACCAGACCAGGCCTTTGGTTCTTCCTTCAACTATCAGATAAGGTTGATTTGATTCCTCTCCTTGTTTCAGATGCAGATCTTTGTTCCTGATGCAGTTCTTCATTCACCCATTCTTTCCTGGCAGGAGGGCAGCAGCACCATTTTGTGGTTTGCCTCAGATGCCAAAATGGTTTGGGCTGACCCTGAGTATAATAATTCATAGTCAGCATAGTTGCCAAGGTTAGCTCTGCTATTGTTTAGTCATTATTAATCTCAGAGCTTTAGGCAGAACTCTCTGCCTAAATCTTGTAGAAACCTTGTAACAGAATTCTGGCCAACTTGGTTTTTTTTGAAAGAGCTGATAAAAATCTAGTGGTCTTCAGATGTGAATTCTCCTGCTTGCCTTTTGCAGGTTGATTGCAAAGCAATTTGCACAGCTGGGCAGGTCTGCAGGTGTTTGGAAATGTGTTCGATAGGTGGCCACCTACTAACACATGAGTTAATGCAGAGGACATGGGAAACCTCACAGGAACTGAAACTCTGCTGGCTGTTAGCTCAGGTTGTGCCAATAAATCAGAAAGCCATAAGGGCAGGCTTACCTGTGCTAGAAGCATTTGTTTCCTTGGTGGAGAAGATTGCTTCGCTTGAAAATATGTTTTGTTATTTTAAAGGAAAAGGCTGCAAATCAACTTAAATCTCCTAAAGCGGATATACAGGGAATGTATATTTTATAAATGGCTAACACTGAAAAGACAGTTGTTACTTTTTAGATTGTACTTTAAAAATATGGTTTGCCTTTTTCATTCTCTGTGGGTTTTTTTTTTTTGGGGGGGGGGGGAAATGAGCCAGCAAAGATTGTACGCCTTGTTCAGACAATGAGGAAGAGGTGTGAGATGCTTAATGGACACGGGGAGATCCTGCAGGGTTTATGTTGGAAGGCCAGGGAGATCCAACATTTGTTTCAGTACAGGATCTCCTCAGTGTACTTGGTGTCTTCTCTCAGTGGCAGGGAGGGGGAACCTGTGGCCCTCCAGATGTTGCCAAACTACAAATCCCATCAGCTCCAGGGATTATGGGAGTTGCAGTGCAGCAACATCTGGCAGGTCACAGGTTCTCCACTTCTCCTGTGTGATGAGGGGATGAGTGCATGGATAGCATAATATTGAAAGTGCAAATTCATTGAATTCCAGAGCCTCTGTAAGCAGGGATTTCCAGTTTCATTCTAGATGCAAGACACATGTTTTTTGTCACTTGGGTTATCCATATTTGAAAAAAGTTAACATATGAAGTATCCTTGAAAAATAGCCTTCTATAGCGTGTTTTGTGGCAGTAGTTGTTTTTTAAAAAGAGCACAAATATTTATTGACAACTGTAAGTCTTTTGTAGTAGTGAGACACCTCATCAGACAGGGAACTTGTGTATGCGTGTGTTTGTGTATTGCTGAGAATTGAGTGTATGTGAAACTGCAGTGGAATAGAAATACAATAGTGGCTACACTGTTATGCAGTTATTCCAGGAAGTCATACATGTATGGGTAATTATATGATATCTTCTGAAGATTCATATGCCTGTATGCCAGAGGGGGAAATGACTTTCCTGAATACTTTTCCTGGACTTTTCTTCAGCTGAACTTTGCCTCTTTTGCAAATGAGATTTCAAGCCTCAGTGAATCAGATCTGCAGTCAGACAAGTGGAAAAATGCTTTTCCTGCTTGATACTCAGTATTTACCATTGTATCATCTAATGCACAATCTAAAAAATCAGTATTGCCAAATCAAAATTCCCATAATTTGTCTCCTTCCCTTTATGTATCTGCAAAATACTTGTGCATTATCCTCGCGGAATAAGGATCATCCAATTGCTTTTTGTTGTGGTCTAAAATAACCCAGGCCACCTGGGTTATTTTTATTTATTTATTTAGAAGAGCCACTGCTTAGGGTAAAACCATCAGGGTAAAATATAGAAGAAATAATTAAACAATAAATACAGAAGTCACTTTTTTAAAGTATGGAATAGAAATAAAGACAACAATAACATTTATGCATCTTACCCATGGTACTGTAGGTAGAAATCTTTAGATGAACAGCCTGGTGTGGATCTAGACACAGGGAAAAATGCTATCAATAAGTCAGAAATTGGATTGTTATAACAAAAGAAAAAAAAATCTCTATGGAAAATCGTGTTTTAAAATTTCCTGCTCTCTAGTGCCATCTGGTGTTGCATGTTTATAGCGCATTCAAATCGCTGTTTCTTTACTAATGTAGTTGAGTCCCTGGATGCTTCCCATGAGAAAGTTTGGAATACTGCTGTGGGAATAATGCCTCTCACATTTGTGTAGAGGTCTCTCTTTGTCAAGGAGAAGGGGCCATGTACACAAAGAAGAATAAAAGCTACAACAATGATTTCACAGCAGGCAGTGTTCTGTGTAGACTAGTTGTTCAGTGGGAAAGCGCAATTCAAAGGCAAACAGGAGGTTGAGGTTCAAGTCTCAAGGTATAGACTTCTGTGTCAGGGGTAGTGGTTGGGCAGCCAAGAACTATATATCCTTGGTGGAGTGCTATAATTCGCTACTGTCAGGATTGGGCCATGGGCAGGAGACTGGAATGAATCAAGAGCCCAGAAGCACCTGGGTCCTTAAGGTATCCTGGGCCATTTTGAAGGGGAGTTGCCTTTGTCTTTTGTTCCCAGGAATAGTGGGGAAAGGGTGTGATAATGATTCGTAACCTTAGGCTGGATGCAGACTAATGCAGGCTATGGGAGAGACAGAGTTTAGATTTTTGCTCTGATCGTAATTATGTTCTGTTATATACTGCATTGGCCCGAATATAAACCACACTCCCCCCCCCCAAATTCTGACCTTAAAAAGTTAATGTCACTTGTATTCACAACCTTACAAAAATTGGCTTTTACGATATTGCTGCCCTAGGTCCATGGCCCTGCCTTGCTTTCCCAGGCTGGAATACAGAGAGCCCCCCCCCCCGATGGCACCACGAGGGCCATCAGGGGTGCGGGACAACGGCCCCCATCATGACTGTGGCTTCCATGCCTCTCCCAAACCACCAGAAAGAAGGGGGAAGGGAGGAAGGCCGTCGGCAAAGCGGCGTGGCTGCCCCCCCCCCCCCCGAAGCAGCACGGGGGAATGATACCCGTAGGATTGTCTTCTACATTTGCCATTTACAGGTGTGAGTGCCTGTGAAATTTTAAGGGAGCGGCTTATATTCAGGTATTGTCTTTTTTCCTCCCCCACCCCCTGAATTTTAAAGGTGCGGCTTATTTGCAGGTACAGCTTATATTTGGGGACAATACGGTATTTAAGAAGAAGAATCTATGCTTGACCATGCATTTGATTTATACAAATTTCTGGATGTATCATTGATTGTTTTATATCTGTTTTGAATAAGTTCTGGTTAGTAAAGATGCGTTTAGACATTTTTTATTCCAAAAGGAGTCAGCTTTTATTGCATCCAATTGCTGCCCCATATTAATATCTGCATTACGGCAGTGTTTAACTTAGGCAACCTTTTTTGCAGTTATAACTTTTCACTGTTGTTGGGTTGGATATGACTGTCCCCTAAGAAGCAAAGGGTTCTGATGAAAGGCTTCTTCTCCCCCACACCTCCCAGTGGTTGACTCTACCTATAGTTGAGCATAGAAGTATGATTAAATTACATTGATATTAGCCCTGTTGTAGGATCATAAATCTAAATACATTAGTGAAATCATGGTTTCACTAATCCAAGGAAGTCCTGTAATGGTCTCCAAACTGTTTTATTAATATTGTGTTGATTAGGGACCGGCCATTACTGTGGAAGTTCCAGTGCTGCGTTCCCTTCACCACCCTGTGGACAGATTGAGAAATATGCTTTAGGGAGACATAGAAGACAGAAGTGCCATGCCATCATTGCTCCAGTTTCTACTAGCCACTTTTGAGTGACATTCACAGCAAGAAAGAACAATCATTTCATACATTCATCAGTCAGTGCAGAGAATGTAATTGTCCATTGTCCTTGCCTAGGACAAGCATGGTGAGAGGAGAGATTTATTATACCCTCTCAAATATGTGAGCTCAAAAGATGTCAGGGAAATAATCTTTGCTCTCAGTGTTTACTAATTACACAACCGTATGTAAGACAGACCTGATGCAAAAAAACCAAAACTTGTTCGAGCAATAGCTACAATGTTTGCTTGTTCATTGGTTGGCACAGAGCAGTCCATGTGTCCAGTAATCGACTTTGGTCCTTCAAATAAATGTTCCATCTTGATTTGGGATGGGGGAGCAGTTCAATTCAGATCACAGTTTAAGGTGCACCTGTCTCATCTGCACTTTCCATAACTGTATCTGAAGTGAAACACAGCCATCCTTCAGTATTCACATTTTTCTAAATTTTGCAATTCAGTTCTTCAGCCACGTAAGGCATACCAACATGCATGTGTTGAGGTAAAGTGTGCATTAAAATGAATATATTAGTGAAAACTTACAAAATGCATTATATTGGGGGGAATTACTTTGCAAAAATGTGTATATTTTGGGGGTACATGGAATTTACTTGCTTGACTGCCTAACACCATAAGCTCCCAACTCTGTATTTTGTTTCCTATTTTGGTATCCTCCTCCCTCCACTCCTGGGCGAGACAGAGCAATAATAGAAAGGAAAGTTGCATTACACAATGACACATTCATATAGATTATGACAAACTGTTTCAAATGGGAAAAAGAAGTGGCAAAACACAATTTATCTCTCTAAGTAGTTGCAGCAGTTTATGCTCAAAGGGTGAATTTAGGTGGTGTGTTCATCTGTCAAAGGTTCCTTTAGGGGAGGAACCACTTTAGGAGGATTCAGCGGCATGGGCTACGCCCTCAACATCTGGAAATTTGACAGTGAACTCTCTTGTATAGATAGGGGTGTATCTGTTTTGTGGTGTTGTTTTAATATTTTCATAGAAAAATGTGGCTTGTTTTTGGTTCTCTGGTTGGGATGCTTGACTTATTTGTTTACTATCAAAAGTTCCAGCTTCTGTTTGAATCCAAGAACCCCATCAACATACTGTCATGTAGTATTGCAACATTTTAAAAAGAACAAATCAGTGTTAAATTTCCCAAAGTGACCATGAAGTGAAGTGGGTGTTCTTGATCCTATACTGACTCAATAATTTTGATTTTGTGTTTGTGTCAGTTTGACTCTTACTGATTTGGATATAATAACAGCATTAATCCTTTGGTGTTAGTCGCACAAATAAAATGTTCTTAGCACATTCGGAAAACTAGACTTTCTGGCCATAGCTTTTGAGCCATCAGTGAATCTAATGTAAATGCAACAGAAGATAAACAGATGTCAAAGCAGGGTCAGAAATGGAACCATAGAACTTCCCTCTAATGTTCCAGTGATGGAAGGGAGCAGTTTGAAAGTGCATTCAATAAGCATAAAGTAAGCATTATTGATGTTTTCAAAGTGTTAGCATCCCATGTAATGCTGGAGTGTTGGCTTCTCTATTAAGCTCTTTGGAACCAGCCGATCCAGAGATCTCACCACTAAGCGCTAATGCATTTTGCATTAACGCTTAACACCAACAAAGTGTGACTCACCACAGTGGTGGGGTTAAAAAAGAGAAGCAACAACACAGGGTTTCAGTTATCTGCAGCACATAAGCAAATGCATGAACCAAACCTTTAAATGTGATGTTTGCATGTGTGTTTATCTCTTCTTCTTTTTTTTAAGAAAAATGTCAGAATGAGCTTTTTTGTTTTAAATAGCAAATTATATTTTAGTGGTTTGATGTTACTGAGCTTTGGGGTTCCATTGCAGTTTATATAGAGCAGCACTGAATTTTTGTGATCTGACAATTTTTACATGGGCTTTTAAAGGGAAAGCAAAATCCCACGCAAAAACCTGCTGCCTTTCTGTCTTTTCCCCCATCCCCCCCTCATTTATTTGCAGCACATTTCAATGCTTTTCTTCTTCTTCACTCTATGTTCTTAGACAATTGGGTATCACATGGAGAATGTGATGATATTATGGGGGACTGTGATGAGAGAGCTTGGTAGCTTATGAATAAAACAGGTTAGAGGTGGGGTAAGGTTGGCTTGAATTCCCAGCCCCCATATAATCCCTCATACATAATACCCCTCAGTAATGGTCAATCTACTTAAGTTGTCCCCTCAAAACCCCTCTCAGGTCAAATCCATAACTCTGTTGCATGCAAAAGTCTCATGTTCCGTGGGCTTCAGTATTGACAGCAGCCCCTTGTCATGGTCAAATCACATCCTGTTGAGATGTAGGCTTTCAGCACCTTCTCCCTTTGTAGGGGAGGGGGACCTATGAGGATGGTCTGCTCTTGGAGGCTGATGGATCAAATGGGTTTCCAGATGGCCCTGAGAGATTTTCCAACTGATATGACTGGTGTTCCAGTTGAAGCATTGTCCAACCTCTAGAACAGCGGTTCTCAACCTGTGGGTCCCAGATGTTGTTGGACGCGGCAGCTAAAAAAGCCAATGCAATTCTGGGCTGCATCAATAGGAGTATAGCATCTAGATCAAGGGAAGTAATAGTGCCACTGTATTCTGCTCTGGTCAGACCTCACCTGGAGTACTGTGTCCAGTTCTGGGCACCACAGTTCAAGAAGGACACTGACAAACTGGAACGTGTCCAGAGGAGGGCAACCAAAATGGTCAAAGGCCTGGAAACGATGCCTTATGAGGAACGGCTAAGGGAGCTGGGCATGTTTAGCCTGGAGAAGAGGAGCTTAAGGGGTGATATGATAGCCATGTTCAAATATATAAAAGGATGTCAGACAGAGGAGGGAGAAAGGTTGTTTTCTGCTGCTCCAGAGAAGCGGACACGGAGCAATGGATCCAAACTACAAGAAAGAAGATTCCACCTAAACATTAGGAAGAACTTCCTGACAGTAAGAGCTGTTCGACAGTGGAATTTGCTGCCAAGGAGTGTGGTGGAATCTCCTTCTTTGGAGGTCTTTAAGCAGAGGCTTGACAACCATATGTCAGGAGTGCTCTGATGGTGTTTCCTGCTTGGCAGGGGGTTGGACTCGATGGCCCTTGTGGTCTCTTCCAACTCTATGATTCTATGACTACAACTGCCATCATCCCTGAGCTCTGGCCTAGCTAGCTAGGGGTGATGGGAGTGTGATGGGAGTTGTAGTTCAATAACATCTGGGGACCCACAGGTTGAGAAAGGTTGCTCTGGAACATCTGAATGGCTTGGGCCATTGTCACGATCGTCTCTGAGAGCCCTCTCCTGCTTCATGGAGCCCATTTGACTCCCAGTAAACTCCTAGTTCAGGGCAAGGAAATTAGCTGGGAGACTGCTTGAACGCAATGGAAGAAAACAATCAAATGCAATCAAACTCTGGTTGAGGGCTCATCATCAAGCCTACCTAGTAATAGTGAAGGCAGCAAACAATACATACTTTGTTGCCTCTATTACATCCTCTTTGTGCCATATGGCAGAGCTTTTGTGGGTAGTGAGGGGCCTCTTACAGCCTGGCCTGAAGGAGGTGGCAGAACTGATGGTAGCTCACTCTGACTTGTTTGCAAAGCAATATGAGGATAAAATTGCTTGCATCCACCGGGATCTTGACTCCCCTTTAACGCAGATGAACCTCAAAGGGGGGTGGGTGACATTACTTTATGGTGGTCCCAGTCCTACTTGGATGGTTGTTTCTTGGCGAGTGCTCTTCGGCCATGTGGAACCTTCATTATGGGGTTCCTCAGGGTTTGATTTATTCTCCATCCCATTAAGCATCTACATGAAACCACTGTTTGGGGTCATCCAGAGGTTTGGAGTACATTGTCAGCAATATGCTGATCTAGGTTAAATTACTGCAACACGTTCTATGTGGGACTGCCTCTGAAGTCAGTGTGGAAACTTCAGCTGGTGCAGAATTCAGTGGCCAGGGTGCTCACCAGGGCAAGATGGTTTGAGCATATAACCCCAATCCTGGCTCAACTGCACTGGCTGCCAATTAGTTTTTGGGCACAATTCAGATTGCTAGATTTGACATATAAACCCTTAAATGGCTCAGGCCTGAAATACCCCAAGGACCTCCTCTCCCCATGTTAACCAAGCCAGACCTGGTGACAATCATCTGAGGCCTTTCTTCACGTGCCTCCTCCATGAGAGGTTCAGAGAGTGGCAACATGAGAATGGGTCTGTGTGGTTAATTGGTAAGTGTCTCTAATATGCATGAGACTACAATGCAGGGGGACAGGTGTGGTCCTCCAGTTCATTTTGTCTGGCTCTCAGAACTCCCTCTAAGCCATCTCCCCATCCCAGGCCACACACTTTACTAACCTTGCACCAAGCTTTCCTTGAGTGCTTTTGCCTGGCTGAAATGTGCCCCTGAGCTGTGCTAATGCCTTCTGCTTGCCTGGATGGAGCTAATTTTTCCATGGTTATAATTAGCTCACTGTGCAAAGATCAGAGTCACATCCATTGCTCTCTTGTGTTTGCCTTCATTGTTGGCCTGTGGCCTCCAGAAGGTTCCCCACAAGGTAATGTGGCCCTTAGGCTGATAAAGGTTCCCCACCCCTGTTATAATATCTAACTGGCTTCAATGTTGCAGCCCTTGGTCCCAATCTAGTAGCAACCTAAACAGCGTATGCTGTTATTTTAACACAGGGAGTTAAAAAGTCACTTGGGAATTCAGTACAGATACGTTCATATGCATTCACATACACGTTTTTCATAATAAAATGTAGTTTTGTATGTTATTTTAATTAATATATGAATTTTTGTGGACACCTTTTGGCTTGAGGACAATTCAGAAAGAAGTGGATTTTGAAGGATAGCCGTGTTCCTGTTTGCTTACCAGAAAAATGTTAAAAAATAGGCAGCAGCGGGCAGAAAATACCGAAAGACACACGTCCGTCTAATGCTTGGTAGATCAGATGTGATTACGAAATGCGTTAGCTTTGAATAAAGTCTTGGGAAATCTGTTGCATCTGACCCTTCTGGCTGCACCCCTTGCCTCACACAAATGCCTGCAGTTGGTAGGTATGAAAAAAGTACACTTCTTATTTACATAGTTCAGTAAGGTACTTTTTCCTCCTCTCTCAGCTGCCAACCTAGCTGTTTGGCTAGCATCCACTGTAATCTGTTCTCCTTCATTATGTTAATCTGTGGGCGGAAAGATTTCTGTCATCTTCAAATCGCTTGTACAGCAATGGTAAACACCTTGGCCTGTCTGTAATTGGACAGGTGTCTGCATTGGTGTCACCCAGCTTTTAATTCAATTAAAGAACTGGCTGCTCTGCTCTCATTACCCACTCATTTCCTCTGCACTTGCAGTCAGTCAGTGAAATTTATACTCAGCGCCTGCCTATCCTGCAGTACAAAGTCAGCAGCCCCATAACTAAGATCCTCATTGATGTACACACACATTAATTTATAGCTGAGCAAATTAAATTATGCATTGTTATGAAAATATTCTGAGACTGTCATAGGTACTTGTAGTGGGTTTTAGGAAGAACTTTTATCTTAAAACATAATCATGCATTAGTTATGACAGCTGAGTAGATGATGAAGCACTGGATGTGGGGCCCCCAAAAAAACTTTGTCTTGAATTTTGGTCAGTTCTATATTGCGCTATGAATATCCAGGTATGCCCATATGCTAGAGTTCACCAATAACATCTACAGAGCTCTACGCAATATTTTAAAAAAGCTAAATTAGCACATTTCTAGCTAGAATGTGGATTGTAATTGAGTTGATTGCAGAGTAGCATTGGGACTAAAAACGGTGTATGTGTTCATCTATAAAACCCATCATCATCATCATCATCGTCACCATCAGATAATTATGACTTCCCAAGTTAACTTCAGTTTTTTTAAGGATGCAGCAATATAAAGTAGATCCAGTTTCCTGGGAGTAAGTTTATTTCTGAGTATACATGTATAGGTTTGTACTGTTAATTTACATATTTGTCAAACATAAACACTCATAAAAGCATAAAAAAATTAATAAACAGTAGAATAAAATTAATCAAAAATACCATACATATGAACAGTGCTTTTTCTGGGGGCAGACAGGGGTACACATACCCCTAATTTTTGTGTGAATCTTTGTACTTTTGTCCATTTACTGTATTTATTTCCCTCAATTTGAACCATAAAATTGTGGTTTTCTTCAGTCAAAATGGGAATACCCCTAAACATTTTTTAAAGAAAAAAAGCACTGCATATGAATAGCTATATCTACAAAATTCTGTCTTAATCACTGAACCTTTAGTTTGTGACAAGAGTACTCTGATCCCTTGTCATATTTGCAGTATAATACTGTATAATACTACTGCAATGCAGGCAGGTTCTTCCTTTAAAAAATATTACGTCACAGCAAAAGTTCTAGTCTTTTTTTTTATAAAAAAAACACATGGTAGATTACAGGCAGTAAATCAATTGAAGGTACCACTCTTTCTGCCCAGTGAAGGGAACCTTTGGAAATAAATTAAAATTCCAACACAGACATTTTGACATAGTGACCCCATGAAACTGAATAATGTCATTTGTTAAATATGGATGTAAAGTTAAGAGTGTAGCAGCGAACTGAAATCACACCTAGCACAAGAGGTCCACTTGGTATGCAAAGCAAGTTTTTATTATTAAAATAGCCCCTGTTTAATCATTAGTAATATTTAATTTAGTATCTGTTTCAGAAGACAAACCTTGAGGCCTTATTTTGATTTATCTGAAGAAAATGAAGAAAAACCAGCAGTGTTGTACCATCAGGCTGTGATTTTTAAATTTTCATTTACATTCCATTCTTAATGAAAAAACACAACAGCTAGGCAGTATATGAAATGCAGCTCAAATATAGAGATTTTTTCTTATTATATTTCTGTTTTTTAATAAGTTTTATTAAATAGCAAGTGTATACTGTAGAAGTACCGTATACTATTTCAAGTGAAACAATTATCTGTTCAAAATTCCTAAGTGACATTGAACAATATTTAAAAGATGGTCAATGATAAAGATGGTTTAAATTGTGGCTCATCATAGTTCTTGGTATATGTCCCAGTTTTGAATTTCATTGGTTTTGCAGGACAGGGTGAAAGCTTCCCCTCCCCGCCAGTAAGATTGTATTAACCTTTGAGAAGTGAGTGAATTTAAATAAATTTGACAAACCTTTGAAATACGAAGTGGTCATATTTGATGGGAGGGAAGCCAAAAAATACAGAAGAAATATTTGGTATAACACTACTCTGCATTGATTGATGGCCTTGCAAGTTCACCTATTGGGGATTGATGAGAAGATGGGCATCATTTAAACACATTGTTGTGTATTCGCAACCAGGGTGGTTCAAGAACAAAGAAATGGTGGCTACTTTTTCAATTAATAGATGTGGGTAAAATGGGGTTTCTAAATCATGCTTGGGAACCAAATGGTGCTAGTAATTCTTGATCGATTAACACAGAGGTCTGATTTATATGACTCAGCCCACAGATAAATCTGTTTTTCTTGTAAATGATTCAGTCACATCCCATCATGGTTTAAATGCACTTAGCACATCTCTGTCCATTCATGTGTAGCAACAGTGCACCAGTGATCAGTGCACACCATTAGCATGCTATAAAGGTAAAGGGTAAAGGGACCCCTGACCATTAGGACCAGTCGTGGCCGACTCTGGGGTTGCGGCGCTCATCTCACTTTATTGGCCGAGGGAGCCGGTGTTTGACCGCAGACAGCTTCCGGGTCATGAGGCCAGCATGTCTAAGCCACTTCTGGCAAACCAGAGCAGCACACGGAAATGCCATTTACCTTCCCGCCGGAGCAGTACCTATTTATCTACTTGTGCTTCGTGCTTTCGAACTGCTAGGTTGGCAGAAGCAGGGACCGAGCAACGGGAGCTCACCCCGTCGCGGGGATTCAAACCGCGACCTTCTGATCAGCAAGCCCTAGGCTCTGTGGTTTAACCCACAGCGCCACCCGCGTCCCCTTAGCATGCTATGCTATCTCTAAATGTGGATGGAGCCGGTAGATGTGGTAAGTGCATAGGGGAAGGCCTACAGCTCAGGGCTAAAGCCTCTGCTCTGCATGCAGATGGTCACAGTCTTTCAGGTTTCAACCCCTGGCATCTCCAGGTAGGGCTGGGAGAGACCCCTGCCTGAAATCCTGAAAAACCCCTGCCAGTCAGTGTAGACAAAATCAAGGAACATGGAACTTGCTATAAGGTAGCTTCCTATGTACCTAAATATGGTGTGATATTTATCCATAAAGTTTGTGGGCCGCTTTTTACCTCAGATGTTGTGCGTGTACACAAACATGTCTATTTAAACCTCAGTGGCTGCTTTTGGGAGAGTGGAGAGCAATTCTGGTTTTGCACCGGTCATTTGGCCCAGAGCGTAGCAGCTAAGAGACTGATAGAGAAAGTGCAACCCCAGTTGTGATGCTGGAGGGGGTTGAAATGAGCAGATGCAGCCCTCTTGCCGGGCTGTGCTGTTGCAGAGGCCCCTGTGGACAGAATGAGGCTGAGTGGATCAAATTGAAAAATTAGTTTACTTTAGTCTGAAAAGGACATAAGTGAGAAGTGAAAATACTCCAGTAGCCCATAAAAACTGGACAGATAATTGTAACTAATTAATTCCCCCTAATTCTTTCCTATGGTTATTAGACTTGCCAAACTGAATTGTGCCTGAAGCAAAAGTTGGAGGCAATATGGCTTCTTCTTTGGACAAAATATTCATGTCAAGTGATTTTTTTTAGAGAAGTGGGGGGAGGGATTTAGATGGGCTGGGAGGTTGGGTTGCATAACCCTAGATTGCCCCTGAATTTAACCTAAAGCAAAAATATTGAATCAGGCATTATAAATCAATAGGTAAAATCAATGTGTGAATGGGGGATTGGGACTGGATCCACCAGTCGTGGCCCTGACCTCCACATATCGATTATTCCTTCTGCACAAAATCTGCATCAATAGGTTCTGGACTAAAGTAGATGTTTTGAATGCAATTAACATGCACATTTAAGTAAGTAGCTGCCACAGTGAAGCCTCCAAGTCTTGCAGGTGGGCAAGGGAAGCTTCACTCTTTTTCTCCTAGCTGTGATCCTGACCAACATTCCTCTCCCAAATGTCTGTTTGCATTTCAAGCGAAATTCCCCTCCCCCCCCATCCCAAGACCTTGCTCAGACTTTCCTGTGGCTGATGTTTACATAACAAAAATGATACATGATACATGTTAATTACATTCATGCAATTAATGTCACGTCTAATTTCTGCGTGTGCAATCTGCATCCTTTTAAAATGTGTACACAGAATCAGATGTACCGACCAGTTAACACAGGGAGGTCCGGGATGAGGCCAGTGGGCACTCTCTTGATTCTCCTTCCATGTGTTAAGTTTCAGAATTTCTAAATAGGGTAAAGATTAAATCGGAACATCCGGCTTGAGCAAAACCTCTGAGAAATCTCCGGGGAAGTTTTACAGCAAGGCTATCAATATTTCTCAGATGAGACTTGACCTGTCCCTGTCTATTGTAAACATATGATGTACAACTAGATTCACTATTGTGCTAAATTATCTTAGGGCATATCTTAATGTTCTGTGATCCTTGCATATTGTACACACCTCCACAAAGCATTGCTTATTTCTTTTGCAGGCACCCTGACAGGCTTGCAGCCCTTTGCAAAGTATGCTGTAACCCTAACGGCCTGCACTTTGGCTGGCTGTACTGAGAGCTCGCATGCCTTGAACATCTCCACTCCACAAGAAGGTAAAGTAATTTCAAAGGTCTTGACTTCCACATTTCAGTCATGAATAATAAAATAGGAGAGGAGCTAAATGCTGCAAAGCCATTTGCTGGAAAACCCCAACCTAATTTGATGACAAAGTGCATTGCCAGACCATAATTGCTCCATTTTTTGGGGGGTGCTAAAATGAATCAAACTCCATACCCTTTAATGACATGCATCTTTAATAGCTGTAATGCAGATTAATGGGCTTTTTAATTGCTGTTACATTGTTCATGCAAGAGCCTTGTCATTAATATGAAGCATCTGAAAGATTAATGAAAGCTTCCTCATTTTACTATGGCTCAGAAGTAAATCTAGAGACAGTCTGACTAAAAAGAATTGATTGTATGGCACAGTATGAAATTGAGAATCAAATGGTTGATTTCCATGGTCTCTTTTAACTGCTAAACACCAGCACAGGCAACAATTATTTCAGCCTGATGGAACCTCAAAATGCCAATCGGGCCGTTTATTAATCTGTTGTACTTGAAACTTAAAAGTTGCAAGCATAAATTATCATTTCTGAAGCTGGTATTAAGCTCAAGAGCAGCAAGAAAGAGATAATATGTTCTGGTTTTGCTTTTAGAGACTAGCTCAGTAACTTCTATGTATCAATTACTGAGGAAAGGGTTCTCAAAAGATTTGCAGGATATTTATCTTAAACATAAAAGAAAATAACTTGAGCCAGATTGTAAAATTTCACCAGTCCATAGCTTTCCCCATGAAATCAAAATTGCTTGTTTTCTTGATGGCAAATTTATGCTACCATAACAGAAAGTAGTACCTGGCCCTAATATTGTTTCAAAGAAGGCCTATAAGTTAACACAACCTTCTTTGTTTCATGTATGGATGATTTTCTTTTAAGAATTTACCTTCATAAAAGTTTACCTTCAAGTGATGCAGTAGCAGAAGGTGATGCTGACATCCTAAGGAGACAAAGTTCACACCCCAGGCTGTTCATATCTAGAACAACAGACGGTGGAATTTCCTCACATTCACTTTTACCTCCTAATCTGCCATAATAGATCATTCACTCTTATCACCCTAGATAGCTGCCTAATAATTTTAGAATCTGCATGCTCAAAAGAAGTGTGGCTCATCTCTTTTCTCTAAATTGTTGCTTCTGAGTTGGAGTTGGAATTGTTATTGCTGGCATTCGTCTGTCTCGAGAAACTCATCGGGTAGGCTTAAAGTGAAACTCCTCCCCTGCTAGCAAAAAAATGCAACCCTCCAAATTTATTTTACCTATTTTTATTTTATTCAAAGATTTATATTCCACCCTTGAAATAAAATTTACCAGGTCATCTTATACAACTCTGAATTAAAATACTAAAATACAAAGTTGCAAGAACAAAGCCCCCAAAACAAAAACAAAATTCTGGGTTAAAGACTTTGGTTATAAAGCTTTGTAGAATAAAAGCCTAGTGCCAGAAAGATAACAATGTAGGTGAATAGGGTGCTCTATAGGCGGTGTGCCACCACCGAAAAGGCTCTATCTGTGCTTTCTACCTGCCATAATTCATTTGAAGCAGGAACCCAGATATCCTCCAACCATGACCTCAGTGTACCTTCAGAAGTAATCTACAAGTGGTTGCATGCTAGTTGTGGGTAGGTGTGGCATAAGCAAGCAGTGGGCGTGGTCATAGCCCAAAATGGGTGGGGCCACCCATTCCTCCCTCTCTCTCTCTCCTCCCTCTCCCTATCTGACACCCCCAGAGGTTTTAACTGATTGATTGCAGGTGGTTTTGAATTTATTTATTTATTTCAGCAAATTATATACGGCTTAATTATAATTGTCTTGGTGCAGTGTACAGTGAACTCAAATACAATAAAGATACAAATCAGTTAAAACCTATAAAATCAGAAATGACTTAAAATGGCTGCTGAACTAAAAAGGGCTTCAATATGCACTTCAACAAGGAAATGAGTCCAAGGCCACAAATTGCCCATGCCTGATGTACTGCCAAGGTGATATGGGACAAGGCAAAATGGGTTGCCAATTCTTCCTCCTCGCAAATAGCCCCCCTTATTTTTGAGGGCCAGCATTGGGAGGTATGCCTTGGCTGCCAGACCTGCTGGCTCTCAGTAGGGGAAGGAGCTTGCAGTCTTTTCTAGAGAGGACTATACACTCATGGCTTTTGCAAGACTGCTTTGCAGACAAAAATAGTGGGGTTTTTTTGCTTGCAAAGGCTGTGTGTCTGCTCCATTTGGGATTTGAATCATTCCAAATTATTTCTCGAGGTTTTGTGAGAATTCATAAGGAATGATCATGAATCTGCATGCATTCATTACAAGCATATCTGAGTGTAATCCATTTAACTCCAGCCATTCCCAAAAGTTGAATCAAAAACTCAGTCATAGAATCATAGAATCATAGAAACATAGAATCATAGAGTTGGAAGAGACCACAAGGGCCATCGAGTCCAACCCCCTGCCAAGCAGGAAACACCACCAGAGCACTCCTGACATATGGTTGTCAAGCCTCTGCTTAAAGACCTCCAAAGAAGGAGACTCCACCACACTCCTTGGCAGCAAATTCCACTGTCGAACAGCTCTTACTGTCAGGAAGTTCTTCCTAATATTTAGGTGGAATCTTATTTCTTGTAGTTTGGAACCATTGCTCCGTGTCCGCTTCTCTGGAGCAGCAGAAAACAACCTTTCTCCCTCCTCTATGTGACATCCTTTAATATATTTGAACATGGCTATCATATCACCCCTTAACCTCCTCTTCTCCAGGCTAAACATGCCCAGCTCCCTTAGCCGTTCCTCATAAGGCATCGTTTCCAGGCCTTTGACCATTTTGGTTGCCCTCCTCTGGACACGTTCCAGTTTGTCAGTGTCCTTCTTGAACTGTGGTGCCCAGAACTGGACACAGTACTCCAGGTGAGGTCTGACCAGAGCAGAATACAGTGGCACTATTACTTCCCTTGATCTAGATGCTATACTCCTATTGATGCAGCCCAGAATTGCATTGGCTTTTTTAGCTGCCGCGTCACACTGTTGGCTCATGTCAAGTTTGTGGTCAACCAAGACTCCTAGATCCTTTTCACATGTACTGCTCTCAAGCCAGGTGTCACCCATCTTGTATTTGTGCGTCTCATTTTTTTTGCCCAAGTGCAATACTTTACATTTCTCCCTGTTAAAATTCATCTTGTTTGTTTTGGCCCAGTTCTCTAATCTGTCAAGGTCGTTTTGAAGTGTGATCCTGTCCTCTGGGGTGTTAGCCACCCCTCCCAGTTTGGTGTCATCTGCAAATTTGATCAGGATGCCCTTGAGTCCATCATCCAAGTCGTTGATAAAGATGTTGAATAAGACCGGGCCCAAGACAGAACCCTGTGGCACCCCACTAGTCACTCTTCTCCAGGATGAAGAGGAACCATTGATGAGCACCCTTTGGGTTCGGTCAGTCAGCCAGTTACAAATCCACTGAGTGGTAGCATAGTCAAGACTGCATTTTATCAGCTTCTTTACAAGAATATCATGGGGCACCTTGTCAAATGCCTTGCTGAAATCAAGGTAGGCTACATCCACTGCGTTCCCTTCATCTACCAGGCTTGTAATTCTGTCAAAAAATGAGATCAGGTTAGTCTGACATGACTTATTTTTCAGAAATCCATGCTGACTATTGGTGATCACAGCATTCCTTTCTAGGTGCTCACAGACTGTTTACTTAATGATCTGCTCCAGAATCTTTCCTGGTATTGATGTCAGACTGACTGGGCGGTAATTATTTGGGTCCTCTCTTTTCCCCTTTTTGAAAATAGGGACAACATTTGCCCTCCTCCAGTCTGCCGGGACTTCGCCTGTTCTCCAGGAATTCTCAAAGATGACTGCCAGTGGTTCTGAGATCACATCTGCCAGTTCTTTTAATACTCTTGGAGGCAGTTCATCTGGCCCTGGAGACTTGAATACATCTAAACTAGCCAAGTATTCTTGTACTATCTCCTTAGTTATTCTGGGCTGTGTTTCCTCTGCTGAATCATTTGCTCCAAATTCTTCAGGTCGGGCATTGTTTTCTTTATCGGAGAAGACTGAGGCAAAGAAGGCATTGAGGAGTTCAGCCCTTTCTGTGTCCCAAGCCTGGGCAGTGTGTATGGAGGTCCTGGGCTGCCCAGACACCAAGACCCCCCTCTTGACCTCACTGATGTGGTTCAAATGAAAGCAGAGCAATACATCTGGCACCAGCTTGGCTGCAGGAGTTGGCTGGAAGGAGGCATACAATATGCCATCCAACCATTTTAGGAACTCCATTCTGGATTTGTGTAGCATTTACTGCATATGGTAATTCTCATGCAGACTGGCTTTTAGTTCCTTAATCATCACTATTTGTGCACTGTTTATATGAATCTATGCACAGATGCCATTCACAAACATCAGTTCTAGGTTACTTTGAAATGTATCTTTCAGTATTTTCTATTTATTTATGTATTTAAAATAATTCATATCCTGTTTTTTTTCTCTCCCTGAAGAGAACACTATAGCATACAATAAAGAGTAAAAAGCAATAAAATGTCTACTAAGATACTAAAGTCCCATTCCAAATCCCTAAATCCAGTTAGCATCTAGAGTCTTCTAAATGCACTCACTGATATTTTAGTGAATTGATAAGTTAATGCTCTGCTACTATTTGTCAATGAAAATTAGATTATTTGTGGATGGCTTTGAAAAAACAACAACAAATTGCAAATACATAAATATGGAAGTCAAGCATTACCATGGACTTTACTAAATATAATAGTATCTGAGGACTTCTTTTGTAAAGCATTTAGCTCTTATTTTTATCTTCTAAATACTTGCAGTAGTGTAAACAAGCATTCTATAGGTGATTTGGAAAATAATCTCATTTATGCAGATGTATTGTCATGTATATAATGATTTTTTTGCTTCACAAAAAAATCAAATAAAGCCATGGGGAACATGTGTTTTATCCCTCAGAAGGATTGGACACAAAGTCAATGTAAGCAGTTTCTATTTTGGGATGCTCATGTTGCATGCATAGTAACAATCCACTGATGATACAGAAGAATGACAACAATCATACCCTCTAGCTTTCATCATTTCCCCATTGAACCATTCATCATTTAACATGCACATTGCCAACCAGTATTGGCTGATGCTATGCAAAAGGCTTGTGAATGATCAGGCTGCACTTGGATCAACAAGGCTGTTCCACAGCTTAGAGCAATGACAGAAGATTGCAGAGACCCTCTCTGGCATTGATCAGAGTGGAGTTCAGTGTAAATAGCTATGGCATTTAGGTTTTCTCTCATCCATTCCGACTGGATCAGGCCCTCCTTGCTTCTGCTTGAAGTCTTCTACACAGAACTGAGTATGCAGATTGCTTAGTAGTATTTCTCATTGACATAATTATATTAATTATTTCTTCTACACCAACTTTGTGTACTTGTCAAAATGGAAAAGCAGAAAGTACTGCACCATTGTACCTACCTGAATGGTAGTCTTCCTTGTCCAATGTTGCATCGCTGGGTTGGGCTTACTTGTGTCTCTGGTGGACGACGGCAGGAGTACCTTTCACAGGAAAGAGGCTGGCCCATCTTCCGTTTTGTGTACTGGGGGGGGGGGCAAGGGTAGCTGATCTCCTCTTGTCTCTAGAGCAATGGGCCCACTTGTCCTATCTGGGAAATCCCTTCTCTCACAGATCATAGGAGAGGGAGCAGTTTGGACCTCTTAGTTGTACCTGTAATGATCCCCTGGTACCAAATGGATAGCGGCTGCAACTGCTGCTGCAAAGGGCCACTCCAATTTCCTGGTTGCGGGTGGCGGCGATTGATGCCCATGCTTGTAGAGTTTCCAGGAGACTTTTTAGCATCCTAGCTGCTGCCAATCCCAGCTTTGATCCACTACTGTGGCCCACAACTATGATTAGTGAAATCAAATAAACATTTTAGCTGGGTGGAAATACCTTGGGAGAGCCTGGGGAAGCTGCCCACTTCTCTTTCTTCCTAAGTCAGATGGTGCAGAAGGAGGGAAGGGGAAGAAATACTTAAAACTACTTTTTTAAGAAATAAAAAGACAGTAACTTATAAGAGGGCTAAAAAGTGAAATGAGAAAGAATAAAGTAAGCCAAGATGAAGAAATAAGAGGAGCCAAAGGGAATGTGATTGCTTTCTTGAAGCAGGAGTGAAAAACTGAAGAGAGGGCAGCCAACTTCCTGACAAAGCTACTCCTGCCTTCGTCCTCTAGAGGTGCAAATAAGACCAACCCAGTGATGCTACACTGGCAAGCACAACTGGGGTTTTTAATTTTATTTTTTTAATACATTTTCAATATATGTTAATTTTATATTGTTAGGTCTAACAAAGTCTAAACAATTAGCTGTCATTATCTTAAATTTTATTACAGATTTCAATGTAAAGTCTACTTTAGGTGTTATAATTTTTCCTTCATTTCCCTCCCACAGCTCCACAAAATGTCCAGCCACCTACAGCGATTTCATTTCCCACATCTCTGTTCCTGAGTTGGGCTCCACCAAAAACACCAAATGGGATTATAACACAATATTATTTATACATGGATAATCAGCTTATTTATACTGGAAATGAAACAAAACATATTGTCAAAGGTGAGTTATTTTTCAGAGTCCTGTATGGAATACAATGGAGAAGATATATTTTCACCTTGTGTTTGGCATTTTAGACTGATTAACCTTTCTGAATCAAGCATCAGGCAATGCGCAATAGATATGCGCAGGATATTCAATTCCAGTCCTGCTTCCCCTGTTTTTCCGCTACACCACTCCAATAGTCAGCCATCGTTAGTACTTTTGTATACCTCAGGCTTTCTTCTTGCTTGCTGATACCTTCACCACTTCTGCATGGATGATGCTGTTTTGGGTTCACAGAACTAGGATAATCACTGTTCTTATTTATGACATAGAACACTGTGGACTGGTTCACATAAGCCTGTTTGACCACAGTACCAAGGAGGTGACCTGCATGGCTGAATGAGCCAGCACAAATCAGTTGCCATAGATTTTTATATTGGGGAAAGGCCTTTTATGTTGGTCACAAGCTGAGTCAGTGGAAGCAGCTAGGTCAGTTTAAAATTTCCTACAGTGTATCATCAATGCTAGATTCACCCGCCCAGCCACTTGGCCCAGGAGGTGCTGGATAGTGGTCACTGCTAATGGGTTCTGCCAGGATGCTAGAGGTTTGGCAGCTGCCTGAGGACACAGGATACAGATGCACCTGCTCATACAATGTGGAAGGATGCGTCCTACTACTCTCACTGCATTAGTCTGGTCTAGAACACAGGACTGAACTATTAGTTGCACTGACTCACCACCCCGTTTTTATGGGAAATATGTGTGAATTGGCCAGAATCTAAATACTCTGGCTTAACTAGTTTGTGGGACAAAACGCAACTCATTTTCTGATGATACAGTTTCTTTAAATGTGTGGCATTTCTGCATTTTGAGTTAGTGCAGGAAAACTTAGAATGCATTCCGTTAAAATTTCTTGCCGTGCACATCCCATAAGCTACTAGTGTGGTGGGTCACTTCTGACACTGAAAAATGAGCCCAGTTAGAGAACCCCCTGAAGGCTGTTGATGTATACTATAATAAATAGTGCACACTTTAAGTCAAACTTTTTCATTCTGTATTCAAAGGTAATGGATTTTCCGTAACCATAGTAACCTTGGTGTATTTCTAGATAAATACATGAGGTATATACATTTTGGTTTTATTTTTGAATATAAACTACCACATTATGTATTGCTAATAATATGAAAAATAGGATATAGGTTCGCATAATGACAGTTTAAACTAGTATGCATTTTTCTTCTGCAAAAAAATAAATATTTATCAAATGTGTAGGTGCAATTAATATCCCCCCTCCAGGTTTTCCTATATTCTTGTAGTGTCGTTTATCTTTTGGGGCTTTTTTTTCTCTTTCAAGATCTCCATCAATCTTTTTTGTGTGTGCTCGTGTGTGTGCTGTCTTATTCTTCGGTTTCTAAGAATTTGGAATACAGACTGGTGGTAATATTATCATAAAAAGCATTATTAAAAGATCTGTGGGGAAAATGTTCTATGATGCAGTTTGAGGACGATACAATTTATATATTTATAATTTTATGCCACTTTTCTGTGAAACAGGTGAAAATGCTTTTGCAGTAAGACTAGGCAAGCTAGTAGTAATTCTTGTGAGATATCAGCAAAAAATTCAATGTCAGTAATCTCAATAACTACTTTAGGTATTTCCCAAGAGCTTAGAAATGCCCAGTGGAGTTAAAGAAAAACTTTCCCCCTTTAAACAGCGCAAAGCACAGTACTGTATCACAAACCACTTTTGAAATGCTCATCAATATCCAAGAGACTTACCAGGATATAGTGTAGGTAGCTATTTGAGAAACTCAAAGCTAAACCCTTGTGGGTCACGTGGAACTAGTTGTACAGTTCTTTGGACTCAGGCCACTGTGACCGACAGCCTCTACTTGAGCTAAAGAACTGAATCTAGTAGGATGTAAGAAACAAACTATCTAGACTTGTTGCTGGCATGCAAGTGGTGACAGGAGCAAGAAGCAATAACTATAGTGTCTGTTCCTCTTATCATCTCCCGGGGGGGGGGGGGTGGCTGGGCAGTTTGAACCCAAAGGGATGGGAGAAATGTATAGGCAGCAGAGCAGAGGTAGGCCCATGTGTGTGATGGGTCCTATTAAAGGCATCTTTCCCAGTGACCCCCCAAATCTTGGGGCTGACACTGGTTGTCCAGGTTAACTTTAACTGCTTTGAGCTTAGCCAGGCTCATTCTCAGGAGGGGAAAAGATAATTCTTAGGCTCCCAGGTGAGCTGTTTGTTGAAGATTTATCCTAATTTGTTAGCTCAAAGTTTGTTTGGAGGTTAGATGACCGGCTCTTTATTCAGCGTTCATTCTTGTTTGTTTTGGGAAGGAGGATATTAAATGATATCACATCAAGCTTTATCCCACACTTTCCAGTGCATACCCCATCACTTTCCTTATCGTTGAAACCTCCCGTATTTTTCATGGGCTGTGTGTTTTTTGTGCAAGAACTCCAAATCAGCTTGAATTATGCAACTAAATTTACTGGTATACGAATCCCATCTGGAAACAGTGGCAGCCTAGAAGCACCCTGAGCCAATCCAAATCATGCCTTTCGATCTCAGCCATCACATGAGTAGCAATGCAGCTTCTAAATGATGAAAAGGCCATCAAGGGAGAAGAAGGGGAAAAACTGTGGCCAATCCAACTGTAATCCTATGTGTGCTTTTCTGGGAGTAAACTCATATTGAGTTCAGTGAGACTTTCTTTGGAGGAAATATTTATGGGGCTGAACTCCAGTGCAGAAGGCTGGTTGTGTTGTTGTGTCAGATACATTATTTCGCATTATGAAACTGGGGGAGCCAAGCATGAATACACTAATAAGGGAAAGGTGTACTTGGCATGTGTTTCAAATTAATGCATAGTTTAGATTGGGCATGCACCTTAGAAATGATAACCCATTTACACACACCTCAAATTCATCATTTGGATGAATTCATACAAACACACCTTGATTTTGAAAGATGTCGCTATGACAACTAACACCAGTGTATACCATATTTACTTGAGTCTAATGTGCCATTGAATCTAATGCACACCTTAATTGTCGCAATGTAATTTGGCCAAAAAAAGGTGAGCATTAGATTCGAGTAAATATGGTATTGTTACATGCCACCCCGATCTCTGCCATGCAGTAGCAAGCTTCCATGGATTCCAATTGTGTATTCAGGGAACGGTGGAGGCTGTAGCGTTTTAAGATATTTGGTTTATTTTACACCCATATACACCTGGATCTGCACAGAGAAGAAGAGTCCATAGCATTATGAGTGCCTCTCCTTGCTTCTTCCACAACTTCAGCCAGCTTGAATCCAATGCAGCCACACATGCTCTTCAGTCTCTTGGTTGCAGCCTCTCCAGTCAGCAGCCAAGATAGTTCTGGTCTTGGTTATCCTCCTTCTTCCCAGCACACCCCTCATCAAAACGCAAACCTCCTTCCTGTTACCTTTGTCATCTTGTTTCAAAATCTTTCTGCAAAAGCCATTTCTTTCCCATGGCATCATGCCCCCTATCACTTTGGCAACCTGCCAATTCTCCTCTCTCTGTCCACTCCACAGAGCCGGGGTGTGTGTCTGTGGGAAGGACAATGTCCCTGAATGCCCCAGTATTGTTTCTTAAAGTCTCTGCACTTAACTAGCCTGGCCAGGCATTAGCCAGCTCAGGGATTCCTGTCTGACACAGTTCTGCAGCTTACGTTTCCCCTCCTACCCCAAATATTAGATAGATTGTGATATTAATTTCTTAGGTTTAGGAGGGTTCCTCCCACAAACTTATAACTACAGTATGTAGAAAGAACATCATGCATGTGTTCACAATACACCATACAACCTGCCCTTTTTATTGCTTAAGTTTTGTGAAAATGATAAGAAACTAAATCACCACTAACACCCCACCATTACAATGGGTTGATTATGCTGGGTTTATGGAATAATCAAGCATCTCACTTAGAGTTATAATGCAAACATAAGATGGCATAGTCTGACTGACAACAGTGACATCGCCATTGATCGGTGCTGAGTGTCATTAATTCTACAGATCTGGGATGCAGATTCAGCATGCCCGAAATCAAAGGGCAAATCGGGCTAGCTGAGTTTGGCATATCAGTGTTTTAGCTTGAAAACAGATGGATTTAGGCCATTTACTTGGTGTAACATTATGGGGATCAGTAGAGAAGAGGCGTATGTCTATTTGTGGCATGTCTGCTGTATCACTTCCTCTAGCCATGCATTTGGGCAGTGTTAAATAAAATCTCCTTATTTAAAATCCTTTTAAATAGTGTTTAAATATTTCCTGCTGATACAATCTGCTAAAGTGGTTATCCTTGCAACAGATTTCAGTTAACCTTGTCGCAGATACTAAGCCCAAAGCTTCGTTGACTTTTAGGGGCCTTGATTATGGAGCAAAACCTAATGGTGTTATTATAAGACCACAGCTGGACAAGCTTCTGGAGTCCCTTGTCCTTTGATCAGATTTGGGTAACATAATGATCCAGGGGAGAACACACACACTGTCTGTGCCTCGACTGCTGAGCACTTGGCTACGAGGAAAACACTTTCTAAAAATAAGCACAGAGATAATGACACAAAAAGGTTTTACCAAAAACCTTTGTCAGAACATTCACAACCATATGGTGGTAAGAAAAGGCAACTTCATATATTGGTTACAGCTCTAGATTATGACACTATTGTGTTTTTGTTGTGCATTTATAATGATTATTTGTATTTGTGAGGCACTTAGATCATAATCTGGAAAAACCAGTACTGTATAGAAATGATGATGACTAGGGTTCAAGGAGGAATCCGTTTTAGCAGTTTTATGCACAGCATTTGGTGATCCCAGCTTGACAGAGCTTTGGAATGGTCATATTTATTGAAATATAATAAGAGCCGATCAAACAGTGAGAGCAGGTGACCTTACTCATTGTGTAAACGGGGAAGCATCCCTCTCACATCACCTGGGTAGGTCAACTGTTGCATACAGTGACTTCCTAAGCTAAGATTGGGGTATGTGGGATCTGAACATGTACAAAGTGGCCTTGCACCAGTACATTTCCCCTATTGTACCTGCCCAGCCCTGTGGACACTCCAGACCACTCCCAATCTTATAGCTGTAGGCGAGGACTGTGGTGTGGCCACAACCCTGTAATACCCCATGGAGGCATACTATGGCCTTAATTTGTTCTCCTGTCCCACACCAAATGCCAGTGCAACCATCCTTCAGGTAAGGGATGGGGGTGGAGCAAATTTGTTCCCACTAATGTCTATCTATCAGCCTAATCTACTTTATGGGGTTCTTTACGGGATTCTTTTAAGGTAAGATGGAATAACCCATGTAAATACATAACTTCTCTTCACCAAAGTGTGCTTGCAACAATGGTAGCAAGATGGTGGAAGGAAGATTATTTCTGAGGCACATGAGAATTGCTGGGCTTCATCTGTCTTTTTATGTCAGAGGTTTTCAATCTTTTTGAGTCCATGGCTCGCTTGACCAACTACATTCTTTCCTCTGCGGGGAAACACACTCTGAGCCTCAGAAGTCCAGTTATGTTACCCCTTGCCTGCAGAGCTGGCAGTCCCTCGTGCCTTTTTGAACACCCTCCTTTGTGGAGTGTTCCCTCAGCCTCCTCTCCTCTCTCCTCTCCTTGGGAGTGCTCTGGGCAGCCACCCCTGGTCTCTGAGGAAGCACCCCCGCCCTGCCCCGCCCCAAAGAGAGGTGCTTCCTCGCGCCACGCCACAGGGACCTGGGAAGAGGATGCCCCCAGCCTTAGTAGCTTGACAGAGATGGCTGAAGGTGAATGTGAAGCCACCATCTTACTCGCCTTGAGTGGCAGCAGTGGACACTGCTGGGCCTGCATAGCGGAAAGGCTGCCCTTTGGCTCCAGACACTTGGTTCTCAGGCAAGCATTGCACACAGCAAGCAGAAGAAAGGCCAGCGCAGTTCCTGCCTTCCTGTCCAGCCTCCCACTTGTCTGTCTGTTCCCAACAGCAAGGACTGGCAGACAGAGTGGCTGGGCTCCCTCACCCACTTGCTTGCTTACTCTGAGGCCACCTCAGCTCAGCATCCACTGGTCAGCTCCAGAAGAACCATTCACCTGGGGAGCTTGTAGTCAGGGCCACTGCAACACAGCCATGCAAGCCTATGGGAGGCAGAGATGCACAAGGACATCAGAAGAGGGAGGGGAGACTAGTGTTGCCGGTTGTATCCCTGACCATCATTCAAGGCACCCCAGGGTGCCATGGCACACTGGTTGAATGCCATTGCTTTATGTTCTTAGGGAAAACCTTTGCAACCAGAATTTAAACAATGTCTCAGCAGCCATAGAAACTCTAAAGCAGGATACTGAGGCTAAACTGGGGAAACCTAGATGCTTTTACATGCATTTGCTTTTAACAGGAATTTACATATCTATTTTAATTATGTTTTCAGTTATGCCACTCTAAGGTTTTAAGCAACATGTTTCTTTTAACCTGCTTTAACGAGCTCTTTTAAGCTTCAGATTCTATTTAAAAATGAACCATTCTAAAAATTGAATTTCCATGGTAAGGTCTTTCTGTAGTTTCTTTTACATTTCCTGGAATCAAAAGCATTGCATTAATTAGTTTGCACAGTAAGCAACAACTTGCAGAGTAGATGATCCTAGAATTACTGGGCAGTGGCTAATGCTGTAAAACAGAGTGTTGTACTGGGAAGTGGGAATGTAAACTGGAAATGAAGAATTGTGTTTGAAGGAAAATAATGTTGTCAGTGTAGATATTACAGGCACTGTGTAATATATAGATATTACAAGAACTGTGACCTATATAGCAGGATAATTATTGTTGGCTGGCTGTTAACCCCTGGGCTGTAACTGAACATTACAGGTGTATCACATCAAATACACCTGCTGCACTGGGGACTCTACCTGGTCTAGGATGGTAATGAATGATGGCAACACAACCAGTGGATGTAGTAGAGACCCAAAAGCAATAGTTTATTATCGTCCTCTAAAGATTTAACATTTAACAGTATTCTCCTGTGAGGCACACGGGGAATAATATTACACATTATATGGAAGTTTCCACTTACTGCTGAAGGACGCAAATCACCCTTGAAGCCATTGGAAGTGTTAGCTGTTTCTGGAGGGAACCTGAGCCATTCTCTGCTACCGTGAAGTTACTGGAAATTGTGCAACTGAATTGAGAAGCAGGGTCATTCATATGCTGTGTCTAAATTTCTCATTTGGCTCTACTAGAACATGTCCTATGCATTCTCTCTCATTAAGCAACAGAATATACTGTGGCATAATAGTATTACAGAGGTATGTTAACCAAGCGTTAGTGGGCTATCTTCTTTAAACTCTTTCCCATCCTTTAGAAAATATATATGTGTTCATAAGTATTAACTGTCCAAGGCTACATTTTATGAAGAGTTCCATTATTCTTCCTTCTGTATTTTTTAAATGTTTGAGTAGAAAATCTGCTTTAAATGGAAATAATAAAGTAAAGTAGGAATTGCAGAGTTAATAAAATACCAAGCTCTTGGGTCTTAAATATCTGCATAGTGTCCAGTCACGGTGAATGTGCTAGGTTGGACTTAAGGCATTGCAACTGGGACCTATAAAGAGTGTGATGACCTGGCCCTTAAAGGGTATGCTTCCTAGTCCTTTCACTCCAGGTCAATTGCCAGTTTATATCCTCAGCAGGTCACACACTCCTGGGAATTTATACTTTTCTTAGATATTGACAGCATTATTCAAGGTTGCTATTTTTATCAGGCAAAAAACTTAAAGTACCTTGACGTTCAAAAGCATTCTAAACCAAGTCTGTGCCATTTTCAAATTTACAATTACATTTTGAAATTTACAAGCAGAAATGTTGTAAGCTATTAGACCCGTCCTCTAACAGTATTTTGGTTCTATGGAGGGGAAAAAAGAAAAGAATTCTCACTCAGAACTATAATTTTCTTCATAAATGAAAATTGAGGCCAGGAAAGGCAAGTCCTTTCTTTCCTGCTATGTGGAATATAGCTGGCTGATGAGAGCAGCTGAATATCAGCTTGGTTTCTGGTTAAGGGATCAATATAGCAACTGTCCAGCAAGAAGAGTACCCACTTGGTCTTATTAAGTGGCAACAAAGAACATAGCACAGGCAGTTTTGCATGCCACGAGATTCAAGGTATATACGCTTTGATAATATACCAGCATGCCTAAATCTGGATGCTGGGGGGAAACGCTTCTTAGTTTGATTATATGTTCAGAGACAGTGAGGGCAGGATCTAAACAGCTGCTTCAGGTGAGGACAAAGGCTTTGCACACAGTGGGATTTTGATTGTTTTTCTTTGAAGCCAAAAGTGGTTTGCAAGTCAACACAGGAACACAATTTAGTCCAAGATGCGTACACTGCTTTGGCATGTGGAACTAGTAGCATGGCTGCTGCCATGGATCCCACCCAGAATGTTAGAGAAGTATCCTCATATTTTGAAAACCTGCTGGTTTACATTTCAAAGCAGAGATGAGAAACTTTGGCCCTCCAGATGTATGAACTGCAGATTCAGTCATCTCTGACCAGTAGCCATGCTGTCTCGAGGTGAAGTCCAAGAACATATGGAGGGCCAAAAGTTCCCCATCCCTCTTCCGAACTATGCAGAAACAAACAAACAAACAAAAATATGCATTAGCCAAACTTGCTGATTCAAATTTACAGTATATTTAGATGCAAAAGACCATAAGAGCTGTAAAGAGAGTTATAGCTGTGTTTTCCTGCTTGAACAACCCCTGCCCTGCACTGAAGCACAGCTAAGCTTGAAACTAGGTTTTTGTACCAATCATCCAAATTGTTTACATAAAGCCCCATAGCATTTAAGTTAAGTTCTGTTTCCCATGATGTTCAACTATTACTCTAAAATATGGTGTTATATGTCTTCCTCTGATCAAAGCTTATTGCATAACCTGCAGTTTAGCTTCAAAAGTTGTTACAATTTTATAGGATGGATATATTCATAGCCGTCATACGGATATATACTTACCATATAAATTTGGTTCTAGTTAAAGATGATGCATTACAAAAAAGAATAAATAGTGCACAAGCACTAAAATTAAGTGAACATAAATTGAAGTATGTAAGAAAAACATCAGATTAGCATTCTTTAAGTAAGGCATAAACTTAATCTTTTTAGATGGTTATCATGAAGGAGATGAGGAAAGAGAGTTCATTACTGTTCCAATGATGGCATTACTGCAAATACTAAACTCCATTATTGCAGATGCACAGTGTAAATGCAACTTCAGCCTGCTGGTATTGATTTCTTTTTATGCCATTCCTAGCAAATGTATATGGTGGCATGTAAATAAACATCTGGATTCATAATTTAAGGAATGGTGTTGTTATTTAATCATCCCAGCAAAGTACTTAGTGACACGAGGTCTGCAGACGTAAGTAGAAAAAAAAAATAGTGAGCTAGAGAAAAAGCAGATTTTAATGCTGATGAGACTGTATTGCTGTGGACCCCGTAGCTAAAAAGCATGCCCTGAAATATCTTATAATTTTATGATAATTATGAGGCACATAGCTAGTGGGACTGTGGTTACAATCAAACACAAGACCTAAGCATGCTTTCACCCATTGATTTAAAATAGGATTAAGCTTGCTTAACACAGAGTTGGTTCTGTACACGGTCTTTGATTATTAGATCAACCAGCTTTAATCTAGACAGAGGGACCAAGCTATTGCTTGGTACATATTTGCCATTCTGTGGTTCCACCCAGGGTCTACAATGCTTGTAAACTGTCTGTTGGGATCAGGCAGCTCTTACAGAGTGCTTCCATTACAGAGCTTTGTAGTTCTGCTACTTTGGCGACTCAACATTCCTGATGACTCATGTGATCCAAAAGTACTGTGTAAGTTTTAAATTATAAATGGAGCCACTGCCGCACAAAAGTATTTTATGGGAAATTACTTTGCTTTGAAGTGTGGGTGTGAGTTGGAACAAACATATGAACTGACCCTTGGTTCTGCATTTCTGCCGCCACCACCCACACTCATCCTTAAATCCCTCAAAAGGTTTTCCAAGTTTTGTAAGATGGACCCCAGTTTTGTGTGATTTGTTACTGGTACTGAGCAGGCAACTGCCGAGGAGGCAGAATTGCACAGCTCCAACCTAATGAGAAAAATATTCTGGGGAAACACAACTTAACCACCCATTCCAGACCTTTAGAACAAGATGTTGCCTCTCTCATCTCTGATCACTCCCCTTTCCCCTTGTTCTGTGCCAGTCTCTTCCATTCATTTATGTGGAATATGGCAAAGAGGATACAGTCTGGAAAACATTTCGAGGAACCACGATTCCTTACCTTGCCATGTACAACAAGATGCAAGGGACAGAAATGCAATAACATTTTGCCTAGGCCAACAAAATAGCTTGAGTGAGCACCCTAGGTTCTTCATAGAACATGAACCCTGATTCACAAGCTGGGGTGGCAGAACTGAACATAGCCAAGTAGGCATATTGAAGTTCTTCATTATGAGCTAGTTAATGTGGCTTGGTGCAACAGTACAGTCAGTAACTAATGATATAAATTAGATGTGAGGAACCTTTGGCCCTCCAAATGTTGCTGATCTGAAGCTCAATCCCTGACCATTGCCCATGCCCGCTAGAGCTAATGGGCGTTCAACAACTTCTGAAGCACCAAAGGTTCCCCATTCGTGATGTCATTCTGAGTTATAGGGACAATACAATGCTTGACCTCCTGTATCTGGAGTTAGTGCAAGATAGTGGTTTAATAGACTGGGCTCCCTGATTCAGGAAGTCTCTGGTTCAAATTTCACATCAGCTATGAAATCAACAAGTGGTCTTAGACAAGCCTCTTTTTCCCCTCTCCCTTCTGCAACAGGCAGATAATACTGACATATAATTGTTGTAGGGAGATACTTTGAACGCTAAAGTACTGTAGGGGCAAGTCTTTGTTAATCAACTTTCAACTGAAAGTTGCCTTTGGTTCTCCCCCGCCCCCCCCCGTAATCTAAAATATGCACTGACTTTTTTAAATTATGAGAAGGATGCAGATACTGATGTGTAATCATGTTTGATCAAACAGTGAATTATTCTATATATTCAGTACAAGCAGCCTTCATTTTCACATTAAAATATTTTACACTATTATAAATCTTCGCCCCAAAAATAAGTTTAAAATTGGTTTTAATTAGATGCATAGAAAAAGGCACACCATGTGTCAGATATTTAGGGTGTTTGGATAATTGAGACACACATAGCTCTCTTTAAACATTAAGGTACAATGATATTTTTCCTTCTGTCAGCTGAAATGTTTTGGACTCCTGTTGTGTTGTTGGCAGGAGTTAATATGATTGTTCCAACGGCACACCATCATTTTTCCTTGTAGTGTTAAGTTGCACTAGGAATGTGAATCTATGCATAATTGAAGTCTTTCTGTTTAAATTTATATGCAAATATAACTCACAGTGAATGGCAGTTGAACAATGCTGGAAAATGCTCAAAGCAGTATAAAACGTAGGGAGAAGAAAAATGAAAAGGTGAAAAAGTCCACCTACACATTAGTAATATGAGAGTGCTTTTCTTAAAAAAAAAAGATGGTGCTTTAGCGTAACTAGAAAGCCGGAAAGCAAACTCTTTCTGGTGTATGGGAAAGTTTAAAAAAAGTGGAAAGTAAAATTTTGGTACCAAGCATTTCCAAAAGATCAAAGGGAAATTTCAAGGGACTAAATGATTGATTTCAGCTGGATGAAATTCGTGAAATTACAAGGAATCTGATTTCTTTAAGGTGGTAGTCCCAGAGGATGCTTCTCTAGAAGACACGTCAATAATTACAATTCTAGTGTACCTGTCAAACCAGAGAGACTACAGAAGCTACTCTTTTGATGAATCCACTGCCACTTCTCTGCCCTTCCAATTCAGCATTGGTTTATATAAGAAAAATGAATATTCTGTAGTCATAATGAAGTTATGGAACTCTGTCTTCTGCCTATCCATTCACCCATGGGTGTGTTCTACATTGTTCCCCTCCCTTATTCCCAGTGCAGACAAATCTTAGTAAGAGATTAAATCATGTTATAGATCAGATATCCTGTAGGGTTGTTCATCTAGTGTCTCATGCTTCACTCACAAAGAAATAAATGGTAAATGTTATTTTAGCTCCAATAGTATCATCTGCAGATAATGTATCTTTAAATATGGGTTCTAGTTTGAACCCATATTTAATGAGAATACCTTGGCTGCGCTGATGGGAGCATGAAAGTTTTTCACTCTCTTGTTAATCTTATTACACCCCTCAGCTATCTAAATTTTTAAGTCATTTGAGGATCCAGACAGGGTGGAACAACACTGAACTTGATAAATTAATAAAATTGGCTATTTCTACATTTGTTTCTGTGACTTCGTTCATTTGGCCAGATAAAATCTAACAGTACAACACAAACTAAGTGCATGGTGAAATAAACTTTCACAGTGTTCCTCTTATTCTCAGGGTTATAGGTTTGAGCCCCACTTTGGGCAAAAGATTCCTGCATTGCAGGGGGTTGGACTACATGACCCTTGTGGTCCCTTCCAACTCTACAATTCTGTGATTCTATTATTCAATGAGTAAGCCAGCTAAGTGTCTCTTTACAGAGGGAGTTGCACAAGTACAGTGGTACCTCGGGTTACATACGCTTCAGGTTACATACGCTTCAGGTTACAGACTCCGCTAACCCAGAAATAGTACCTCAGGTTAAGAACTTTGCTTCAGGATGAGAACAGAAATCCGGCGGTGCGGTGGCAGCAGGAGGCCCCATTAGTTAAAGTGGTGCTTCAGGTTAAGAACAGTTTCAGGTTAAGAACGGACCTCCGGAACGAATTAAGTACGTAACCAGAGGTACCACTGTACTATAAAAAAGACCCAGTTAATGTTTAGTGTGGGGGTTTAACACTGAAGTGGAGAAGCATGAACCTTATAATGTTAGTTCTGTCATGCAACCAGAGGTAAATTGCTTGTGGAAATGTAAAATAGAGAGTTGCATGGCTGAGTGGAACAAATCCTTACTAAGTATGATAAATTCAAGGAGGGCCAGTGTGCTGTTGTGAATGCAAACACTGGACTTGGTCCAGGGAGACCTAGGGTCAAATTGCCACTCAGCCCTGCAGCTCACTGGATGACTGTGGGCCAGTCACTAACTATCTCTAAGCAAAATTAACCAAAGTGGATTGTTGGCAGGATAAAAGATTATGGACACCGCCTTGTTGAACTCTTTAGGGTTATCCAATATGATGTCCCACAGGTATTGGGATACAACTCGCACCATCCCTAACTATTGGTTATGCTGGGTGGGGCTGATGGACGTTGCAGTCCAACACTACCTCTACCCCTAATTTGGAAGAAATGAAACATACAAATAAATAAACTGCCTACTGATATAGTGTTCGAATGTTTTAGGACGGGCCATGTTTGTTTCTTCCAAATTTAGTTCTTCTTGTATTACTGTCTGGGATGGCTTGATATGGCCATTGCGAAGAACACTAAAATATTTGTTTAACCAGTTTCCAAAAAGAGGAAGCTGTTCTAACAACTCACTTTAATTGATAAGAAGTAATCAGAAAGCTCCTTGCTTGGTCCCCAGGAAAGCGAGCAAAAAGAACGGAAGCATGGAACAGAGGGAATTGAAAAATATCCCTTGATCTGCATGCTTCAGATTGGGGAATTCAGAAGTCTCTTAAGGGTTCGCCACTTGTGAATTATGCATCTCACACTCACTACTAGGCGTAAATGCATAATTCTAATCTGTTCTTATTATTTATTTATAACACACCGGTAGAATGTAAATTGTCTGCCTCCTTTGAGCAAGCTTATCATGCCATTTAAGGTATGCAGATATTTCAGGGGAGTCTACATAGACAATTTGCCTAGGCTAGCACATTGATTCCAATTAAAGGGCATATAAACTGCTAATGATAAATTAAACTTGTTCTCCCCAGCTCACAGGTGGGCTGCACAGGGGGTGTTGCAAGAGAAAGTCAACAGAAAAAAAGTATTCATCCTGAAATAATATACACAATGTATCTTAACCACTCTGGTTTTAATCCCCGCCTGCTTGCTTTTATAGTACGCAGTAAGGAACAATATTGCATATGGATGGGGAAACAGCAGTTGCCTACCTTCTGGCAGGGACGTTTGAGTCCATTATGGACGGGGAAGAGGAGCAGGTAAAAATGTATGGATCATGACAGCTTATAAGTGGCTTGATGTTGACCTCTTCTTCCATTAAAAAGCTAGTCGGTTTCTAGCTAGTCAGCCCAATACTCATTGGGATGGGGGCAGGATTGCTAGGGTGGGACTATCCGGGAGATTAGTTCACACCTGTGAAACTGCAGCCCTGTTCAGGGAAGTTTTTAATATTTAACGCTGTATTGTTTTTAATACTTGATTGGGAGCCGCCCAGAGTGGCTGGGGAAACTCAGCCAGATGGGTGGGGTATAAATAATAAATTATTATTATTATTATTATTATTATTATTATTATTATTATTATTAAAATGAACCCCAATCCAGGCAAAAGGCCATTGTTCATTTTGCCTTCCTCAACAATCTACCCTTTATGAAGAGGATTTGTCTTCCTTTACCATAGACATAGGTTGGTTGCTGACTAATGGAACTGGAAAAGTTTTTGTTTGTTTTTTAAGCACACTTTTGGGATTGGCAAACATTGGTTATAGATTCTTACTTTCCTCATAGCAATAAGTTTTTTTAAAAAAATAAAGTTCAAGAGTTTAGTGTTCATAACATCACAACTGGGCTTGGTAACCAAGCAGGGAGATATTTTCAGGAGGAGCTAAGCAGATGGAAGCCTGTGTGTGTACAGGCAAGTACATCATATGGACTGGCTTGCAATGCACTGTGTCTATGGGCAACATGGAGAAGCTCACGCTGTCTGCTGTCTTGTAGCATATTTCTACCTTGGTTGATGCAGCAGGTAGGCATTGGTTTCCCCTTAGAGCAGTCACATCAAATTGGCCTCTCTGCCTACTTCACACTAAGTCAATGGAAGCAATCAAAATTTGTAGCTGTTTTCAGCGCAGCTCATTGTTTCTCTCCTGACTATCCTTTATCTCGCACTTCCTCCCAATTGAGGATACAACCAGAGCTCTGTACTATGATGGTCCAGAAATGACTTGCATGTATTACAGGCAACTCCCAATTTACGTGGGGATTGCATTCCAAGGCACTGCGCGTTTAAGTAAAATTGCATATATTTGAAACACCATAGAAAAACCCTGCAAACAGCCTGACCCCATTCTGTTCAGGTCACTTCCGGGTTTGACATAATGCACGGGCAGAGGCGGAGCTAGCTGCTCCAGCACCTGGAGCGGCGCACACCCGGGGGGCTGGTCCATGGGGGCGGGGCGAGTGTCCCAGGGGGCAGCAATGTCACCCCCCTCAGGGTTGACACCTGGGGCGGAACGCCCCCACCACACACCCTTTCCTCTGCCAGTGTGCACGTGTATGGTCGCGCACACATTGGACATGCCTAAAACGGTCGCTGCCTGTATATTATTTCTATACTGCCTAAAAATTAGTTGTTTTTAGTTATAGCTCCAGTGTATTTTGTACACAAGAGATATATATGAGTACTGTATTCCTGAACATAGGTAGTAATAAGGAGGAAGTGGGAGGTAGGGGACTTCCTTGAACATTAAAAAGAATTTGGTGGCATTTCTTCAACTTGCCTTATCCTTCAGTACCCAACCTAGCTTTTCTAATCTATATACCTTTCTTGTTTTCCATCCTTTCCCTATCAATCCCAGTCCTATCTTTATTCAAATATTTTAAAAAAATCAAATACTTCAGTTTCTGTGTCTTAGGTGGAATCCGCACACACACTAGAAAGGTTGTAAAAATACTTTTAAAAAAAAAAGTTTTGAAAAATATATTGAATTTGCCATAGCGCACAATCGCCATCTAGAGTCACATTTGTATAATGCACTTTACAACACACTTAAAACATTTTTTTTGCAGCTGTGTGACTGAGTCATTAGTCTTAGTTACATAGGCAGCTTCACAATTCTCTTATTTTACCACCATCACCTTTTTTGGCCTGATTTTTAAGGTTAGGTTTGCATTTTGTTTACAGCTGCGTTCTGTTTTCTGTGTTTGTCTTTACTATTACTTTATTTTGCTAGTTCTTTATTCCCCCCAAAAAATCAGACTTTACTTGTGGCTAGCACAAAAATTCCTACACCAACTCTCTGTAATTTGACTGGGTTAATCCCCTTTGGAGGTGCTACTCTGTCTCCAGATTCCATGCACCTATTTGATAAAACAAAGAAGTTATGGGGAATTTTGTTTTTTTTTGGGGGGGAGGTCTACTGTTAAAAGAAAATTTATTCTGGACACTTGAAAAAGTCATCAAGGGTTTTTGCGCATGTGTTCAGCAGGAATGCTTGAAAAGTCCTACTGACTTTGGTGCTCCCATTTACCTTCTCTCGGTGCCAATTATTTATTCACTTCTTATTTTACACTTCTTGTTTGATGTGTGAACTGTTTGGGTGTTGGATTATGCAACCGGATTTTGCTTGTCAGAACAAGGTTGTAGCACATCAAGGAACAGGTAAATCTGTTCAGCTGAATAGAATGTGAAAGGAGCATTTCCCCAAACGTGCTTTAGAATGGAATCCTCAGCTATAGCTGACCTCTGCTTACTTCTACAACAGTCGACCATGATAGATTGCATTACAGCTTCACCATCCTTTGTTCTGTCATTCAGTCCTAATTTACTGCTTGTAGCGCACAGGAAGCCAAGGCTAGCTGGAAACTTATTTTCAGTGCCAAAATGGGAGCATACAAAATAATAATTAGGATGAGAATGCCTTTGAACATGCACAGAATGTCTTCCACTGAAGAACCATAGCCAGTCTCTATTACTGTGGAATTATGAGAGCTAATCTTGCAAGCAGGAGAGTCTGAGCTCCACATATGTTGCAGGGAGGGAGGCAAAGACAATATTGGGTTGTTAGATTAGGTTTATTTACATAATGTTTCCCACACAGAAGTCAAGAAGCTATTTACAATGAGCATAAAATACCATAATAAAGATGCACAAGTAGAAAGCGACTACAAACATCCAACCATTGGTGCTGCCCGGGAAAACAAAAAAATGGCTGGTGCTGATACGATGACAAAGCTGGCACCAGGTGGGTCTACCTGGTGAGAACATTCCATAGAAGGTGGGCAGCATAAGAAAAGGACCATTCTTTCCTCACCATCTTCCAGTCCTCCTCTCTGGTGTAGCATTCGGAGAGCAGCCTGCTCCTGTCCCAGCTGGATTCCCCCCTGCCCAGCACCTACCAACTGCCCTGCAGGAACTATTCCAGGAAAAAGAGGGGAGAGCTGATTATAAGACCAATGGTCTGTTCTTACTCCATCTGGACCAGCTTTGTTTTGTTTTGTTTTAAGTGTGTCATTTTATTACCTCAAGGACCGCCTCTTCCCATATAAACTGACCTGACTCTTCGTTATTCATCTGAGGCCCTCCTCCTCCTCCTCCATATTTTTTTTAAAAATTCAGTTTTACTCTATACATTTGAATTCAAACATTAATCATAATCATCAACATTTAGGATTCCCAGAATCCTTAGACTTCCCTCCACCCCTCCATGGTTTCCATTATCAAACTTTTTCTTCTGCATCATATAATTTCTCCATTTTCCTTAAAATAGTCCATTTTTACCTTAGTTTTTAATACTCAAATTCTGCCAAAGTTTTTAGTTGTTTAAAGTGTTCTCTTAAGTAAATTGCAATTTTTTCCATTCCTTAATAAAGTTTCTATCTTCCTGGTTTCTGATTTTCCCGGTCATTTTTGTAGTCTATCATCTTCATCTAGTCTCTGGTCAGGACTTTATCTTCTTTCCATCTCCGGGCCAGTAGTATCTGCGCTGCTGTTGTCATATACATGAATAATCGTTTCTGCTCCTTTGGTATCTCATCTGAGGCCCTTCTTAATGTGCCTCCACATGATGTCCATAGGGTGGTAACACAAGAACGGGCCTTTTTTTTTGCAGTGGCTCCAGATTTGTGGAATGCTCTTCCCAGGGAGTTTTGTCTGGTGCCTTCATTATACATCTTTAGGCACCAGGGGAAAACGTTCCTCCTCAACCAGGCCTTTGCCTGATTAATATTCTACAGCCTTTTAAATGTGTTTGTGGGAGGGTTTTTTAAAACAAACAAACAAACAAACAAACAACAAAACCTATTTATAAATTGAAGGAATAATAATAATAACAATAATGCACCCACACATTTTTACATATGCTGTGAGCTGCTTTAAGTAGCCCATTTCAAAAGTGGGTTATAAATTTACTAAATAGCTACCGTATTTTTCGCTCTATAACACGCACCCGACCATAACACGCACGTAGTTTTTAGAGGAGGAAAACAAGAAAAAAAATATTCTAAATGAAACAGTGGATGTATGATTTTTGTGGTTCATGCTGTGGCCACAGACGTGATTTGATAGTGAGTTTGGAGTAACTTCCGGTTAGCGCCGGCGCTTAATGGCGGATCTCAACCGGAGCTCCGGGAGAGATCTGCTTCGTGGGTTCGGGTCCTGTCAGCTACGGCGAAGCGGGGACCCCTAAAAATCACAGGCGCGTTGCCTGTGAACTGGAGACTCGGCGGGCACCTTTGCGCCCCCCCGACGCTGCGAAATAGCCTTTTTAAAGGCTCCGGAGGAGCGGAGGGGTCTTGGAGCGGTGCTGAGAGTCGTCTTCACCCAGCCTGCGAAGCGAAGCCGCGTCGCCATTAGCGGAGAGCGCTGACTTCTTCCCGGGAAATTGGATTAAAAGAACAACTATCCGTGAGTAGGATTGACTGCTAAAGTAGAAATTGGACTCTAAAATTAAGAAATTGGGTACCGAGACGGATAAGCACTAAAAAGGAAGTCTGCTTTCCGTTCTGTAGCAAGATCAAAGCGAAAGGCACTCTAGCTGTAACTGCTTGAGAGGAAACTTGCGGGATTTAAGAAATCCACCACCAAAGCAAAGAACTCCCCCCCCCCCGAAGGCAGGAGGGGGGGGGAAGAAGATTTTAAAAGTGTTTCCCTGCCAATTCAAAAGAATTGGATTAAGTATCGCTGCTCTTTAACCTGGGATCGGACTGCCGGAGAAAAGGAACCGGCTAAGGACTGTTGCTATAAGAAGATAAAAAATATCTCAAATTGACTTTGGTTATTTCCAATTTGAAACACTGTTTCTGTGGTATTACAAAGTTACTTATAGGACACTATTGACTGGGATCCCCTTGAAAAAGGAAAGAAAAATTGAAAGGGACTAGGAAACTTTTATTCCTTCTTTTTTGAAGAGTGTGGGATTACTTTGAGAAGCATAGAACTGACTCTACGCCCCCTAGAGGACCTACAAATTGTTTCAGCAACAAGTGGAGTTTAAAATTTGAGAACTTTGTTTGTGAGTTTCAAAGTCTGGGAATGACCTTGACTAAAAGACTTTGTTATGGCAGATGGTAAAGAGAAAGGGGAGTTACAAGAAACAACCTTGAGATCTGGCAGACAATACAAAATTGACACTTACATGCAAAGAAGGGCTTCTGTAACAGGAGCCTCTGGAACTATAGTGGCTGCAAAGCCAAAAGTGAAAGCAATGTCTACAGAAGAATCATTTGCTAAGGTATTGGAGAAGATAAATGACTCTTTGGAGGAACTAAAAAAGCAAGGTGCGGAGACTAAATTGCAAGTTGCTGAAACTAAAGTACAAGTTGCTGAAACAAATAAAAAAATTGAAGAAATCTCTGGGAAAATTGACCTAAATACTAAAAGTATAACTGACCTAGGGAATAAAGTGAACTCAAATGCAGAAGCAATTGGGAAATTATTGGAAGATTCATCTATAACACGAAAGATAGCCGAAGAAGCTAAGGAAATTGCAACTGCTGCGGAGGAAAAATTTCCACCAGTTTATAAGAAATTGGATGAATATGAACTGGCACTCTCTATGCAAGATATGCAACGCAAGGAGAGGAACCTGAGGATCAGACTTGTGCCGGAAAAGGAAGGAGAGAACTTGGTGGATGATCTGACAAAAGAATTTTCTGATTTTTGGAAGCAGGAGCTGAAGAAAGAAGATTTTAAGATAGAAAGTGCATTTAGATTGGGAATAAGACAGAAGAGAAATCGACCCAGAGATTGTCTTATTACCTTAAGATCAAAGGAGGAGCGAGATAAAATATTGAACCTGCACTACCAAACAGCCCTTCGAATTGAAGACTCTTTTATTGAGATCTTTAAAGACATCCCTAAGAGTATCTTGGACGCAAGAGGACATTATAAGGACCTGGTGACACTGCTGAAGAAGAACTACATACCATTCAGGTGGGAATTTCCCCAAGGCTTGTCTTTTAAATATAAGGGAAAGAAGAGAAGAATAAAGACTGTAAGTGATAAAGACAAGTTCTTGGGAGAACACGAAGAAGACCTACAGAAAGAGACTTTTCCAGGACAAGGGCATCCATCACTGGACACGAACACGGTACCACCGACAGACGAGGAACAAAAACAGGGAGCTGTAGGAGGAAGGAGTAAATAATCCCATCATGGCTCTGCAACTTCTAACCTGGAATTGTAATGGCTTAAATATTCCCAGGAAGAGAAAAAGTATATTTCATGCCTTAAAGAAAGACCAATTGGACTTGATTTGCCTACAAGAGACCCACGTGACAAGAGCACACAGAAAATTATTAATAAATAAAAGACTGGGACAGGAATTTATATCTTCAGACAGAGTAAAAAAGAGAGGAGTGGTGATCTATGCAAAAGAAAAATTGCAACCGAAACAAATCTTTAAAGACGATCAAGGAAGATATTTGGCAATTGAAATTCAATCTCAAGGAGAGAAGTATTTGATAGTGGGAATCTATGCACCAAACGAAGGGAAAGCTGAATTTTTTAAGAAGTTGCATGAAATTTTGATGGACCATATGGATTACAACTTAATTTTGATGGGAGATATGAATGGAGTGGTTTCAACAAATATGGACAAGGCACAAAGACAGGTAATAACAAAAGATGGAAGACTACTAAAGACTTTTTTTGAAATGACTGACAATATGGATTTGATTGATATTTGGAGAACAAAACACCCATTAGAAAGAGAGGGAACCTTCTTTTCTGAAGCCAAAATGACATGGACAAGGATTGACCAAATCTGGGTGACTAGCAGTATGGCTCCGAATATAAAAAAAGTAGAAATCTGCCCAAAAACTTTCTCCGACCATAATGCTGTAAAGATGGTGATGAGGCAAACAACAACTGGTTCCTTCAGATGGAGAATGAATGACACCTTATTTAGAGACGAGGAGATCTTCAAGAAGGCCCAAAAAACCTTGAAAGACTATTTTGAAATCAACTTAAGGTCTGAAGTAGAAAAAAGAATAGTATGGGACGCAAGCAAAGCCGTGATGAGAGGGTTTTTGATTCAGCAAAATACTTTAAAGAAGAGAAAGCAAAATGAGAAAAAGGAGAGAATTTTGGAAAAGATAAAAGAAGGGGAAAAACAATTAAGATCGAAGCCAAAATCCCAAGAGATTCTAAGAGAAATCAAATTTCATCAAACACAATATATGGAACTGATGAATCAAGAATTAGAGTGGAAAATTAAACAAATGAGACAAAAGACTTTTGAATCTGCTGATAAATGTGGCAAGTTACTGGCTTGGCAAATAAAGAAGAGACAAAAACTCAACACAGTAACAAATATAGAAGTGGAAGGAAAAAACATAAGCAACCCAGCGGAAATTAGGAATTGTTTTCAGAACTACTTTAGACAACTTTACACACAAGGGCCGCAAAAAGAAATGGACATACAACAGTTCCTCGAGGAAAATGGGCTGAAAAAGGTTTCGCATGAAAGTAAGATAATATTGAACCAGGAGATATCAGCACAAGAAATAGAAGATGCCATTCAAGGCATGACGCTGGGCAAATCCCCTGGACCGGATGGACTGACTTCCAAATATTACAAAGTTTTGAAGGAAGGGTTGATACAACCTTTGAAGGAAGTCTGCAATGAGATTATGGAGGGGAAAAGGGCACCCGATACGTGGAGAGAGGCCTACATTACACTTATACCAAAGACAGAGACTGAAAAGACCCAACTTAAAAACTACCGACCCATCTCGTTATTGAATGTGGATTACAAAATCTTTGCTGATATTTTGGCAAAAAGACTGAAGAGAGTTTTGATGGAGGAGATTCACGGGGACCAAGCGGGCTTTCTCCCAAAAAGGCATTTGTCGAACAATGTAAGGAATATAATTGACATTTTGGAAAAGCTGGAAGTGAACATAAACACTAAAGCTGTTTTGATATTTGTGGATGCCGAGAAAGCCTTTGACAACATTTCTTGGAGTTTTATGTTGAAGAACCTCCGGGGGATGGGGGTAGGCCAAGGGTTTGAAAATGGTATAGGTGCAATATACTCTGAACAGAAAGCCAAACTAATTGTAAATAATGTGGTTACAGAAGAGTTCAAGATTGAAAAAGGGACACGCCAGGGGTGCCCTATCTCCCCATTACTTTTTATATCGGTCCTGGAGGTTTTGCTTAATATGATTAGGAGGGACCAGTTGGTTAAAGGGATTCAGGTCGGAGCTAAACAATATAAACTGAGAGCATTTGCAGATGACTTAGTACTTACATTGCAAGAGCCAGAAGCTAGCACGAAAAGAGTTTTGGAAATAATTCAAGAGTTTGGTCAAATGGCAGGATTTAAATTGAATAAGTCTAAGACAAAGGTTTTGGAGAAAAATTTGACACAGATAGAAAAGGAAAGGTTCCAGAATGAGACAGGGTTGACTGTGGTTAAAAAAGTGAAATATTTGGGTATAAATATGACAGCTAAAAATGTGAATTTGTTTAAAGATAATTATGAAAAAACTTGGAGAGAAGTGAAAAAAGATTTGGAGATTTGGTCCAACTTGAAGCTTTCCTTGTTAGGCCGTATTGCAGCTATAAAGATGAATGTATTGCCAAGAATGTTGTTTTTGTTCCAAGCATTGCAAATAATTGATAAAATGGATTGTTTCAAGAGGTGGCAAAAAGACATATCTAAATTTGTCTGGCAGGGCAAAAAGCCCAGAATTAAATTTAAGATACTAACGGATTCAAAGGAAAGAGGGGGGTTTGCCCTGCCAGACTTTAAACTTTACTACGAAGCGGCAGCTTTCTGCTGGCTGAAAGAATGGCTACTTCTTGAAAACACAGACATTTTGGATTTGGAAGGTTTTAATAACATTTTTGGGTGGCATGCATATTTGTGGTATGACAAGGTTAAAGCACATAAAAGTTTTAAAAATCATATTGTCAGAAAAGCACTACTAAATGTCTGGGACAGATATAAAGACTTGCTGGAAAATAAGACTCCAAGGTGGCTGTCGCCAATGGAAGCTAAGGCAGTTAAAAAGTTAAATATGGAGTCCAAGTGGCCAAGATACTGGGAAATTTTGGAAAAGGAAGGGGACAAATTGAGATTGCAGAGTTTTGAGAAATTAAAAGGGAAGGTGAGAGACTGGTTCCACTACCATCAAATAAATGAAGCGTTTAAACTGGACAGTAAAATTGGCTTCCAGGTGGAAAAATCAAAACTGGAGACAGAACTGTTAGAACCCAGTACTAAGAATTTGTCCAAAATGTACAATCTGCTGCTGAAATGGAATACACAAGATGAAACGGTTAAATCGGTTATGATTAAATGGGCTCAGGACATTGGTCATAATATCTTGTTTGCTGATTGGGAAAAGTTGTGGACCACCGGGATAAAATTTACGGCATGTAATGCCTTAAGAGAAAACATTATGAAAATGATATATAGGTGGTACATAACCCCAGTCAAGCTTGCAAAGATTTACCATGTGCCTGACAACAAATGTTGGAAATGTAAAGAAATTGAAGGTACATTTTTTCATCTTTGGTGGACTTGCCCGAAGATTAAGGCATTCTGGGAAATGATCTATAATGAACTTAAAAAGGTATTTAAATATACTTTCCCCAAGAAACCAGAGGCCTTTCTCTTGGGTATTGTCGGCCAAGGGGTGTTAAAGACGGATATAACTTTCTTTATGTATGCTACAACAGCAGCTAGAATACTCATTGCGAAGTACTGGAAGACGCAAGAACTACCCACACTGGAAGAATGGCAGTTGAAGGTGATAGACTATATGGGCTTGGCAGAAATGACGAGCAGAATCCGAAACCAGGGAAGAGAAGCAGCGCAAGAAGAATGGAAAAAATTCAAGGACTATTTAAAGAAATATTACAAAGTTAATGAAAGTTAGAATGATGTTGGACTGGAAAGTAAATGGTTACTATTAGTAATGGTTAAGACAAGGAAAATAAGGAAGAATAGTCTAAATTTAAATTAAAATAAGGGAAGATTTGCTGAACAATCGATAAGAATTTGGAATACAGAAAGGGGAGGCATGAGGAAGTCGGGGAAGATAGGATATGAAATTAGGATATGAAATGATACATGTTTTTTTTGTTTTGTTTTTGTTCTTGTATGTTTATGTTTGTTGTATTGTGTTTATATGGAAAAATAAAAATATTTAAAAAAAAAAAAAGATAGTGAGTTTGGAGTAGCCCAATGCAAAAATCCTGAGGATCCATGTGGATCCATGCTTTGTAACCACGTTTTTGCACCACTGCAGCCCGAGGCAACAGTGGGTGCGTGATTATTTTGGTGCAAGATGTAGCCATGGACATGCTATGTGATCTGATGGTGAATTTGGGGTGACCCAGTGCAAAAATCCTGAGGATCCATGTGGATTTGTGCTTTGTAACCACGTTTTAAGTGGGGAGGGAAGGAAAAGCACTCAAGGGACAAGGAGCACACGTGGGGTGTATGGAGAAGGAAGCTGTTAATAATGAAGAAGAGGGGTAAAAGAGGAGAAGGCTCCTCTCCCACTTTGCTCCTTTAAATCAAGCAGGCTCTGCTTTTCTACCTCCTCCCCGCTCATCCCCGGTTTAGCAAGCTGAAAAACTTTGCTGCTATGTAGCGAGCTGAGTGGGGAGGAGAGAGGGACAGAGAGCCTGCTTGCTTTAAAGGAGCCAACCGGACAGGAGCCGCTCCTTTAAAGAAGCAGGCTCTCTGTCCCTCTCTCCTCCCCACTCAGCGGCTCTTCTCCCGCTTTGCTGTTTCAAAGCGAGCCACGGAGGAGGGAAGGAAGGGGAACCATGGATCCTCTGCTCACGACTGCAGCAGATCTCCCCCGCCACCCATAGGCATTCCCTCCATAACACGCACAGGCATTTCCCCTTACTTTCTAGGAGGAAAAAAGTGAGTGTTATGGTGCAAAAAATACGGTAACTACTGACAGAGCAACATTGGAGTACAAATTGTTGCATTCACCCTGCCAAGTGTGATGTGAAAACAAAAAAAAATAAATTTCTTCCAGTAGCACCTTAAAGACCAACTAAGTTAGTTCTTGGTATGAGCTTTCGTGTGCATGCACACTTCTTCAGATACACCGTATGAGCTTTCGTGTGCATGCACACTTCTTCAGATACACTTCTTCAGAAAATTTTTGTTTTGTTTTGACTATGGCAGACCAACACGGCTACCTATCTGTAAGTGTGATGTGGACACACATGTACAACTCGCCACATACTTGTAAAAAAATAATATGAAGTGAACTGGAAAAGTTATTGAGAATATCTTAAAAACCGTTGCCACATTTTACTCAGGTTTGCATCCTTCACTCTGTAAAATGTGCAGGTGTTTTGTACAGTGGTACCTCGGCTTACATACGCTTCAGGTTACAGACTCTGCTAACCCAGAAATAGTGCTTCAGGTTAAGAACTTTGCTTCAGGATGAGAACAGAAATCGTGCTCCGGTGGCGCGGCAGCAGGAGGTCCCATTAGCTAAAGTGGTGCTTCAGGTTAAGAACAGTTTCAGGTTAAGTACGGACCTCCGGAACGAATTAAGTACTTAACCCGAGGTACCACTATACATGGAAGTTCTACTGATGTATAAAGCATAGCATACAAAGCTGCCTTAATTCTGATTAAAACCTGGTACCTCTCATTTTGGCATGCTTTCACTCTCAAAGAAACCCCAGATTTAGTGTTAGTGCCTGACCCATATGGTCTGATTTGTCAGATCAACTGAAGTAAGCGTAAGTGTATTTTGTATGAGGATGTAAGAATCAGATTTGCTGCGATTAGTAAAGCAGTTTTCCATTTATAGTGATATAAACCCGATGTAACAGAATTGTAAAATAATTGTCCAAAATGGTTGTCTCTAAAGCAGGATTTCTAATAGAAGCACTAAGGTTGAAATGACTTTGGTATTATGCATATCCTCATTGAGTTCAGTGAAGTTGCTCTTTGTTTATATGCAAGCAAAGACATTTCAGGATTGGGACCAGTATGTTTGACTCCTCACTAATTGAAATGAGAAAGCAAAGAAATATTCATTAAGCCATGGATAGCGATGTAATGACCTCATTTAAACCAGCCATGCAAGGAAATTCAGATTTAATACTGAAAAATATGGCTAACAGTGGAGGCCAATATATGAACCTTATGCAGATGGATATTTACATAGATAAACCACATTTAGGTTAGCTCTGCTTCATCAGGATGATGATAGGAATTTGAATCTTGATTTGCAACTTCTTCTTTTTTAAAAAAGCAAATTGTAAAAATATGGCCAGTTTCTGAATTTTAATTAAATTCTTAACATGTATTTTTCAACTTCAGGTCAGCCAAAATTTTGCTGCAGAATGTTTAGCAATTCTATCATCAAAGCCTGAATATACATAAGCTTAGACTGTGTTTCAGTTTTCTTTCAAGCCATGCAGAAGAAAGCAAAGCCTTAAAAAGTATCTTTCCTCATCACTAAATATACACAACATGTTCCCACACTTCTAGAGTGGCTTATTTTGTTATCTGGAAGTAAATTTTTTTGGAAACAACATTTGGGGCCTTTGTTACTCTTCCTAGAGACGCCTCAGAAAGCATTATTTATAGCTTCCAAGGTTCACTAGATTTTAACACAATATCATGATGGTTTAGGTGTCAGTGACACCATAAAAACAGTCTCTGAAACTTCATATGCACATCAGTTTTTTGACAGGAGCTATTACATTGATGTCACTCTGTACACAACCAATCACCACTGGTGTTCCACCAGCTGTGCTATTAACCAAAGGGAAATGTTCGTAACCTATAGTCTTGATTCTGCATGCTGGGCAGAGTTATAACCCCTCCCTTCATTCTTCGGAAAGCATATACATGATGGATAGTGAAAAAAGAAAAAACAGTTCCCTTACCAGGGGAGTTGTTGGGGTTGTGTACAAGTTTAGGAACGTGTCTACATAATAAAGAGATCCATAGTGCAATTGTATGCATGCCTACTCTGAAAAACTCAATTGAGTACAGCAGTGTTTATTCCTAGGTAAATGTGTATAGGAATACGGCCTCAGATATTATAATCTTATGGTTGTTCTTGCTGCCACAGGAACATGATGTCTGTGACTGGTGCAGGGAGGGCCAAAAGAATGGACACAGGATTCTGGTATTGGGCTGGATTAGGCCACAGCTTTATTGCTTATAAGTAAGAGTAGGTTTGGCCAAGGCATTGGTCATGTATCCAGCATCAGGAAGCCCACATTCTGCCTGATAGGAACCCAGTGGGGTCGACCCTGTGCTTCTGGGAGAAAACCTCCGCCACACATGCATTCCTGTTCTCTCTAGAAGCTCCACAGAGGTGTTACAGGGGTGCCTGTAGGGAACCAGAGTACTTCTTCATCACACTGCAGAATTAAATTTTGGAATTCGCTCCCACAAGAAAGAGTGACGGCCACCCATCTGGATTACTTGGATTGGACAAATTCATGGAGGATAAGGCTATCAGTGACTACTAACCACAATGGCTATACTCTGTGTTAAGTTGTGGGTGAACATATCAGACGACACAGCGATTCTTCAAACAACTCTTGTTTATTCACAGGCCAGAACAGAACTGAACTGAAGGGTTCAGCCAGCCTGCTTATATAGAGCTCCACTAGAACGCAACAGTAACCATTTTCTGTAACTATCCAATCACTGAACTTCACTTTCAATCCCTTATTTGCATATGTGGACCTGAGTGAATACTATCTACAGTATCCCCCTGCTAGCCCAGGGTGAGAACTTCAGTACATAACACTCTGCCTCCATGTTTGGAAGCAGTAAGCTTCTGAGTATCAGTTGCTGGAAGCCACAGGAAGGGAGTGTGCTCTTGTGCTAAGGTCCTGCTCATGGGTTTCCCACAGGCATGTGGCTGTCCACTGTGGGAATAGGATGCTGGACTAGATGGACCACTTGCCTTGATCCAACAGAGCTACTCTTATATCCTGGTGTTCCTAACAGTAGCTTTGAGACAGCAGCAGTCTTTAAACAGACTTCTGCCCATATTTTGCATTCATAGCAACTGGCACATCTCATGTTAAAGTAGGGTAAACATTTGAAGCTTAACTCAGAGCCTAGGACTTGCTGATCAGAAGGTCGGCGGTTCGAATCCCCGTGATGGGGTGAGCTCCTGTTGCTCAGCCCCTGCTCCTGCCAACCTAGCAGTTCGAAAGCACATCATGTGCAAGTAGATAAATAGGGACCGCTCCGGCAGGAAGGTAAACGGAGTTTCCGTGTGCTGCTCTGGTTCGCCAGAAGCAGCTTAGTCATGCTGGCCACATGACCCGGAAGCTGTCTGCGGACAAACGCCGGCTCCCTCAGCCTATAGAGCGAGATGAGCGCGCAACCCCAGAGTCGGTCACGACTGGACCTAATGGTCAGGGTTCCTTTTACCTTTACCTTTTTAGTTAAAGCAGATCTGTGGCTCTCCAGCTATTGTACAGACGGTTGACGGGCCATAGCCCTGCGGTAGAGCTTCTGTTTTGCATGCAGAAGGAACTAGGTTCAGTCCCTGGCATATCCAGGTAGGGCTGGTGAAGACTTCTGCCTAAAACACTGGATAGCCACTGTCAGTCAGTGTAGACAATACTCAGCTAGATAGAGCAGTGGTTTCACTTAGTGTATAGTGTGTTTTTGTGTATGTGTTTGTTTGCTCCCATAATCTCTGACCCTCTGTCCATGCTGACTGGGCTTGTCGGAAGCTGTAGTCTGACAGGTTCTGGCCCTCCTGGGTTAAAGAATAAATGGTAGGAAGTGAAGACATAACTTTTCAGAAGAATAAAATAATGGGCAGAGACATGCCATTATTTTAAACAATTAAGAGATTCTGCATTATAGTGTTGATAAGACATATGCCATTTTACAAATTAAAAGGGGCAACGGCTGACTTTTAATTTACTAATGTGGAAGTGAGTAATAATGTGATAAAACCCGTTCAATTTCTGTGAAGAGTTAAAAGAAAATCATTTCCTGCTTATTGGTTCATTTTGTAAATAGAGATCAATGAAATTCCTCCAACAAAAGCATGAAATCAATTGCAAAATAGCATATAATTTGTGATCTGTATTGTAAATTATAGTTTATTTGACGTTAATTGGTGAGGTTTCCATATACTGGGATGCATTTCCGCATAACACATCTCTGGATAATTCTCATGGATCCATTTCTAATGCATCTTAGAGTGATCTGTTTTTCATGCCCACAACTGCCTACATTTGCTCTTATGCAAATAACCCAATCAAGCAAATGGAAAACAAGATGCTGTAATCAGAAGGGGCTTGACAAACAGTAATCTTAGAGTTTTAGGGGAGTGCCCCGGATTTAGATTTATGTTCCTACCTGCATCTGTAGCAGCAATTGATCCATTATGAAGCACTTGAATAGGTCAATATCAGACAAGAAGTACAAATCGGATCAGATGTGGCAAGTAATTGATGCTGGTTTGATTTAAATGTGTGGTTTCTGTAGCTCACTGTTTGTAGGAAATGTAGCCTGGGCTCTTCTCGTGGGCACCTTTTCTCTCTCCCATTTTTGTGGCTACTTGCCATGCCACAAGACATGAGAGAAACTTCAATACGTTTAGAGGCATGCAACCATTGTTTTCCTTAGTGAGTAATCCATTGTGGCTAGGCTTGAAAGCAGATTTATTCCCTGAGAAAGGCAGGAATAAATATAATAACGGGAGAGAAAGGAAAGGCTGGGATAAATCTGTATATGATTAAAAAGATATATAAGGGTAGATTCCATGGTACATGATCAGATTAAGAAGGGTTGTAGGTTTGAAGAGGCTCAAGACCACTGTGACAGAAGACTGGTGCCAGAACCAAGAACATTCTACCACACATCATATTTCCTGTTACCAGCTCTGATCAGGTGCACCACTTCACCCAAAGCTTGAAGACTAGGTTTCCACCCAATGCCTTAACCTCCAAAAGTTGTGACGTTTTGCTTTGGGGAAAGGCAAAACTCTAGACCGGCCAATTTGTTTACAGGGAAATTCCTTCCTGGCTTTGAATACAGCAACCACAGCAAGGTCAGGAAGCACTGTTGGGAAAATGCCCTTGGGGGTGCCTGCAAGCCCCCGGAACTCGAGTATCTTCTGGGATGCGCAGCTCTGGAAAAGGATCTCCCTTCTCTTCCAGTGTGCTTCTAGCGACATACATCATAATGATATATGCACACTAAGCCTCTGGCATAGCACAGCAAGAAGCGTGAGACATCGTAGAGCTAATCTACTACAGTGGTACCTCGGGTTAACTACTTAATTCGTTCCGGAGGTCTGTTCTTAACCTGAAACTGTTCTTAACCTGAAGCACCACTTTAGCTAATGGGGCCTCCCGCTGCTGCCGCACCACTGCTGCGCAATTTCTGTTCTCATCCTGAAGCAAAGTTCTTAACCCGAGGTACTGTTTTTGGGTTAGCAGAGTCTGTAACCTGAAGCGTATGTAACCTGAAGCGTATGTAACCCAAAGTACCACTGTATTTATTTACACACTATGTACAGACAAAAGCATAATGGCATCTGTTCTCTCCAGCTCCGAGAGAACAAACAGAAAGAAATAAAAGCGAAAGAACAATGTAATAGTACCCGCAGCAGAAGAGATAAGACTGTCTTCCAAATTGTTAGAATAGAACCTAGGGAATAAAATGAGATTAAAGCAGCAACCTGAAAAGTGAAATATGGTTAAAATAATGTGAAATTGACCTAAAATGTAAACGAATGATTAAAGATGAGGAAGGGTGAAAGGGTTTTCTCTTCGGACTTCTGGGTTGGTGCCACTGTTTAATGGCGGATTCCCTCCGAGCTCCGGAGGGAATCGGCTCCGTAGCGTCTGGGTCTGGCCGCTGCGGCGAAGCGGGGACCCTTAAAATCACAGGCGCGGATGCCTGTGAACACAGAGACTCGGCGGGCACCATTTGCGCCCCCCCAATCCGCGACGGAGCCTCTTTAAAGGCTTCGGAACGGAGGCAGGGTAAGGCGTGGTGCTGAGAGTACTCCCTCGCCTACGGAGTGAAGCCGCAAGCCATTGACAGAGAGCGCCAACTTCTTCTAAGAGTGATTGGATCCTAAAACATCAACCCGTGAGTAATACGGAGATTGGAACTTTAAAAAATTTCTTATTCTGGATTTGGAACGAGCGGGAAGGGGCTAAAAAGGAAGTCCACCCCCCCTCTTTGTAAACAACTTAAAGCAAAGGACTGGGCAGCTAAGGTCGAGAGAATCTGTTTTTTGCTTTTCTTAACAAAGATCCTGACCTCACGGTTTGGACATTATAAGAAGATATTCTGGAGGATAAAAAGAATTTTGGGAGCTGAAACTACACCCCCCCCTAGACCCGGGAACGTCCGATGAGAAAGCCTGTTGCATGGAAGATTTTGACAGCTGTCAAGTGAGCTGCTAGTCAGCTAGTTGTCAGCTGGAAAAAGAGAACATTGTCTCTGCTGTTTTTGCTGGTTTATTCGGGATAACTTGTTGAAAATAAGGTTGATACAAAATAACTGGACTTTTGGTTTTTGAGCTGAAAGGAAGATTAAGGAATTAAACCCCCCTAGAGGGGTAACAAGGATACTACATTACAAAAATGGCTGGAGTGTCTAAATTCCAAGCAGAATTGGACAGAGCACTGGTTCTCTTGGGAAACTTACAAGATGAGTACGATGCTTTGTCTACAGAGGTATCGCTATTACACTGGACAGTAAACAACAGCTTGGAGTCTGATAAGGATTTGAAACAGGAAGCCTATTCAACTGAACAAATAAATGAAACCGAAAGCGTAGACACGATGGAGCAATATGTTCTTTTTGAAGAAAACGAAGGAGGAGATGGAGGTTTGCAGGAGTCAAAGGAGAGCTACAATATGAGGCCTGACATGATGATAAAAAAGGACAATAAAAACTGGATGCGGAAAGCCTGGTCTGATTGGGAATTTGGAAAATGGAGAGATCCTCTTTTGAGGAGATCTGAAGACCTGAGGATTATAAATTTGTTGAAGGTGGAAGCTGGAGCTGTGGGGACATTTGGATTTGAAAGAAATTTGAAACAAGAGTTGGAATACCCCATAGGCTTTGCTTTTGCTTTTAAGTATGGAGGACTGGCTAGAAGTAACACCGATTCTGTTGGGCCGGAGCCCCTCCGAGACCTGGGGCTTAACATCAAGGTCTATCAAAGAGACCGGCAGAAAGGAACTGAGAGAGACATAAGGGCCTCGGACCTGAGATCTCCAGGCTAAATAAATAATATAAAGACTGATGGATATTGGTTGGGGACTGGAACCGGGAGAAGGGTGGGTGGAGGTTGGGAATCCAAAGGGTACATAAGGATAATTTGCATTGCTTTATTTGTTTTATATTTTGTTAGTGGTAAGGAAATTGGGTAAACCGTGGAAGGGAAATTTTGGTCGACCTTAGGAAAAAGGTTTAAGAATAAATTAATGAAGTATAAGTATTGATGAGTAATTTCAATAAGGTGAAATTGGTTTTTTTTTCTCTTTTTTTTAAATTAAGTGAAAATAAGGCTGTTAAAAATAAATGGAGGAAATGGAAAAAAGAAATAAAGTAAAATAACAGTATGTTAGAATAAATGTTTAAGTTAAGGTGAAGAAGTAAGTTAAGGACTTGCTGAATTGACAATTTAAATTGGAATACAAGAAGGGGAGGTGTGAGGAGGTCTGAGAAACAAGGTTGAGGAAAATAAGTATCAGAAACTGTATGTGTTTTTTCTATTTTTCTGTTTAGTTTTGAATATGCTTTTTTGTGTTGCTTTTATTTTGTTTATTTTTTTTGTTTTTGTTTGTTGTGTGTTTATTGAAAATACCAATAAATATTTAATAAAAAAAAGAAAGAAAGAAAGGGTTTTCTCTTCAGCCAACAGGGATGCAGAAAGCAAACGCAGCCAGCTCTCTCTCTCTTTTAAAATTTATTTTTATTAAAGATTTTCTTAGTTTACAAAACCTGGCACTGACATGGCAGCAGCTAATCCCTGGCTGGCCAGTGGGGGCTCTGAGCAGCCTATTTGAAGCTGGGGTCAGGCAGGAGGTCCTACTTTGAGATTGTGCCAGCCAGGGGAATTCCCAAATGGACGGCAAACATGCAATAGCTGTCTGCCAGGATGGAGGCAAGGAGCCCCAACCACATCCCACCTGGAAAAGGTGAGCATCCATTGTAGACTGTCTTGGTTTTTTCACTTGAAATATTTTCATTTACTAAAGACTTAATAATTTCTACCACTTTTTCTTAACACCGATATGTTCCATTTTAATAATAATTTTATTATTTATACCCTGCCCAACTGGCTGGGTTGCCCCAGCCATCTTTTGGGAAGAATTTCTACCATGGTACCCAGCCACCTTGACAATCTTGCTATTTTTGCCAGTTTATTCTGGAACACAACTACTTCACATTCACATTTCATAGTTCTTCCCTCCCTTTCCACAGAACCTTACAACTCAGCTATTGGAAGCTACATGAGCTGCACGCATTCTGAATTTATTGCAGGGAGCCAGAAACCCAGAGGGTTGTTAGGAGATAAAGAAATGTATGTTTTCAGGAAAAACAGTTAATTCTAGTAGAGGAAGAGCTAAATATGAAAGGAAGTGTGTGCTAATGTAGACAGGGCCTTACAGAAGGCTGCAATTTTCAAGACCTCAGGGAAATTTCACATATGAGATATTATGAAATATATCATAATAGCTATATGTAATATCTAACACATTTTATGAGAGAAAACAACCCTTTGAGCATATTAAGACTGATGTATATATGGGAGTGTTCATTATGTTTTATACATAAAATAGTATGAAACAGATTAATGCATATGCCTTTTTTCTATATTACATTTTCCTCTTTTGTTCAGTAGCTCGGTTTTGCAAGAAGATATATAGAACAAAATGAGATCAATAACTATGCTAACAGTGTTTATAATATTCTAACTCCACCACCACCATCCCGCTTAAAAGTGCAAAATACGTGGTAGATAATTCTTTGCAGTGTTTCTGAATCCAGTCCTTTATGAAATCCTAAGGAAAAAACTAAGTGCCATACCTGTTTCCTCCTTTTGTAGAATTACGAGTTTTTGCAGCGCACCAGTTTCTCGTCACTGCTTGCACAATTGTCGGCTGTACAAACAGCTCCCAGGTCACCTTGTTTACAGCCCAGCTGCCACCAGCTCATGTGGATGCACCGGTCCTGACCGTTTTGGATTCTAAAACAATATATGCACAGTTAAGTATAGACTTTCCTCTTTCACCAGTGGTTTCAGTTTGGGACAAACTTGGCTGCTTCTCTTTTGGTCTCCAGGAATGCTCAACTTGCATGTGGCAGCACTGGGACTCCCAGATTGTCCTTGCCTAGTTGGGGGAAATCCTGGTTGGGGTCTTAGCAGAGTCTATGATTTTGACTCAAACTAAATGTGACTTTAAATGTGAGGTTATCTTTGATGTGTCTAGTTTTTCCCCTACCAGGAAATGGGTTTAATCCTCCCCCACTAAAGCAATGAAAGTAACCTCCTCTCTCTCAAAAACCCTTGCTATTAGCACCAGCATGGAAGCTTCCATTGGTTCCAGTGTAGCAAGTAGTGATTCTTTTCATGTTAAAGGTCACATATTCAATTCTTGCTGCCTCTGGTTACAAAAGATCCAGCTGCCAGGGTTTCACCCCCTGCAATGACATTTGGGAAAGGGGCTACCTTCCCCGTAGGCTACTCAGCAATGGAGGTGATAACTGAGCGCTCCCAATCATCTGAGGTGAGGGCATGGCCACCGGGGAATACTAAGGGTCAGTTGAAGGAGCTTGGTAGGTTTAAGTTTCCCCATGCCTGTCTTAGTAGAATGAACCAGCAAAAGGCTATGAGCACATTTGAGCTATCAAAACCTTATGAAACCTTATATTTCATACCAGATTAAAATGCAACTCTTTATGTTGAACTTCTTTTCTATAAACTTTAAATAAAACATCTTAGGTTAATTTTTTTGCTGGCTCAGTTCAGTTATTTTTCTACTGCTGGAATTTGACAAAAAGTGTCTGTCACTATTAAATGTGTGTGTGTGTGTGTGTGCGCTTACGTGTGTACATACATACATACATACATACATACATATACCTATATATGGCTTGCTTTATTCTGTTTTTATTACCATTTGTTAGCTGCTTGGAGTGTATTTGGAGAAACATGCATACATAATAAACAAAAAATGTGGCAGACCTCTGTTAGAGACCTGTTACCAGTTATAGTTGCACAATAGTAAGGCAACTTCCTATGTTCTACATCTGAGTAATAGAGTCCCCCCCATCTTACCTGGGCTTATCTGTGGATTCTCATTCTTCATGGTCATAGTGTAGGCCAGTCTACTGACTCTAGACGTTTCTAGAATTCCTCTCCCCAACCTTTCAGTTGGTGGGTCCAGTGTCGCCCACCTTCTAGTAACTCTGGATAGTTCATGTATAAGGGGTGGCCATTGTCTTAGCATATTCCTTTTCTCTCTCTCTTTTAAAAATCTGTTGAAGTTTTGATTAAGTTTTAGCATAGTTCATACTGTTGTTGACAACCCATTGGCAATTGCATTGGGGCACCTCTCAATACCTGAAGCCTTTCTTTGGATCTGGAGCTTGCTCTTGCTGTTCTGGAAAGTCTTCTCTTGCTGTTGTTTGCAAGATGACCCCCAAATGGTGACCAGGATGAGGATCTCTCTCAGTAAGCAACACTGCCTCACCCTGGTACCATGGAGAATGGGAATTCACAGGTAAGCCAAATCCCCCCCCCCTTTTAAGATGACACAAATGTTTTATCTGTTTATGCAAGAATCCTAGTGAGTTCAATCACAGATAGGGTTTGTGACAAAAATTAAATTTATTATGATTAAATGCATACAAGTGATTAGTTTAGTGCCTCTGTGAACCTTTGATTATCACTTGCCAACTTAATTTCCATTTTGTCTTTATGCAATCAGTGTATCCTACATATGGCCATAGCCTCAGTGCAAAGATTGCCACAGGGAAAAAAAATGCTTGTGATACCATCAGCATGAAGCTTTTACCTTGAAGATATTGTCACAATCATTTGGGCTCCAAGTACAAATATTACCTTTAAAGAATGTTTCATGTTGCCACATGTGTTACTTCAATATTTTCCCCAGATTGTTTGATGACCAGATTATTTTTCCTCCTTTAAGTAATTACTATAAGGATTTCCCCCCTTTAAACTTTGTATTTCAATAGTTGCGTGAGTTGCTTTCTGAATGCAATTATGTCTTGCTTTTATTTTCAGGTGGAAAGCACCAGAGGATGTAAATGGCAACCTGCAGCGCTATATCCTGTACATTGCTAATAATGAGACAAATGCCACAGTTTGGAATGTCACCTATAATTCTACAGATCTTTTCCAGCACTATACCATCCGACACCTTTCCCCTGGTACTGAATACTTCATTAAGCTTGCAGTAAGTTGCACACACACACACACACACACACACACACACACTCTAATGAGACAGTCAAGTAGATAACTTTTATGTGTATTTATATTTATATTTCCTTTTGACTATTGTGAAGGGTGTCGGAAGCATAATTTTAATTTTTGTATAACTTTAAGCAAGTTTTGCAACAACTTTAATGCCAAAGAAAGGGACTGTTGTTTTTAAAGATGGGATAGGCAAAACCAACCAGTTCCTCACCCCATAGTTTTGAAGACTCCACCAAAGCTCCAGAGGGGATCACAGAAATGAAATACTGTAACTTCCACAGTTCACTACAAATTAATGATGGAAATTAAATTCAATTTGCAACAACCTCCTTCCTTGTTTCAAAAAAAAGCATCTCCCCAGTACAAGCCCTGGCCTTTTTAATGATTTGGACTTGGGCGCTTATTGAGTTCACACACTGCCAGTCACTTTGCCACCAAACTAGCTCTCCCTTCCTCTTCTGTATTCCATTTCCTTCTCCTAAACCTACTTCATAGCATGGATGAGACACTGCTACTGGTGGCAAGAAGCTCTCCTGTTTCTCCTCCCTCCCTCTACCAGTGTGCCATGGGACACAAGAGTCCAGTGCTCATTGGAAAAGCATAGTTTCAAGGACTCCTGAGTCAAGACCTCTGGAGAACTTTGTTTTCTAGCATTCCTTGTACCTCAGGCACAGGTGTTGCAGTATTCTTGTAGGTACTCCAACAGAGGGAGGATGTGTATGTATGTGGAGAACTTGGCAAGTCTGGGAGAAGAAAGGTACAGGGGATTGCCTAGGAGTCCACAGAGGGTGGAGGAACACAAGGAGGCTGGTGGGAAGGGTTGCTTAATCCACTGACCTTTGCCATCTTTCTGCACACACTCAGGAAGACTAGATATGTTGTTCATGTGTTCACAAAGTGAGTACGAGCCAAGGGAGTTCACACATCACTATTGCATAAAGGCATTTTGTGTTGTGTGTGTCTTAAATTCTGTAGATGCTCATATTTAACCAAGCCCCCCAATTTCCACCATATCTTCTTTATTTTTGGTGTGGTGAAATTTCTCTGTAAATCCCCACAAAAGTAAGTTTGAGAAAATACAAGTGGGGGAAGGTGTTTATTGCAAACCGGCAGCATTTTAAAATGTCTTTTAAATGTCATTGCTGTTCTTTTGTGCAGTCATTTCCTTTGGTGTGGGTTTTTTCTTTTTTTGATTACAGAACAGTTTAAGTTCCATGGTACAACTGAAAATACCTTGAATATAAACATGAGATTGTCCCTATTTGTTTTAAACACTCTCATCATTTTATAGTAATACCTATATAAGGACATTTGCTTTGATAAATGCCATAGAAAAATATTCTGCTCTTGATTATGAATACATTTACATTTATGTGTAGACACTCTGTATGCATTCATTTTGCTCAACATGCTCTTGAATGCTCTAAATATTACACCACATTATACCCCGAAGAAAATAATTTACCTTCAAGTAACTATAAGGATCTGACTCAGAGTCCACCAAAGCAAGGACATTCAGACTAATTAAGGATGACTTGGAATCCATGTTGATAGCATTTGCTTGTCCTTTGGGTATTTCAGCATAGTAAACTATAGAGTATTATGTACATTTCCTGCAGTTTTGTACACAGTTAAGACACTCATCACACATGATCCAGCTGAAATCATCCGGATGGGATGAATGTAACTTAAGGATGCAGCTACATCTGTTGTTCAAACCATAAGCATTAAGTGGCCTGTTAAATGGACTTTTAAAAACAGTATGATTGCTTCTTCTAAGTATAATCTACAATGAATAGATTATGAATGAAGTACTTAATTCGTTCCGGAGGTCTGTACTTAACCTGAAACTGTTCTTAACCTGAAGCACCACTTTAGCTAATGGGGCCTCCTGCTGCTGCCGCACCGCTACTGCACGATTTCTGTTCTCATCCTGAAGCAAAGTTCTTAACCTGAAGCACTATTTCTGGGTTAGCGGAGTCTGTAAGCTGAAGCGTATGTAAGCTGAAGCGTATGTAACCCGAGGTACCACTGTATGTGTGTGCACACATGCAACAACCGTCCAGTCTTCTCTCTTACTTTTTATTCTTTTTCCCTCCCCAGCTGCCTTCCTTCTTCTGACTCAATTCCCTGCAGCAATAAAGTTTTGGAAAGTTCCCATTGCTACTGTTTCTAATTGCTGCATAGTGACGTGGGCAAATGAGAGGAGGCTGTAGAGTAGATGGTGCAGACTGCCCACCCCACAAGAAGTGGCCAATGGGTGTGAGTGGAGAACTTTCCAGTCCCATCAATTTCATTGTGAGATTCAGTATAGTTGCAGATTCAGTGGAGACTACAATCCTATAACCAGTTTCTGGGGTTTCCAGATTCAGGGGAACTAAATCCTGAGTAGACATGTACATACATTCTAAAAGTGAATGGAAGCGGATGGCTCCACATGATGAAAGTGATGTGGCTATGTGTGGCATTTGTTTGTTGTTGTTTAGTCGTTTAGTCGTGTCCGACTCTTCATGACCCCATGGGCCAGAGCACGCCAGGCACTCCTGTCTTCCACTGCCTCCCGCAGTTTGGTCAAACTCATGCGGGTAGCTTCGAGAACACTGTCCAACCATCTCGTCCTCTGTTGTCCCCTTCTCCTTGTGCCCTCCATCTTTCCCAACATCAGGGTCTTTTCCAGGGAGTCTTCTCTTCTCATGAGGTGGCCAAAGTACTGGAGTCTCAGCTTCAGGATCTGTCCTTCCAGTGAGCACTCAGGACTGATTTCCTTAAGAATGAATCGGTTTGATCTTCTTGCAGTCCATATTTTATTTATTCACAGTAGAGGACATTGATCCCATTCCCCCCCCTTTAAAAAAACACTTCGTATTTTTCTGTGTGATGGCTTGTTGAGTCTTCATTAATGAATTATGAACTGCTGTGCTTATCTAAACAATCTACACCTTACATATATGCATTGATTTCCATTTAATTGTCACTTTCAGATCAATGTATACCATAATGCCATTTTTGCAGTCTCTGTGCAACCCCACAGACCATATTCTAGAAACTTTCAGTCTTCCCTGTTGACTGCCCAGAAAACGAGGAAACCACCTGCATTTCTTTATCAAACTAGGGCTTAGGGTTATATGTGAACCTAGCTTAGTCCCTTAACTATGGTTTATTATCTATGAGTAAAGTTTGCTGGTTAACCAAGCTCTGTGGTTGGTTTATAAACCATAGTTACATTGAACCATAGCTTAGAGTTATGAGTGATCCTGGGCTGTCATCACCCCAAAGCTTCAAATCCACAAGTGGGGTTACAGAAAACTCAGACCTCTCTCAAGGCTCAGCTGCTCTCGCTGGTCCTTTTACTGTAACTATTCTGTTATGTTATAAACCAAGATTTAAATGACTGTCTGCCAGGCACCTCAGCTTTATCTGTGATTCATAGACTGTGTGTAACATTGAGCATGGTTAATGTTAACCATGGTTTAGTGTGATGTGTGAACTCTGGGAAAATTAAGGGGAAAGCAGCATCCAGGGCTGTTATATTGGAATTTTAGATACAGTGGTACCTCGGGTTGCATACGCTTCAGGTTACAGACGCTTCAGGTTACAGACTCTGCTAACCCAGAAATAGTGCTTCAGGTTAAGAATTTTGCTTCAGGATGAGAACAAAAATCGTGCTGCAGCGGTGCAGCAGCAGCGGGAGGCCCCATTAGCTAAAGTGGTGCTTCAGGTTAAGAACAGTTTCACGTTAAGAACGGACATCCGGAACCAATTAAGTACGTAACCAAAGGTACCACTGTATTGTTAACCTTTTCAACAATGCAACTGATTTCTTTTATCCATCCTTCATGAAGAGATGGTGACTGTGGCATTCGTATGGAGCCCCCGGTCGTCTCATGGACTATTGACCCATACACCACTAATCCGCTGCCACCAACCAGGTCCTCCCTGGTAAAATCACTTCAGTCTCAGTCAGCTTTTCAATTCATAAAGAAGAGTGTATTTTATTTCAGACTTAAAACAAACTATTACAGCATTCCAAACAGTGTTCCTCTTTACTTTCTTAGTCTTATGTTCCTCTCTCTATCTCTGCTACCACCCCACACTCAAGGACCAACTGCCCTAACTGCCTCTCTATTACCAGCTGCCTTTCCCAACCAGCCAACCCACTCAAACCAACCAATTACCCACCCACAACTCCCAACGAACTAACCCCCAGAACTCCTCTCAGAACTCCTTTATAGACCCACTGACTCCACCCCCCGGGTCCTGTCGGTGCAACCTATTTAACTATTTCCCCTCCAGCACTCTCATATATGGTAACGTCACAGTGACCCATAACACAATCAGATAGGGTGATCTCGCCAGGTTGCAATTTGTGTGTTCTATGGCCCATTAGCCCCTGTCTGGACAGAATTTTACCCCTTTATGGGGGAACCTGATTTTCATCCTGGATCAGGGGGTGGGACACCCCCACCCCCTAGCTTTGTCCATCTCTATTTATTATTACACTTCTAGGCTGCTCCTATCCATTTTACTTAGAAACAATCTCTCAGGCAAATGTGCAGATCATTGTAACTTTTCTAAGTACAATGATGAAATAAAATTGAACTCTTCAATCATATTTCTAAAATGTGACTGAATTTCCAGTTTTATTGCTACTCCTTAATTAGCCACTGGGATTTTTCCTATGAGTGCTTACTTTAAAAACAGAAGTTTCTTCTTTTTCTGTGTGAAAATCCTCAGGCATTTATACTGTTTCAGGCCCAGATAATCAAACCTTCCTTTCGTTTGCTACAGTGCTGACTTTCTGTTACTATTTTAAACTTTTCCTAAAAAATAATAACTTCGTTTTCCCAACTAACAAAGATTAAGATATAATTAGAGCGCAGCAGCTTGCATCTTTACTTGTGGTACCTATAATAGTTATGTTCATAAGAACTAAGGCACTTACAATTTTTAATTTTCATAACAAATGCTAAAGTTTTGTGTTATGATAAGTAATAAAATTAAGTTTAGAAAGTGGGTGTTGAGAGATATATAAGCATGTATTATATGTTTTAATGTTGATTATATGCCTATCCAGTGCTTTTCCATTGAAAAGCAAGAAAAACTACCTTTCCAAAATGTTTTTTAAAATATTTAAATAGCCTGCAAGTTAGCAGCCTAAATAAATAATGTGAAGAAAAACAATCCCTGCCTTTTTCAGCTCCACTTATTCACGTGGAGAGTCTTCACCCCTTCACACAGAAGCGGCCTTTCATCTCTAATTCCTGGGCATCCTTGTTGAAAAAGAAGCAGGCATTTGGAAAGAGTGATACACAGCTCACTCTCTGGAGAGGCCTGCTCCTGGGAAAGGATCTTTCCTGCCATTTCATAGGCTTTGTGTAACTTTAACTTAAAATAAATCCCCACAAACAAGTGAAGAGGTATGAAGGCATCATGTTTTGTTTGAGATCTAAAAATATACAATCAATATAAGTCTTTACAAAGCCTCTTGAGTTCTGGCTTTTTTTCTGATTGGCATCTGCTGGGGATGTATTTATAGATTTATTGTTGTGACTTATTTTATTTTTTTGTAAAAGGCCTGCAGTGGAGGTGGCTGCACGATAAGTGAAGCTAACTCAGCAACAACAACTGAGAGTACACCAGAAGGTGTTCCTGCTCCTGAAGCCCAGTCTTATTCCTCTGACTCCTTTAATATCTCGTGGATGAAGCCCGAGTATCCGAATGGTAAGTGAACTCTTTTAGCCTCAAGTTAAAAAGATGATTAGTAAAGGTAAATTAATATTCTAAATGGCAGCTTATATGTGGTGCTTAATTTTTAATGATCATTTTAGCGCATAAAATACCTGAGATAGTATCATTGTCTATAGCTAGGAGACAGAAGTTTTCAGCCTTGCTTTGCTGTTTTAGTGGCTCAAAAGTGCTCCCTTTTGATGGTTCACATGTACTGCATTCCTTTGCCTAATGCATTTCCTGAACAACTGAACTGAAGGATCGTCTTTGGCACCTCTTAATAACGTGTTGATTTTTATAGCATTTTACCATAACTTTTGACTTTTAGATGTTTTATTTGTTGCTTCATCTTGCATTTTTACTTTTTAAAAATGGAGAGAGTAGAAAAGGGATTAAAGCGATTGACTAGGAGATGGAAGGATAAGTCTGTTTCTGGGCTGTGTCATTTTCAGATGTGTTTGTTCATAAGTCTGCTGCATCCTGTTTCTGCATCAAGCTGTTTTAAAAAAGTATGAAAATCCACATTATTTTTGAACATATATCCCCACAAAACACAAGTTTTTATATGCATTTCAATCTAAAATACACACTTTTGTATGTATTTCAACCCAAAATGTGAACTTTTATATGAAGTTTGGTAAGTTTTCTGGGTTTTTTCCTTTGGTCGAGAACAGTATTTAAAAATTCAGAGAAGTGTGAAAACTGAAAGGATAACAGCATTGTGAGCCAAATGAAAGGATAACAGCACTGTGAGCCAAATGATAGTTTGTGAAAATTTGTTTGTTTAGCTTACAAACGCAGACCAATATGATGTAGTAGTGTTTGAATTAGAATATGGACACCCAGGTTCAGTCTCTGCTCAGCCATCTTGAAATACCTCATAAGTTTTTTAGGATAAAATAGGGTGGGGGTACAGCATGCATAGTACTCTGTCCAACATGGAGGAGAAGGAGGGTTAAAATGTAATTTAGAAGAATGTCCAACTGCTGCAGGGTGATAAAAGCTCACTTGGCCAAAGCTTTCCATTCTAAATAAATAATAACAGTTACTGTAGCCAGAATTGTCACCTTTCTTAGTGACTCTGGGCCAATGGCTTTTTGAGCAACTGAATTTTAGCAGGTGAAACTTTTTCCTGGTATAGAGGTAAATTGTGGAGAATGCTTCACCTGCTCAGTTCTGGTACATGAACAAGGCCCGTAAACATGTGGCAGTCTTATTTGCAGATACTTGCTGCTACTTTAAAAATAACTGATTTTTTTTTAAATACAATTTTTAAAAGTACCAAATGAATATTTGGTCTCCTAGCATTCCCCCTGCATCCTTAAGATTTATATAAAAATTACACTAAGAAATCAATTCAAGTTGAGTACAAGACACTATTAACGAGGTCTTTGATAGACTAAGGGTTATAAATAACTATTGTAATCTGTCAGTTAATTTTAGTTTGCAGCTAATCTGCCTTCAACATAGCACTGTTGATTATTTCAGAATAATTTGTAAGCAATTAGGAATTTTAACAAGAAGCTTGCTCTCAGATATGCACAGCACTGAGTGTGGACGATGGGATATGTCACTATTATTATTTGTTCTGTGAATCATTGCCTAGGACTATTTCCATAGCCATTAAACCATTTATTGTTGTTTTAAACATGGTACACCAGGAATGCCTCTTAGGTTGCTTCCAGATGACCTGTTTATTAAGCATTCGTCCTGATTTGTTTGCACAAAGCTTGCATGGAGGTTATATAAATGCCCGCTCTTTATTGAGCATTTATTCTGATTTGTTTGTGTAGAGGTTACATGGAAGCAAGAAGCAAACAACAGAAAGCGATGGAGAGAACTTGAAGGGACATATATGCAGGCTGTAAGATGCTGTAAAGAAAGATATGACTTCCTATGAATTTATCATTATCCCACACTTTCTAGTGCATTTCATCATCATTTTGCGTAGTGCAAAAAGTGGGTTTGTTATGCCAGGAGGCTTTAATCCACATTAATTGCACAAACTTACATTTGCGTGTATGTGATCAAATCCCTGCTACAGAATAGAAGAAATTAAGTCAGGAATGTGTCACTTGTGAACATTTTATTGCAGGACAGAAATGATAAGAGATACATTTTTTAGACAATATGTATTTTCCATTCACATTACAAGTGCAGAAAATGCATAATCCGATGTGAGCAACTGTTTGTTTGTTCTTTAAATCACCAAATACAAAACTCAAAAGGTGGCCAGTCCTCCTTCAATGTTGAGTATACTAAATTTTCAAATTGGTATCAGAATCAGGTTTAATATTTTCAAGTGCTTTGTTAAGATTAGTATAATTATCTTCAGTATTTATGCTGAATAGTAGTGATAACAGGAATACACAATTGTTAAGTCTACAACAAGTTGGAACTCATTCTTGGAAACAAGACAGAGTTACAATTTCAGTTCTAGTTGTTTTGTGTGATGTATCTTTACATCTTTACAATAACTTTATAGATTGTCCATTATGAAAGATTCTAGGTCTTATACTGAAACCTAGTCAAGATTATAGGTGATTTTGTAGTGATAGCAGAACATGGTATTCCCTACTCTTCCAATCCCAATGTGTCCCCATAAATTGATGACTGCAATATCCTGTAGCTACTCATACACAGAAGTATCAAACAGCTAAATTTATGAAATATCAAATGTACTCTTTTACCTGTTAGGTCTTTATGTCCAGTAGATGACTACCAGTGCACCTAGGTGCAAATGCATTTGGAACGGCCAGCACCCAAAGAGCAATATAGGCCCTGAGGAGTTTCACAGTTCCGACAGTCTTCTGCAGCCACGAAACCCATACAATGGCCAGATGACCCCCTGGAGTTGCACTTAATGTGACATGAGAGGCTGCAGCCAGGACAGTTTGCCATCTCCCAAAGTGCAGCTCAAAGCGTTTTGTAATTGTGTTACCCTGGCCAATACAGTCATACCTTGGGTTTGAATGTGATCTGTGTGGGAGGCACGTTTGCAACCCGCAGTGCCGTGTCTGCGCACGCGCATGACGCAATTTGGCACTTCTGCGCATGCGCAAAGCACCGAAACCTGGAAGTAACCCATTCCAGTACTTCCAGGTTCGGCGCAGTCCGTAACCTGAAAACGCGCAACCCGCAGCGTTCGCAACCCGAGGTATGACTGTATATACAGGTTCACGATACTATTTGGCAGGCTAAACTTTGCAGATATTTGACCTGAAACATTTACAGTTTGGTACCACCATGTCCCACCCCAGTCTGGTGCATGCTTCCCCCATCACCTGCAGTACATGTATTTGGGCTAGGAGAATGATACATCCACTGTCTCCTCCTGCCTGAAACAGGTTTCAGGTCATATGAATGGTCAGTTGGGTGATAACAGCTCATGAATATATGTTTGTGTGATTCTAGACACTAGTGAGCCACATGTGTATGTGTGTGTCATGGGGAGGAGTTGCCCAACAAATGTATGTCTTCATTATTTCCATGAGCAAAATATGGAATAGCTTTTCAGGGTACCTATAAGAACATATCAATTCACAGTAGCTCCAAAAAGCTGAAATTCATTGCTTATTGAGATTTGCAACCAAAACATGCTGCTGCAAAGGATGGAAGTACTATATAAGAAGCTGTGCATTTGTGAAGGAAACACTGTCCTGACTTGAACAGGCAAAAAGAATAAAATGTTTATAATTGAAGTTGACATTTAAACTAACTGTAAAAAGCAGCTTATTTCCAAGTACAGAAGACAAAACCTATGATAAGTTCTACAGCCCATTAATTACATTCACAGTTCCATTATAGGCAGTCCTGTGGTGCATTTTACAACTTCCATACAGAGCACTAACAATGTTCCCCTTGGATGTGCAGAACATTGGGTTGATTTAGATATCAGGGTAAAGGCAACAGAGGGTTAGGGGGTCAGGAGACCAATTATTTGCTAACTACCATGTAATTTCAGTGATAATGGCAATGGTATGGATTCTCTTTCTAATGTTAACTATAATGTGGATGTGATATCCCTGGGATCATTTGAAGAATTTTTACATACAGATAAAAAAATAATAGAGAAGCAGAAAGCTCTCAGTTCCATTTGGAAACTACAATTTGAATGACAGTATCACTAGGCAGATAGTGGGAAATATTGTACTCTTACATCTCTATGGACCAAATTATCTAATGCCTGGCATTCTCTATAGTCTGGAAGTTGGTCCCCACCCAAATGAAAATGCCATTAAGATTTCAATTGGAGCAGAAACCCTTGGGATTGTGAATGTCTCTGCTGCCATCTTGGACCTGGTCCCTCCTATGTTTCATGATACAGAGGCAAGGGAAAACTGCACTCTGGACTTTAAGAAGGCCAACTTCAAAAAGCTTAAAGAGCTACTGGGTGAGATCCCCATGGTCAGAAATACTCAAAGAGAAGTGAGTCCAAGATGGTTGGGAGTTTCTTAAAGGTGAAATATTGAAGGTCCAAATGCAGACAATTCCAACAAGAAAGAAAAGTGGGAGGCATCTAAAGAAACCAGTGTGACTGCATAAGGTGCTTACAGATGAGCTGAGATTTAATAAGGGCATGTGTAAGAAATGGAAGAAAGGGGAAATCACAGAGGAGTATACATGAGTAGCCAACCATTGCAGGGTGAATGTCAGGCAGGCCAAAGCTGAGAATGAGCTCAGGCTCACAAGAAAGGTTTAAAATAATAATAAAAGGTTTCTTTGGCTATGTTTAAAGCAAGAGGAAGAACAAGCAAGTTGTAGGTCCTCTGCATGGAAAAGACAGAGAAATGCTATTGGGTGACAGAGAGAAGGCAAAACTGCTCAACACCTAATTTGCCTCTGTTTTCACCCAAAAGGAAAGCAGTGCTCAGCCTGGTGATAACAGAATCGACATAATTGTAAAGTTAAGTAATGTAAGTTCCGAACTACACCCACCCAATGTCACTGAAAGTCTCCTGTTTGACTCCAAAAGCATCAGAATATCAGCAAGCACACCCTCTCCATGGTATATTTTTGGGGACGCAGGGCTAAGAATGGCTCTAGCTTTACTTCATCTGTGTCTAAAGAGTAGACCCAGATTACTTTTGGCCTGCCCACATCTTTACCTAATGTCATATATGACACTACATTTAGGGCAGCTAAGTGTGGCTTGGTCAAAATGGAAAACACAGCAAGAGAGCATTGCAAAATGGTATTACAAAATAGGCCCCTCCCAGCTGTCAAACTTGGGCGGCAGGGGATGGGGAAGATAAGGAACTGACTCACCGGGTTGAATCCACTTCCCCATCTCTGTCTTAACTCCATCATTAGAGAAAACTTCCTTTTAGTTGGAGCACGTAAACCATGTTTATGCTGTATGGCAACAAAAGAAAACTCCCCTCTGCTTACCAGGTGCAATACAAATTATAATATTTTTTGCTCTATAAGACACACTTTTCCCCTCCTAAAAAGTAAGAGGAAATGTGTGTGCGTCTTATGGAGCAAATGCAGGCTGCGCAGCTATCCCATAAGCCAGAACAGCAAGAGGGATTGCTGCTTTCGCTGTGCAGCGATCCTTCTGGCTGTTCTGGCTTCTGGGATAGCAACGCAAAGCCTTTTCAGGGCAGCGGGAAGAACGCTCCCCTGCCCTGAAGAGGCTTTGCGTTCGATCACTCTTGCTGTTCTGGCTTCTGGGATTCAGAATATTTTTTTTCTTGTTTTCCTCCTCCAAAAACTACATGCGTCTTATGGTCTGGTGCATCTTATAGAGCAAAAAATACGGTAGTTAATTGAACCCATTAGCACCCCTTCCCTTCCAGGTCTGCAATTCCGAAGTAATGTCTCAATTAATAGCAATTTATTTAAACATTCGTATTTGTCTTATTTTTAAGAACAATAGCAACAATTAACATTGCAGAGGAGGGGGCCAAGGTCAAGAGACGGATAGGGGAATTGTCTTTTGACTTGTACTACAGCAGTATGTTTAAAATATGGATCACTAGTTTTTCTAGGTCTGAAGGTGTTAGGATTCTAAATGGTCGCTATATATCTTCAGTGTCCTTGTTTTAATCCACACATGCATTTGCATGCAGAGTGGGGCCGTGAAACGGAATTGCCTCAACTTTCCCAGCTCGATTGCTTTGACTTACACTTCAGAAACAGGTCTATTAAGAAGCAAGTCTATTAAGGTCTACTTTCTTTGGAGCGGTTTAATTTTACCTTTTAACGAGATGGGCACGGTACTGCTTCATTGGACTTCTCGTGTTTTACGTAGAGATTTGTTTTGGTGGCACATATATGTTGCTGCCGCTATTTTGTAAGCTGTGGAGATGAGAGAATGTACTGTCTTGAAGTTCTTTTAAAAGACTGTTGCTTCCCTCCCTCTTACCTGTTATGATCAAGCCTTTTAAGTTTCTCTTCATTTTTGTTTGTTTAAATAGGATTTATCACTAGCTATGCATTGTACATGGATGGCATTCTTGTACAGAATTCTTCCCAGCTCAGTTATTTTACTTCTGGACTTTCTCCTTGGAGTCTCCATTCCTTCAGAGTTCAGGCATGTACTGCAAAAGGCTGTGCGCTAGGCCCACTGGTGAGTACCTCAATTTACATTCTGAGAATGTAATAAATGTCAGATGGCAGTGAATATCAGACTAAATGGTGATGATTCACACTGGTCAGTACTAACCCATCTGGCAAAATGTGACATTTTATAAAAAATGCCATTAAAAGCTGCAAAGGATTGGAATAGGTCACCACTAGGCACCGTTCCAAAATATCATATAGATACAGTAAAGACTGAGACAGGGAGTGTGGAAAGGGGGGTGAAAAGTAGGGTGAAACGCATATTATCAACATCAATGCCTAATATGGTATATTGTTCTGAAAAAGGTATGGATGTAGGATTAAAGGGTATGCATTTCTGAATGTGATGCAGCAGCAAGTAACATACTGAGAATTTTAGAAATGTATAACTCTTAGTACTGAAATAATAAGTTGGAGGTTTAAATGACATCTACTTTATTCTCTAATATTGACAGCTCTTTGGTTCTGTAACCACTTTGTGCTCCCCTAATAAGTATTTTTAATTATATAAATCTAAAAATAAAAGCACCAGAAGTTATTTAATAATATCAGTGTTTTCTAGCATAAGAAATAATCACATTCTTTGGTGATCTTGCTTCTGACTCTGATAAGAACATTCCAGAATGACACGGTGTTGTGTCAAAAACAACATAGCTTCTGTCTTTATGAGGTTTAATCTTGTTAAAATTGAACTTGCACTTTGCAGTAAAATCTGGGAAGAAAAGCTCCCCTCCCCAGCCAAGCTTTTATTCAAGAATAAAACCCCACTGAAATACATACTCTAGCATTTCTGGCAAAGTTTTCCTTAACAGGCTCTCACTTTGTAATATTAGCTTCACCGTACGAAGATTACCTTTTTTTTAAAAAAAGGACACCAGGACTGAATTTTTTATTTTGATTTTTGATCACATTTGCCTTTTTCTTCCCAAGATTCATTGCTTTAAAATGCTAGTAACATCATCCATCTGTAGAGCAGGATTGTAGACTTTATTACCATTAAACATTTTATAGCTTGGACGGGGTTGATGGATATTTACTCTTAAAAGCATGAGTGGCTTTTTGCCAATTTTTCTACTCAATTTTTTTAAAAAAAAAATAATCCTGGAAATTTAGGGAACAGTGCACCAAACACTCGTGCAGCTGCTGCTGTTCAAACTCCATTCATTTCTGTAGGATTTGTGTGGGGCTCCCACACAACCTCTATTCAAATGCACAAAGGTTGCGCAGCAACAGCAGTGCTGCTTGAACCTTTCCCTTAAACTTTTTTTTGTTTTTTTTAAGGGGTCCCGGTTCCAGTGAGTTGGCATTAATACTGAATCACTTCTCCCTAATTTAATGCACAGATAGTAATCCTAAGCATTTCACATGGTAGCATTGCACTTGCTGCTCACAGTATATTTTACTTGTACGGAATTGCAATAGTCTCAAAATATTCCGCCGTGTTCTGAAAGAAACTAGTAAGCAACTGCACTTCATTAAAGCTGAAACTCAGCCCTGACTTTCAGTGCAATTCAAAGTAGGGGTTTAGAGTCGACCTAATAGTTATCTGTATCGCCTGCTCAGAATGCAAACTATTTTCCTGAGCCAGTGATCCATCTCCAATCACAAGAACTGAAATGCAATGTCTTTATTTAGAGAGCAACTCACCTAAATGCTGCCAGGAAGTTAAAGCAACACATCTTCATTTGATTTTCTGAAAGATTCACCCCCCCCATTACCATTTATATCCAACACTTGGTTTAGAAATATATATTTAGCTCATTGAGAACTTTAAATAGAAGCAGGGACATCTCCCTGTGGTAAACTGATATTATCCTTCCAGCTATTTTTGTTGCTGATCTTTTATTTAATGTGCCCTAATCGATTGAAGAGATGCTTTGCAACGCAAGCACCTCAAAGAAGCAGATTTTTGAAGGTAGCAGATTTTAATGAGTTTTTTTATGTATTGCTGTTGCATAATACGTTGGCTTAATGGTTTTTCAGAGAAGCTGTGTATGATTTCAAATTTAATGAAAATCTGGGAAATGGATAAATCAGAAATAATTAACTTACCCTTAATATATAAAATAGTTATCCATTTGGAATCTCTACCGATTTCACTGTGTTGTTTATGGAAGTACATAGCTGTTTACAACTTTGATTCATCTGGGAATCATAAAAACGCATCTGATAAACAGGGTACATATCTCAAAACTACAAGTATGTAGTTTAAGAAAATGATAGATAATATATACTATACAATTGCCATATGATTTTGAAACATCATCTTTATTTTGTCATATGTTCTCTTATTTGGAAAAATATTAAGCACAATTTAAATGTTCTTACTTGATTGTTAGTTGTGCTTATTTTAAAAATTTTATTTAATTGAAAAATTATCAGTATATAAGGCATTGAATGAAAGCCAGACAAGTTGTTTGTCCACTCAATTTTTATGCTTAATGTCTTCCCTGCATAGTAAACAATATGCAATTTAAGATACAGTACTGAAAAAGCATAACTATAAGTACAATGCATCAAGTGCAGAATGGCATATAGGCATTTAATCCAAATTGTCTAAAAGTACACAGGGTAAATTGTGACTTTACTGAAAATTATGAGGACTTCAGTGCCTTATATTATGTGAGGCACAAAATATGAATATGATGAAGCAGGTGCACAATAGAAAAGAATGAGGGAAACTTGAGCTCGGTTTATATTACTAAGCACACTCCGACTCTGAGAAGCTTTTTGTTCTAATGGTAAAATAATAAAACAATAATTATGGAGACACAGATAATTGAAAATTAATGTCACACATCGATCACATATGGCAGCCTTTGCTACATTTTGAAAGGTAGCACTAATGAAATGGGTATACAGCAGAGTCTCAGTACAATTCCACAGGAGTGTATGGCTTCAGGATGACCGTCTACGTGTGGAGTCGTGTCTCATTCGAACGTTCAGCATCTTTGAGCAGTTTAGCAATATTCAACCCCACCACCCTGTCCTGCAGTATAGGCATATATAAACTTCTGCTGTTTTAATGCAGTCATTAACCTGTGTTCTAGGATCAGGGTTTGCCAACATTTTGGGGTTGGTGAGTGCATTTGGAATTTTACGAATTTTGCATTAGGAATTCTGTTATTTTTTTGTGGGGTTACAAAAAAGGTCTGACACATCTAAAAGAAAAGAGAGAGAGAACTATGAAATGAAATGATACAGGCGTGAACCTCCCTCAGCCACCCCACCCACCCAATAGGAAACAGACACACCTACAGCAGCCACCACTTATAGATGGAAGCTCTTTGCCCCACTCCTCTGTTTAGAGCAGAATAAAGAGCGGTGTCCAGTCCTGGCTTCCAATAAAATGTGGGAATGTTTAAGAGGCTTTGTTCAATGGATAGACCAAGCCAGTGCAAACCAAAACTGAGCAGGAAGAACATACTGTCTCTCATGCATTGTTTGTGTTTGAGGCGATATTTATGGAGACCTTTCATTGGCACCGTAGGAGATACTGACAATCACAGGCAGGCAGCACATTGGTGATCCATATTGTAGGTACATGAAAGCTGAAAATAGCCATTGCAGGATATAGGGGCATGCGTAGCTATGTAGAGCAGGCTTCCTCAACCTTGGCCCTCCAAATATTTTTTGGCCTACAATTCCCATGATCCCTAGCTAGCAGGACCAGTGGTCAGGGATGATGGGAATTGTAGTCCCAAAACATCTGGAGGGCCGAGGTTGACAAAGCCTGATGTAGAGGATCAGATGCTGCCAGGAGCGGGGGTGGGGGTGGGGCTAGAGGGGAGGGGTGGCATGTACCTGGCCTTTTGTCAACCACATTGCTGAATTTAGTGGGAGGGCAATGGAGGCCAAAGGGGTGGGGGCAAGGTCAGCGTGATGGAGGTGCAGCAGGAGGAGTGCAAGATTGGCTCCATCACTGTGCTCACACCATCCTGACCTTCCTGCCACCTCATCCCTCCCAGTAAATGCAGCAGTGAAGCTGTTGAGAGGCCAGAAGCACACCACTGTCCCTCCCTGGAGGCTGCTGCTGCTGGACAAGACTGTAAGTATGGAACTAGAATGTGGTCTCAGGGCCTGAAGCAAAAATATAGACAGGAAGAAATAAAAATTGGGAACAGGAAGAAAAGACAAGGAGGACTTGAACTAGGAACAGAAGACATTAGGCAGAAGTAACGTGGGAATGGTAAAGGTTCATGTGGCAGGGAAAGAAAGTGGATAGTTCCCAAACCACATACTCAGGAAGCAAACAACCCAGCAAGTGTGATCACAAGAAACATGAAGCAACTATTTCTGTTGTGTTTTCCTTTTGAAGGAGGAGAGGATGGCCACAGGTTTGGCATCTTTTTACCTGTGGCTACAAGAAAGCATGGCAGGGAGATGAGCTCCTTTGGGGTACAGACAAGAGCTCTCCTAAGGTGCAAAGATCGATGGATATAGAACAAAAAGGGCACACACTGTCTTGGAAACTGCTTGCTAAAATGGTGTTACAATACCTGCTCTCAGTTGTTTGGCAGGTGGGTTTGATAGTATTGACAGAAGACATTCATTCACAGCAGCAAAAAGGCAACAGTCACACCACAGGGCATCTGTCTCTTCCCCACTCTATCACCACAAGCCTTAAGACCTTTTCATAGATGCTAGGAGCACTGGGGCTGCAGGACAAGTTTTAGGTTGAACAGCTTATGTTTTACATATAGGCAATCTTGGATTTTATCCCAGGGCACAAGCCAATCACTAGGGAAAGGGGGAGGCCCCCTCCCATAGGCACATCTGAACCAATAACGAAAGGAACTGCATGAACCAATAGTCTTCCTGGCACTGGCAATGGATGACATGGATTGCCTAGTATCTGCCAATGGAGAGCTCATAGGCAAGGAAGGTGAGGAAGTTCCAGTTTATAGGATTTCCATGTCAATAAGCCACAAATGCACGGAAGTCTGTTGTAATCAATCAGATCTGTGATAATTCCTATAGATAGGCACTTACAAACACTCTCAGCAATGTAGAAATTATAATTAGGAATGCTTACAAATCTTCCGCTACTGAAGTTCTGTGTAATATTTCTTTCTTTCTTTCTTTTTTAAACAAATGTCTATTTGAGCAGAACAGATAATACCTGAACCTAGGGTGGGTTTTTTTTGCAGAGTTCTATTTCTGGAAAGTGTGATTTATGTGAAAATTGTTCTGTTTGGTTTTGAATTTTTAAATGTTTTATTTATTATTTAAGGCTACTTTTGTTATGTTGTAGTTACCTATTTTTTATGTTGTGAGCCACCCTGAGCACAATTTAAACTGCAGTAAGGCAGTATACAAATAAAATTATGTATGTATGTATGTATGTATGTAATGGGATAATAACAGGGAAGAACTGGGGGGGAATTACCTATCCTTCCTTATAATAATCTTCAGATGAAGGGCAGTACTGTATAGATAAAATAAAATTTAAAAAATATAATGCATGATAAATGCATATCTTGCTTTCTATCTGAAAACTTAAAAATATTTATATTAGAAATATTTATATATTCATTTAAAATATCTGAGCATTTTAACACAATTTTTAATATAAAACTGTACAATAAAAACCATATAAAATTTTAAAAATCAGAACTCATTACTAAAATAAGATATTCAGGGACTTAAGAATGATGGGTACTCATTTCACAGAATCCAAGGGGAATGGCTGTAGCTCTATGGTAGAGCATTTGCATAGCGTGCAAAGGTCTAGGTTCAATCACTAGCATCTCTAGGTAGGACTAGGAATATCCCCTGTTTGGGACTCTGGACAGCCACTACCAGTCACGGTAGACATCGCTGAGCTAGACAGACATACAGGTCTGACGTTGTATAAGACAACTTCCTGTGTTTCAGTGATGATAGTTGTTGTTACACATGCTCTCTGTGCTGACCCATGGCACTGAAATGAAGAATGGAGGCAATCTGGAAATCTTTTATTGTCATGTACCAGGTGAACAAAATGTTCCTTCTTCTCATGCTTCCCTTTTTTCTGTAACAAACAAGTTTTATTCTTTAACAAACATTGTTAAATTTGCAGGTAGAGGCTCGTACAAGTGAAGATGCACCTGAAGGAACAATTGAATTATTTGTCTTTAATGATGGACCCAGAGCAGTTCAAGTGAAATGGCTTCCTCCTCGTGAGCCAAATGGGCAGATAAGCTACACTGTTCTTTTCACTGGCTTCTTCTATACTGATGAAGGTATTTTCATTTTGGCACTTCAGTGGAAATGTTCTAGTGTTGTTTTGCTATACATTTGGTGTCTCGGGGTTGTTGTTTTTTTTGCAAAATAATTTTCTTACAAAGACATTTGGAACTGCTGCTATTGAAGTGAAATCTGGATCACCAATGCAGCCCTAGCTGTTTTAAAGACAAAATAAAAATTTTGGTTCATCATGATGGAGGGTCACTTATAGATTTTCTCTGTAATTTGTAGTTTGGCCTTCAGCAAATATACTTAAATTTTTGCTGAAGTGAGCTGTACTAGCATCATAGGCGCCGGATCCTAGGGTCTGAAACATCCCCCCCATGTTTTATTTGAGGGGGCCAAGCCCCCTCACTGTTCAGAGGGTGTTTGGCTCCACCCCCTGGCTCTTCACAACATCATACATGCGATGTCAGGAGGTTGTATTGGGTCCCCTCAATCATCTTGAGAAGCTGGCGCTTCTGTCTAACACTGTTCATGCACCATCAAATCTAATATTCACCTCAATGTTCAAAACCTTGAAACCAAAAAAGTATTTGCTGGCGAATGTAAATGTGCCACCAAATCTAATGCACACCCTAATTTTCACGACGTAATTTAGCCAAAAAAGGTGCGCATTACATTCAAGTAAATATGGTAATCTAATCTATGGCAGAAGAAGACTCATATCAGCAAACAGTGATGGGAATCACCTTTCTTGGAAAAATATCTAACACTCATAGCTAACTTCTGGTCAATATATGGATTTTATTTCCCGATTTTCTAGTTGCACCAGATACACACAGGGAAGTGGGGAAAATTAGAATCAGTTCATATTTAAAGGCAGATATACTGAATTCTTAGTTTCTAAAACAAGATGTGAACTGAAACCACCATTCTTTGAAATTCACGCTTCTTCAAGTTTTGCAGTGCAGTTCTTCAGCCAAGTAACATGCACAAAAATGCATAAAGTGTTCCTTAAAATTTCATATATTAGTGAAAATAACATACAAAAATGCATTCTGCCATGGAAAGCTGGTTTGCAAATATGTGTACAATAAGCAAAATTGCCTACAACAATGTGTGCCTTCAGAGAATTTCTTAGTAAAATGCTGGTGAAAGTTCATGTGGACTTTAAAAACACACAAACTGTTGTGGATGTGTGATGAACTGGATTCAGTACTGGAAAAGCAAGAAACTGAAATTGACATATTCACCCATACCTAGCTGTGCTCAATAAGCCACAGATTATCAGAACTATTGACTCAGTCACCCTGTCCAGTGGAAGAAGTCCCAACTGTCCTATTGTTTGTCATATTTCTTGCCTGTTTTGCTTCGGTCTTCACTCTCATCCTCTTTTGACCCTCCCCAATTTCCTTACCTGGAACTTCCCTTATCAAAGGTATATGCTCATGCCTACTGCTGCGAAGTTTATTGCCTGGACCAAATACCTAGCAATTTCTATCTAGTCCAGTGAATGCCCAATACTTGATATTTCTGCATAAGAAAAGATGTGTTTAGGATGGCTCTTACTCTTTCCTGGATTAGTACATCGAGGTAAGATGCTATAACTGAAAGTTACCCCGCAAAGTGCTGTTGCAGACAAATGCACAAGCACAAATGTATTGGACCAAGTGCTTCAGTCATACTAATTTGGCTGAAGCCTAAGACTGGGTAGTGAATCTCCTTTGAAGGATTCACCTTCACCCTGTAGCAGATGAAAACACTTGGCTAAAGTCACATAGGTTGCCAGAAACCCATCCTTTTCAAGTCATTGTGAATTCTAACATTTGCCAAACCACTTTGAGTCATAATTTGAAAAACAGTTTCTCTTCTGGCAGATTGCTTCATTAAGGGGCTTGGTTTGCCTTCCTTGGTTTGCCTTCCTTGTGTTTAAGACAGGGCACAGTGGTTGACTTTTTACAGCTATCTTGCACATAGGTAAATTACTACACAAGCGGCTGCAAAGTGTAAGAGCCCATCCCATTTTAAACTGCTTCGTTCAAAATGTACTTCCAATGGTATTTGATGCTCCAACCCATGAAGAAAAATCAGAGGAAGTTGCAGGTGACAATGAAGAGCACCAGAAACATATATTTCCTTGTTTCATGAGAATTTACTGTGCAAATTATATTGTTTTATAGCAAAATGTTGCCAGCAATCTTATGTAACGTTCAGTTAGAAAGTCCCTGTAAGAAAGTTTTTGGATTTTAAGTATTTGCCTCCTGTCCCCAGTATACATATAGGATATACTGATATAATCCATATCATAAACGGCACAGGATAAATTGCAGATAGCGTTAGTCAGATTTTTAAAATAAAGTCTT
>NC_139606.1:95286500-95316500 GCF_964270895.1 Podarcis filfolensis
CCAGTTGTTCTCTTTATGCAGGCATATCAATGTTCCTTAAAGAACCCTAAAGAGTTCATTAATGTTAACACTGAATTATTGATAAAACTCTTGTTGATTGCTGTGAACCAGGTGGCCAGGCCACCTGACTAAGCAGGAGCGTTTATTGTTGAGTATTTTTTTTTAGTTTCAGTCAATTATTGTGATCATTTCATACAAACATGATTTTTGTACCATATCCTCCTCAGAAATGCTCTCTTGTTCCTGAGTCTGCAGATTTTTAAAGTGTGTCTGTTTCTGTGTATAATAGATCTTCAGGCAGCTCTCATCATGATTTGTTGGCTGTGGTGCAGGCAAAAACAAACTACAATTCCCAGGATTCAATAGGGCACTGATCACAGAGACATCACCATCAGTGCTCATGTGCCAACAGTCTCAGAAAGCACACAAACTTTTTTTTAAAAAAAAATACTCACTGAGATAGCTCCCAAATCCAGAGCTATCAGCATTGAGGCCAAGGAAGTTCTTCAATCGTTAACTGTGACAATTGCCTCACTTTCATAGAAAATTAGATTGGTTAGGCACAAGAATTTTTAATAATCTGGAGCAGAATACAAGTGTGCACACTGAGTAAACATCATCCTTAACTTTGGCATTTAGCTTTATCCTGAGCTGTTGCTTAAATATTTGGCACTGAGAAATCTGAAACCAGAACCTCTGCTGGGCTTTTCGTTCACATGTATGTGATTAGTAAAACTGAACTGAAGACCAAGCAGGATACTTTAGATCATTTGCCAGGCTGTTTCATATCTTGCTTCCCACTCACAGCTTCAGTACAAATTCTAGAGAGAACTTGTACAGCATTAATAGTCTTTAATCCTTCAGAAATAAAGGTACTGAGTTCAGCTAAGGCATATATTTGTTAAAGACCTGATGTGTAGGCTCATTTCTGTTTCACTGCAAAGTGGAAGCAAACAATGACAGTTGAGAAGTTGGTTAGGATAAGCTTCCCCACATCAGTATATAGACATAGAGTGCTTTCCATTTTACTTTAAGCTGCTTACCAAAAGAGGTGAAATGGCAGGAAGGTTAGTACCATGTGGGCATAGTGGCAGGGTACTGTGCCAACCTCCCCACTGCCCTTTTTCACCCTCTGGGGTTCTCTTACATTACTGTTTCATGTTGGCAAACGGTTCCATGTGTTTTTCTTTCCATTAAACATTTCTCCCATGCTTCCTAATCTGCAAAAGACCCATGAGACTAGTTATTTCATCTTGTCTTCCCCTGAGCTTTAATTGAATTGCAGGAAGCTAGTGCAGCTGGCTAACACAGGGATATTGGTGTCTCTCTGCTTTCAAGGGAGGTTCTTCCTGTTACCTTTATTTTTGAAAGGAAGTCATTTTTTAAAAAATCACTAATATATATATATATATATATATATATATATATATATATATATAATTTTTAATTTTTAAAAGTTCCCCGAGTTATATTCTGTGCACATTGGCTCTGAAGTCAGTGACTGAAGTGGATGGCAAAACACAGGGCCAATTTATATCATAATTGTGAAACCTTTCCTGAACTGAACAATTTCAGGCTGCAGGTGGAATGTTTTATGTTTATATGATCACCTCTGGGGAATTTTTTTTAAAATCTACTAGTATGTCAAGGAGAAGGGCTCACACATATAACATGTGGAATAACACTTCCATTGTTTCAAGACTTTTATTAAATAAATGTGATACCAAGAGGCTGACTCTTTCCAACCTGCTACTGATTTACTCTGTGACCTGGGCAGTTCATTTAACCTTTCTATAATTTTCTGTATCTTTATTCAAGAAGGATAATAATACTTTATATCCCAGGAGTGGCGAGGACTAATTAGTTAGTGTATTACAATGTTCTGTGTAAGTGATAAATATAATTAGTATTAAATTAAGAAGATAGTGTGCATGGATCCTCAATATGGTGGAAAGAGGGACTGTCTGAAACAATGGTGCTTAACCTAGGAACTGCATGAAAAGGAAATTTGTCCAGAATAGTGGATGGAGAATTTGTCCAGAATAGTGGATGGAGAAAGGATTTCTCACTTTATATATTATTGTCTGCAAATATTTTGTCTATAAATTATATTTTGTGGCATTTCCCTCCGATGCTTTAACATTGCTTATGGTTTTGTACTTTGTGAGAATATTGGGACAAGTAACTCCCCTCCCACGTTGGCCTCCCTATGGAAATTATAACTGAATCACAAACTACAAATCAAAACTTGGCATCAGTGCCTGCATTGGCATCAAAAAATCAATAGGACCTATGGTTGGAAGTTAACTTATTATGAAACTGATTAGTTTGTTTCAAACCAGGATCCCTGGTTCAAGCACAACACTGAGATTTTAAAAAAAATGAAACTTAATTGGTCAGAAGTCCTCCTCCCAGTCACAATGGAGGAGGAGGGAAGATTGTGTAAGTTCACTGCTCCCCTTAGGCTTATTCAGACTTATCTAGGTAAAGGTAAAGGACCCTTGGGTGGTTAGGTCCAGTTAAAGGTGACTATGGAGTGTGGTGCTCATCTCGCTTTCAGGCTGAGGGAGCCAGCGTTTGTCCACAGACAGCTTTCTGGGTCATGTGGCCAGCATTACTAAACCGCTTCTGGCACAACAGAACACCATGACAGAAACCAATGTGCAGGGAAATGCTGTTTACCTTCCTGCCACAGTAGTACCTATTTATCTACTTGCACTTTGACGTGCTTTTGAACTGCTAGGTTGGCAGGAGCTGGGACAAAGCAACAGGAGCTCACCCTGTTGTAGGGTTTTGAACCTCCGACCTTCTGATTGGCAAGCCCAAGAGGCTCAGTGGTTTAGACCACAGCGCCTACATAGCACTAAACCACAGTTTAGTGTAGCATGTGAGCCACACCAATAGGCCACTATTACTAATTTATTCCTTACATAGAGTTGGCAGCTACATTTGTATTTTATATTGAACCTGGCCTCACAGATTTCAGCATTTTATCCTATTGGCCAGCATTTCTCTTCTGATTCCTTTTATGCAGAAGCCCATCATATATGAAGTTGTGCAAATTTCAGCTAGCAATGTCAGGATCGTGTTGAATATAACTTCCATTCTTAGTGGAGTAGTACACTTTGACACTAAGGGTATTTTGTTGACAATATCTGTATTTATTATATGACTTTTAATAAAATGGTTTCTTTTCACTACTTCACTCTTCCAAAAGCAAATTTATATTTTTAAATGGTTTGTGACTGACCATGTTAAAGGCAACCAGTTCATTACTGCTCACAAAAGGATTTATTTTGTTATCATAAATCAGTTTTATTCCACATTTTTATTATTCTCCTGGGTCAGTTTCTCCAATTGGAATCAATACAAGTGTAAGTGACACAATCAATCTAGATATTTGATTGTGGATTTGGACCCCCCCCCCCCGTGCTGCTTAACTAGTCTCTGTACCATAGCATCTCTGGAGAACTGAGAACTCTTATTGACAAGCATGAATTATGAACACCAATTCATAATCTTTTATTGTATGGGAGGATATACAACACAACTTGTATAACATTTATATTACAAAGCAGATTTTGTTGTTTTTAGGTTTAACATTTATATTACAAAGCAGATTTTGTTGTTTTTAGGTTTCTTGGGGGATTAAATTTATTAAAAGTATGAATCTGTTTAATGCAAAGGGCCGTGGTTTGAACAGATACTTTGCATTCTAGGAAAGTTGTGTGGCATAGTTGCTTAAATTTTTAATACCTGGTTGTAATAAGAACATAAGGAAAACTTGCTGCATCAGGCCAGCGACCCATCTAATCCAGCATCCTGTTCGCACAGTGGCCACCCAGGTGCCTTGTGGGTAACCTTCAATCAGGAGGTGGTGAGCCCACCCAACAGCACTCTCTCCTCAAGCAACTGATATTCCATCAACTGCTTTTCAGAAGTCTCACTGCCCCTAACCATGGAGGCAGAGCTTAGCTGTTGTGACTAATAGTCACTTATAGCCTTATCCTCAGTGACTGTGTCCAATCATCCTTTAAAACCACCCATTTGGGTGGCCATCATTGTCTCCTGTGGGAACAAATTCCAAAGTTTAATTGTGCACAGTGTGAAGAAGTACTTTTTATCTGTCCTGGCTTTCAAGTTCATTGGCGGTCTGAAAAAATTGTACTGCTATGAGAGACGGAGAAAAACTTTTCTCTATCCACTTTCTCCCAGTTAAGTGTAATTCTATAAACTTTTGCGTAACACCACTAATGACTGGCTGTGTTGCTTAGGTTGTTTGAGGTGAGCTCCCCAAAGTAAAAGTTCAACTCAGTAAGATTTACAGTAGGAGGACCAACATCATAGCATAAACTGGATTAGGTCATAATTAATACACTTTCAGTTTTGTTACATGAAGAATTCAGCATAATTTGGAGTTGTCAGCATCCTTCCTGAAGAAGTTCGAAAGTCTTTTGTAGATCTGAATTCCTCAGGCATACATCCATAGCAGAAACCTCTGAATTCACATTGAATACAAGATAGGCTGCAATCTTCACCACCACCACCCAAAGTTGATGTTGGGAAGGGTGGTTTAGCATGCAGTAGTGTTGTCTCCCCACCAGCATCCATTAGCAGAGAGGAGTACCACTTTTGGGGGAAATGTGCTCTGCCTGAATTGGTGGGCAGCCAGCACCACCAGATCTCCCACCGTTGTAGCCACTGGAAAGCTACTAAACAGGCCATTTTATTGCAGGAATGCAGATACTTTGGATCTGTGGGATTCAAGGCTCTGCAGATCTTTCAAGCACTGGAGCTAGTACAGCAAAAACCCAGCCATAACCCCCCTCCCCCCATTTCCACCTTGATTAGCAGGAGCTGATCTGCCACAGTTAGTGTAGGTCTATTAGAGATACCTGTACCACTGTCCCCCACCCTCTGCTCACATAAGCATCACACCATGTTCTGGTCTAATGCCAGATCTCATGGAGGATGGAGGCAGGGCTTCTTGTGTGCTTCTTGTGTTGCTGAACCAGTGACATGTGGGGGGGGGCATCTGGTTCCTCAGGCGAAGGTGCCCATGAGGTTCTGGGCTCTGGCCCTATAGGGCTTCGTAGCCTAGGAGGTTTTACTGGGTACACCTGTCCAGCAGCCTCGGGCACAGTGGTCTCCTGTTCTTCAGTCAGCTCAGAGTCCTCAATTTGACCTGGCTCCTTAGTTAGTGTCTCAGCAGCCTCTGGCTCTGTGTATAGATTGCTGCTGAAGCACATTATATTACACTCACTGTGATCATATTGAAAAAGAAAACTCTTCAACTGAATTTATGCACTGTTCTTTGAGTAAAACTATATACAGAAGACCTGTGGGACGCGGGTGGCGCTGTGGGTAAAACCTCAGTGCCTAGGACTTGCCGATCGTATGGTCGGCGGTTCGAATCCCCGCGGCGGGGTGAGCTCCCGTCCTTCGGTCCCAGCTCCTGCCCACCTAGCAGTTCGAAAGCACCCCTAAGTGCAAGTAGATAAATAGGTACCGCTTTATAGCGGGAAGGTAAACGGCGTTTCCGTGTGCTGCGCTGGTGCCGGCTCGCCAGAGCAGCTTCGTCACGCTGGCCACGTGACCCGGAAGTGTCTCCGGACAACGCTGGCCCCCGGCCTCTTAAGTGAGATGGGCGCACAACCCTAGAGTCGGACACGACTGGCCCGTATGGGCAGGGGTACGTTTACGTTTTTTTTATATACAGAAGACAATAGAAAGGATAGGATATCTTTAAAAGTGAGGGGCACAGGACACTCCATATATTGTGTTTGTTTAATCTGGACATTTACTGAAACCATGTAGTTTCTGGAAATGGTTTAAGGTCTCATCGGCTTCAAAGAAAAACAGTGGTGAAAATGATCTATTGCTGTCATGTGTTCTGATTGCTCAATTAAGATATGCCCTGTGTGGATCCTTATTTTGTTTACCTTATGACATTGAGAAGCAATTAAATTCTTCCAGCCTGGAGAGGTGTTTGGTTAAACAACTTGTTAAAGAATTGGGACTTGGGGGATTTCTTGTTACAATATAAACAAAGGAACTTACAGGGTGTAGACCTTGGGAAGAGTACTCAGAGTTGAATTCACAAAGTAATGGACAGGAATATGTTTTAAGAGGCATAACTGACTTCTTTTGCATTAAGGCTACACCAATTTTTAAACACCTTGCTATGTACCTTCACTTTTATAGCATAATTAGAGGGCTTGAAATTCTGATCCAACTGCAAGAACAGCCAACTCATCCATCAACTCAAAATCAGTTTTCATAATTATTTGAAAGCACCATTCACAAAGAAAAGTGCAAAGGCTGAACAAAAATGACATTAGACTTTTAAATGTTTTTGATGGTGCAGAGGCCCACTTTCCCCAAACTTGTAATTGACTGAAAATCCAATTTGCAACATCCATGCAAATTAGGCTACTTGTTGATAAACAAGTAAAAAGGAAAAGTACTGCCAAACAAACATGAGTTTTGTTTTACCTGATAGACAGAAAGAAAGATAGAAAGATAGCTAGACAGAGAACTTTAGTGCACAATTTTTTCCCTTTGTTTTCTTTTAGTGTCCCTTACAAAACTTCTCCTGCAACTCCTTCAGATTTATTGAGAACCACTGCAATAGAAGTTGATCAGTAAGACAATTTTAGCTCTTCCTCCAAATTAATCGTAAAGTGATCTATCTCAGCTAATTTTCCCATGTGTAAAGTGGAAACAATATTGGGCTGTCTTACAGGAATATTAGGAAGATGAATGTGATGAAAAATGCAAGATCTAAGGTTTTGTTTGATCTGTTACTGAAAAGTTCAGCTCATTGTGATGCCATTGTGATGAATTGGAGGAAGCAATTATGGGTTAAGATGAAGCAGTTCCAGTTCAACAATCGTACACGGAATTGAACTTTGTTGTTGTTGTTTAGTCGTTTAGTCGTGTCCGACTCTTCGTGACCCCATGGATAAGAGCGCACGAGGCACTCCTGTCTTCCACTGCCTCCCACAGTTTGTTCAAACTCATGTTGTTAGCTTCGAGAACACTGTCCAACCATCTTGTCCTCTGTCGTCCCCTTCTCCTTGTGCCCTCCATCTTTCCCAACATCAGAGTCTTTTCCAGGGAGTCTTCTCTTCTCATGAGGTGGCCAAAGTATTGGAGCCTCAGCTTCAGGAACTGTCCTTCCAGTGAGCACTCAGGGCTGATTTCCTTCAGAATGGATAGGTTTGATCTTCTTGCAGTCCATGGGACTCTTAAGAGTCTCCTCCAGCACCATAATTCAAAACCATCAATTCTTCAGTGATCAGCCTTCTTTATGGTCCAGCTCTCACTTCCATACATCACTACTGGGAAAACCATAGCTTTAACTATACGGACCTTGGTCGGCAAGGTGATGTCTCTGCTTTTTAAGATGCTGTCTAGGTTTGTCTGTCATTGCTGAATTGAACCTACTCATGAGCAAGCGTGTACACCCTCGAACCCATTGCAAGTATCTCTACAATCTTATCCAGTTACTAATTAACTCTAGGAATAGGGTATCCTCCAGCATGCATCTTTAACCTGCAGTTGGATTGTCTGAATTTGCATTTCCTGACTAGCGTATTTACCTTTTCCCATGACTGTACTTTAATTGCTTACATGCTATGTAGGTAGCACGAGGCCATGAAATGCACAGCAAGGCCTGCTTCGTTGAAGGCACCTAGTCTCAAATTCCTAACCAGGGAGATCTACCTAGTCACCTTCCGGTGTGCTTTCTGCATCTACCACTTCTCAGTTATTTCCAGATGTGTTATTTTTCTATTATGCTACCTTTCTTGTTGCTTTGAATTAGTGTTTTAAAATAGGCTTTAATGTTTTTAAGGTTGATGTGTTCTTTGTACATGACCATGAGCAATTTTGTTACTTGGCAAGGGGACTCTGAACTGTTAAAATGATTGGATTAGCAACACAAAATGACTGCTGTAAATTCAGTGAATCAGAGTGGATATTGCCATTCAGTACTATTGCTTCTTCACGTATACATTCATTCAGCGAGGTGAAGTATGGGATAAAGAGAACTCCTCTTTCTGAATGCAAAAAAGAACGAATTTAGTTTATTCTATTTCCTTTTCTATTACAGTCTTTGCCATGAATGGCTTGATGTTGTGCCATTTTCTATTCCTGTTACAATCTTTGTAACATGAATAAGAAATTGGAATGCTAATGCCTACCAGATAATATTCCATGTCTGCTTGGTGCTATACTGCACTACTGTGACCTTTGCAATATTATGTATTCTGATTGGCTGTCCATTTCACCTCTTTCCCACAAGTTAATAAGGCTGTAAAAAGGAGAGAACTTGAAATGGCCAGCCAGTCAAATTACAGAATATTGAAAAGGTCAAAACAGTACAGCTCACAGGGAAAAAAAAATTACGGGAATATATGAGGCATTAAAATTCTTGTGACAATGATTATAAGAAGAATGGGAAAGGATGCCCATTTATGTTATTTCAGTCTAGTGAACCCCATAGGATGATGGACCCAGGACAGCAGTAATTCATGCACCAGCAATCCACTAGAGTTTTATGCACCTATTTACATGAATATTAAAGAAAAAAACATGCTTTAGAACCTCTTTCGAACAATTCCCTTACATTTGCATGCTCATTCATCAATAGGAGCATTGGGTGAAGCTTATAGTATGTGCCCATAATAGCACACTTTATTACCTCAGTTTTCACCCAGATAGATTGTCAGATAGATATTTTTAATCTATGCATATCATTTTATATAGAAACTAGCAGGATAAAATGGCAGTAGTAAGAGGCACCTCTCTACAAGACGTGAGATTCCCTTCTCTACTGAAGGTGGGCAGGTTTCCCAAAGAAATTGTGAAATTAGCTTGAAATCGATCTATTTATTTAATTTGTATACTGCCCTTCATCCGAAGATCACAGAGAAGTTCACATAAAAATACAAAAGGAGAACACAAAATGTGCAAAACCCCAAAATCAAAACCAAAGCAGTAATCCACCTCTCACAAGCACAAATGCCATCGAATGTCAAGCAGCCAAAGACCTGGTTATAGAGAAATGTTTTTGCATGGCACCTAAAGATATGTAATGAAGTTTCCAGGCAAGCCTCCCTAGGGATAGCATTCCAGAAACAGGAAGCCGCCACAGAAAAGTGCCGTTCTCATGTTCGCACCCTCCAGACCTCTTGTGGAGGGTACACACAAAGATGGGCCTCAGAGTTTGATTGCAGGGTCCATATCAGTTCATATGAGTAGAGGTGGGTATTTTAGTTATGGCGGTCCCGAGCCATATGAAGCTTTATAGGCCAAAACCAGCACTTTGAATTGGGCCCAGAAACTAATTCACAGCCAGTGCAGTCAGTCTAGGAATGGCATTATATGCTTAATCTGTTTTGCCCTGGTGAGCAGCCTGGCTGCTGAGTTCTGTAACAGCTGAAGTTTCCAAACTATATTCAGAGGCAGTAATCCAACCTAGAGGTTACCAAAGCACAGACAACAGAATTTAGGTTATCCCCATCCAGATAGGGGAGCAGTTGGACCACCAGCCCAAGCTGATGGAAGGCTCTCCACATCACTTAGGCCACCTGAGCCTCAAGCAGCAGTAAAAGATCCAGAAGAACCCCCAAGCTACATGTTCCTTCAGAGGAAGTGCGACCCCCATCAAGAGGAAGCAACCTTCCATCCACCCATCCATCCGGTCTAGGGAACCACCCCTTAAAAGTGCTTCAGACTTATCTGGATTCAACTTCAGTTTGTTGGCTCTCATCCAGTCCATTACCAATGCAAAGCAACAGTTCAGCGTGTAACACTGCCTCCTTCAAGCAGGCAGGAACCACCCCCTCTCACAAGGAAGCATTAATCACCTCCCTGGCCAAGCCAGCTGTCCCCTCCCTGCTAGTTTTTATCACCCAAGAGCAGCAAGGGTCCAGAGTGCAAGTGGTCACCCTGACCAATCCAAGCATCTTATCCACACCCTCAATTCTTACTAACTGAAACTCATCCAACACAACAGGACTAGACAGTGCTCTGGACGCCCCTTGATCTTTATCTGCTGTAATAGTGGAGTAAAGATCCCAGTGGATGAAAACAAGCCACAGTGAGCTCCCATTGGTTCTACCACCTCCTTCAGCCCAGACTGTAAGTGATCTCTCACTACCCAGAGATGCTCTGCCAGTTGACACAATAAGGATGCAATGGAGGTTCAATGTATTGTATACCATCTTTGCTGCCTTCACTGCCACTAGGTATGTACAATGATGAGCCATCAGTGGTGTTCAATTGCATTCTACTCACATTTGAGCAGTCTCATATCCTGTTTCCTTGTCCTAAGCTCTGGAGTATCCCAAAGAGCCAAGCGGGCTCCACAAAGCTGGAGAGGGCACTTGGGGTGATTCTGTCAATGGCCTGAGCCATTTGGATATTCAAGAGATTGGCCAGGGCTTTGGCAGGATCACCAGGCATACCAGCTGGAAAATCCCCCAGAGCCATCTGGAAGCCCACCAGATCCATCAGCCTCAAGGCGGAGACCATCCTGAAAGGTACCCTGCCTCTGCGGAGGGGAAAAGGTGCTGAAAGCATAAACCTCAACAGGAAGTGATCTGGTCATGACAAGGTTTTGGTGTCAATATCATCCACTTTCAGATCACCCTCTTCCTGCCCAGTTGAGAAAACAAGGTCCAGAGTGTGACCTGCCAGTGAATAAGATGTTAAAGTCCCCCAGAACCAGCAGTGTGGGAGTCCTCAGCATTCGTCAGCTCCGGCAGGGAGATTGCTGGGCAGCAAATTGGGTTGTAAACCTCCTGAGTTTCCCAGGGGTAGGGGATTTGGATAATTACTCCAAGCCAATCAAGAGCTTGGGGAAATGCTGCCACCATCATGAATTTATGAATCATAAATAAGAACAAAATAAATTTCAGCTTGTTTTGTAAGAAGTTTTTGCAAATCTTTATAGCCATTCCGTCATCATTGGCATTATTTTTTATCTCTAAAAAGCAGTCGTTTCTGTGTTATCTCTGTGTATGGAAAATATTTTTAATCTCATTTATTACATTTAACCTCTATTGATCCTTTTTCACCCAAGTTCCATCCACCGATTGCTACTCGGTACAAGTTCGTTATTTTTGCTTCTAACAAGGCACATAAAATTGTGCTTGACTCATAGTTAGAAACAGCAGAGTGGTGTGGGCTGTTTTCTAAATGAGCTTTTCCATATCTGTGGTTTGTACATTTCCCACCTTTGCTCACGCAGCGGGGGATATGATAGCCTGCAGACTTTTCTGGACTATAATACATCTCCTTTGTGAACCTCCTTGTATTGAACAAGCCCCTAAATACACTTGAGTCAAAGGGTCATTTATTTTTCACCCTCCTCTTCTCAGCAGGCATTGTGAGTCTATGAGATAAAAGTATTATTACTATTTTTTTTATATATAAAAAAAGGTTGCATGATCTACAGGTTGTAGGCAGTATAAGGAACAGAAAGCTGCCTTCATCTTCCCACTTCATTGCTCTCCATGGCATTTCCTTGTCAGTTTATTAGTGCTACTTACACAAACTGATCTTAGTGAACACAATGGGGGGCTGGCCCAGGCTGCCAAAGAGAGCAGTCAATCCAAAAGATCAGATCCCATGGGTCTCTGCTTCAAAGGAAAACCTCACTTAGGTTGCATGGAACTTTTGCTCTGTGTGAATTTCTTGGAGTGCTACAATGATGATATAATTAACAAAAGATGGTGGAAGATCAAGGAGGGTTACCTTTGGGTCCTGGCATTTCTTTCCAACTGTATTTTTCACATAGGGACCCTAAAAGGTTGTCCATAATTTTAACCCCCCCCCTTATTATTGTACTGGTCTGTTGCCCTAAACCCTCAGCCTGAGATTCTGTTTGATGACACACAAACATTTAGAATGAGGCTACAAATACCCACCCACCTCCTCTTTTAATATGTACACACAGGGGCACTTTCTGCAATAAAAATGGAGCACAAAGGATAATATCATATACCTCCCCCGCCCCACTCTATTCGTTGTGCTTGTAGAGGAGCACGTTTGAAGAAGCCATGAGAAGGTAAAGTAAATAAGTCTTAATTAATGGGTCATTTTTTCAATGCCTTGAAATGAAAGGATTTCGAAGTCCACTTTTCATTTACTTTAAGGGGAAAAAAGCCTTATTGTAATCTCAGTGATGTAATATTTAATAGCTAGATACAGTGGTACCTTGGGTTACATACGCTTCAGGTTACATACGCTTCAGGTTACAGACTCCGCTAACCCAGAAATAGTGCTTCAGGTTAAGAACTTTGCTTCAGGATGAGAACAGAAATCGTGCTCCGGCGGCGCGGCGGCAGCAGGAGGCCTCATTAGCTAAAGTGGTGCTTCAGGTTAAGAACAGTTTCAGGTTAAGTATGGACCTCCGGAACAAATTAAGTACTTAACCCGAGGTACCATTGTATTGGTCATATTTGGAATTCCAAAATGGGCCTGAGTTGTTTGGCTTCACTCAGTACTGTTTCCCTTTAGTGACTTTTTTAAGCTGCCCGCGTCGAGTGTCCCGGGGGGAGGCACAGCGATGTCACCCCCCTCAGGGATGACATGCAGGGCGGACCACCCCTGCTGGACCCCCTACCTCCGCCACTGTGTAGAAGAGAAGCCTTTTCTGTATTTCCGCTATGCATTTGTGCTGGATTGGCTTTTGACATACCACTGTATCCATAAAAAGAACTTTGCTGGATCAGACCAAAGTCCAGCTTCCTGTTCCACCCATGGCTAACCAGATATCTCTTGGGAAGTCCACAAGCAGGACATGAGGTCAGTTGCCTTCTCTAGCTGTTCTTGTCCAACAACCACTTCCTGTAAATTTGGAGGCAGCATATATCAATCATGACTAGTAGCCATTGACAAGCTTATTCTTCCATGAAATTATCTGGTTCCCCTTTAAAAGTCATCCGGGTTAACTGTTTTTTGAGGCAGTGGCTGCTGTTAGGGAGAGATGGTTGTATGAATTAGTCCCAAAACCAGGATTGCCTGCTTACTGGACAACTTTCTGCTGGCTCTCCATGAGGAAAGGCTGGTTCTAGAAGCTTCCTTTGCGGGAATATCCTTGCTGAATGGAGTTGACAGTAAGGGGTTGATGAAAACATCCTGGTTGAGGATCCTGTCAGGAAAGGGAAAGCCTGCAACAAATAGGATAAATAGTTGCCTCAGTGCAAACCATACAGGAGGAAGAACAATTGCCTTGAAACTTCCCAGTATCCCAGGCTATTGCTAATATAGGCATGAGGCACGTTCTTGTTGTCAAACCGCTGTGTTTAGAATTGCGAGTCAGGTGCGAAGAAGGACACATATGAAAAATGGAAAGAGGAATGCACTACCCACTTATACTCGCAAATAGGATCCAAGCTGAGGCAAACTAGTCAGGAATGCCATCAAATGATATGAAATGCTTATCAGTGTCGCACTTTCTTTCAGGCTGAACCAATGTGGCTGCATTTTCCAGCCCACTGAAAGTCAAGTTTATGCAGTGAAAAGTGGCAAAGCTGCACACTGTGTGTCACTGCCAGCATGAGTAATTTGAGGACCTGCATTCTTAAAGAAAAGGGTGTGTGTGTGAGAGAGAGAGAGAAAGAATAAGATTTTCCTAATATTTTAGTTGCCAGTACCGCAAATTGTTTGGATAAGAACCTTTGTTCTGTACATAATTCATGTTAGGAGATCTGTCACTGGCTCCTCAGTTGGAATTTGAAGCAGTGAGCAATTTGAACTCCTGCTTTGCCTAACTGATTATAAATGTGCAAGTTCATTTTTGGGGGGAGCTGAATAAAATGGTTATGTAATTACATACTTCTCATAATTATTGAGTAATTATATACTTCTCATAATTACCAAGTAATCATTCTGCTATAACTAGAACTTAATGTTACAACTAATTATATAATTACTGTGTATTACTGTTGTTATCTAGGCATCAGAACAAAGTGTTGCTTTGCTGATAGCTTTTTATCGTAAGCATTTAAAAACAAAAATACTAATATTTGTTGTGTAGCTGAAAGTGGATCTTACATACTGAACATACAGTGGAAAATAACACTTCTTGTAAGTGGGAAAAAGGATTGTGTGAATGATTCATTGCATTTGTAATCTGTAAATGGGATAAAATGTAGCTCCTTTTAAAAAAATTGTATAATTAAATGCAAGGGAATATAATACATGAAAATTGTTACTGGCATCCATCTGTCTTGGGAGACAGTGGAAGAGTGCACCTCAAGTGAAGTCAAACTGTTAGAGTGTTATAGCTCCTGATGTGGTTGTAGAGACCAATATGGAAGAGAAGTGTTCAGTTGCAGCTGGGGCAGATGAAGGCAACCAGTTGTGCTGATGCAGATGTACTATGGCGTTGTTTCTTTGTGCTGCTCCCAGCAGTCATTCCTCCTCTGGTCACTGCTGTGGATACACAACCTGAATGATTGTCTCTAGGCACTGCAGTAATCTTCAAGGGATGGCAGGGTTAATGTTCATGGCCTTCATGTCATGTTTGCAGACACCTTTGCAATGCAGAGTTGATATGCCAATGGGTCTGGTGTTTGAAGCCAGCTCCATGTAGAGTATGTCCTTAGGGATCCTGCCATCTTCCATTCTGTGGACATTACCAAGTCAGCATAGACAGGAGTCTACAAACATGCTGGGAACATGTGGGCTTTGGAAAGCACATCTTTGTTTGAGACTCTGTCCTGCCATGTGATGCCCAAAAACTGATGCAGTGCATGTGGAAGGTGTTGAGGAGTTCCTCATGGGTCTGTGTGTGTAAGTTTCCCAAGGCTCACTGCCATAAAGCAGTGCACGAGAGCCAGTGTGGTGTAGTGGTTAAGAGCAGTAGATTCGTAATCTGGTGAACCGGGTTTGCGTCTCCGCTCCTCCACATGCAGCTGCTGGGTGACCTTGGGCTAGTCACACTTCTCTGAAGTCTCTCAGCCCCACTCACCTCACAGAGTGTTTGTTGTGGGGAAGGAAGGGAAAGAAGAATGTTAGCCGCTTTGAGATTCCTTTGGGTAGTGATAAAGCGGGATATCAAATCCAAACTCTTCTTCTTCTTCAAGCCTGGTAGACCTTCATCTTGGTATGGGTCATTAGCATAACATTCTCCCATACGCTTTTGGAGAGGTGAGCCATTGCCGTCACTGCCTTGCCTAATACGCTTGTCGAGCTAAGCATCGATGGAGATGTTGCTGGTTATGGTGGAGCCCAGGTAGACAAAATCGTCTACCACCTCAAGTATGTAGACACCATTGCTGATGCATTCAGTGCTGGGGACGTCCTGACCTAGGCTGTTGGTCTATATCAAGCTGGTCTAAAATGCATAGCCTAGTCCAGGTTTAGCCAAAGTGATGCTTGCAAGATGTGATGGACTCAAACTTCCATCAGCCTCAGCCATCATGGCAAATGATCAAGGATGGTGAGAGCTGTAGTCCACAACTTCTGGAGGACATCATGTAAAGGACCCCTGACAGTTAAGTCCAGTCGAGAACGACTCTGGGGTTGTGGTGCTCATCTTGCTTTACTGGCCGAGGGAGCCAACGTTTGTCCGCAGACAGTTTTTTCCAGGTCATGTGGCCAGCATGACTAAGCCGCTACTGGTGAAACCAGAGCAGTGCATGGAAATGCCATTTAATTTCCTGCAGGAGCAGTACCTATTTATCTACTTGCACTTTTTGGGGTGCTTTCGAACTGCTAGGTTGGCAGGAGCAGGGACCGAATAACAGAAGCTCACCCCATTGTGGGGATTCAAACCGCCGACCTTCCGATCGGCAAGTCCAAGGCTCAGTGGTTTACATCACAGCGCCACCATGTTAGCTGCTACTATAAAATATTTGCTTTCCTTCCCAGTTTTACATCATAAACGAGTTAAGTGTGTATACTCTTCAGTGTACTCTTTAGCCATAATTAAATGCTTAATGAAGTTCTGGTTGTTGATATTCTATAGTATTTTCCTCAGATTTTAAAATAAGTCAGCCACCTTTGAATAAATAAAATAATGAACAGCCAGCCACAATAAATTAGGTCTGCTGAATAAGAACAACCCAGGAACAGCAGAAAACACCAAAAAAACCCCTCATTTCCACTCTCTCAAACACCCTCTCACCTAGGCGATTAAACCCACCCCCTTCTACAGACTCTTGATACTGTGATTTTTCGGCCAGCAACACACCCACTTTATGGTTTTCACTTTTCCAGCCCTGTCTGCTATGACAATTGTTCTTTATGACTTACAGCTTTCTGTTAATGATCATGTGATTATTATTGAGAAATATTGTAACAATTTATGTTGGTTTGTTTTTTTAACATGGATGAGCTTTAGCAGCCAGAGAAAGTTTTAGCTTTTTCTCTCCTTCTCTTCCAGCTAATGGCAATTATACTATTTTAAATGGGACAAAAATTTTGCATACCAGCAAAGAAGCAAATATCTGGGTGCTCATTGGAGGACTAATTCCGTTTTCAAACTACACAGTTCAGGTGAATGCTTCCACTAGTCAAGGCTATGTGATGAGTGATCCTGTGATGACCGCCACACCTCCTTCGGGTAAGTATGATGAAATGTTCTCCACCCACCCCATCACAAGTAAAGCACACAAACATTTTCATGAGAGCAGTTTCTGGTCACAATTAAGTATTTGAAGCTGGGGTGCAGTTGTGCTGTCACTGCCCTCTTCGCCCCAATATGCACTATACACTTAAAGCAGTATCATACCACTTTATAAACAGTCTTGGCTTCGCCCAAAGAATCCTGGGAAATGTAGTTTGCTAAGAGTGCCGAGAGCTGTTTGGAGACACCTATTCTCTTCACAGACCTAACAGTTCCCTGGGAAGAGAGATTGACTGTGGGACTTGTAGCTCTGTGAGGGGAATGGGAGCCTGCTAACAACCCTCAGTGCCGTCAACAAACTATACTTCCCAGGATCATTTGAGGGAAGCCATGAAGTGATATGCAACTGCTTTAAATGTGTAGTACAGAGGGGCCTTTATTTCCATCCTTCTGTTTAGGTAGGCAGTCACCAATCTTTCTGGAAACATGAGAAACTGTTTCAGGCGCCATCCAACCCACGCTGCAAGCAGACACAAACCACCCTTTGCACTGCAGACCTCTCCCAATATGGGTGGGACTGTGTTTTATTTCGTTTTTAAAGTTTCTTGGTCAGCTGCTAGCAGCCCAAACCTCAGCCGACCCTACCTACGTCCCTTCCTTGTTCCAGAATGGTGTTTGCAGTGTGAACTAGGTGGGCTTTGTGTGTGTGTGTCTGGCTGTGAATGAGAGGGTAGTGGTGCTTATGACACACAGAGAGAGACTCACAAAAAAGCAGAGCATCTTTAAAGATGGGCATATATTTAATATTTATGCCAACTTATTCTAGGAATTATGATATAGCTTCTTTCATCATTTGATTGTTGTTGATTACAATTAGGAAACGTATAGCTTTGAAATGATCTTTTTTATGACCTTGTGGTACTTTAAAAGCAATACCTCATTGATTAAATAGGTTTTAGTTCATGCTTCCTTTTACTTAATGATCTGAAAACATATTATCCTGATTTACACATAAAATCATGCTGAAAAGCATGTGGCATTCACTAGACTATGTGTGTTTAAGTAGAATTAAATTAGCACTGGAAGTTATTAAAGAAATTTCCTATCCCGTTGTCCAGTGGACTGTGATTCGTACTGAAATGAATAATAAATGAACCAGCACATATGAGAAAAGCACTGATATATAGGACATTCTATAATCCATATTTACCTTGCCATTATGTTTTATTATAATAATTTTGTTTGAGTGCATTAACACTCTAGGCCCTAATGCCACATTTTAAAATGAAACAGTAAACTGCAGCACTCTGTCGCAACCAGTTGGTAAGAGGAATTTATCAGATTTGCAAGCTTAACTGAAGGTGATCTGAAGACTTTGGCTTAAAAGTCCAGCTTTGGAGGGCATTTGGGTATGTGCTGGTTCTCTTTCTGAAAGACAAGCATTCTTCATGCAGGCTTATCCTTTTAGCTGATCCTTTTAGCTCTGTTCCCAAACCAGTGCCATTGCATAACGCCACCAGCCAGGAATTGGCACACCTAACCAGGATGTTTACTTGATTTATAGGGTGTGGGGTGCCAAAAAGCACAAGAACACGGTTCATAGTGTTACATTGTGGAGTTTGCTTACTGAATCAATATGTAGTGATTACAATATCATTTGCAGCCGTTGGGTCATCCAGAATTCTTCTTTGGTGGCCAAGTGTGGTGACTTCTGTGGCTGATATTCCTGACCCTTGTAGTTGCAGTGATGAATACAGGGACCTAACACATTCCTTTAGTGTATATTTCCTCCAGTTATTTCAAATGACTGTTCTGCCTTTGATTCATTCAGTCTTCCTCTACAACAGCTCTTGAAAGTGTGTTAGGGAGGTAATGATCCTTTCTTTATCTTAACTCTTTGTTTTTCTCACAAAACACATCCTTTACACCAGAAGTGTGAAATGTAGGAAATACGTTTATTTGCATGAGATGGCTGCTTACCAGATGGTTTCTATAATCTGGCTAACTTTGGTGTAGATTGGTATTGTGCAGTTTACTCCTGCTTTCTGCCACTCCCCCTGCCATTCCCTTAAAGGGCAGAAGCAGAACTGTAACAAATAATTACTATCCCCGCCCCCCCCCGAAATGTTCACTTAATTGAAGGGCATGTGTAGAACTGTAGCCTACAAAACAGGGGGATGTGTATATTCTTTTCCAAAAGAAACTACCTTTTGTGGCTGTATTTACTTCACCAAATGTTTATTAGGCATTGCAAATATAGGCCATCATAAAACATCCATATAGAAAATTTTAAAATATATACAAATAAACAGTCATGTAAAAATGAGTATTTTCATTGGAGTTCATTGGAGTCATGTAATAATGAGTATTTTCATTGGAGTTTCAACCCACTAAATAGTGCCATTCACCACTCTATGAGATACTATTGATAAAAACTCAGCCACCCTTGCAGATTTTGTGGCTGTGTTCAGTGTTCTCTAGCAGGTGTTGAAATCACAAGGTTTCATATCAGTTAATGAAGAATGGGAATTGAGAAATATGTAAAGGTTTGAACTGAAAGCATGCATTAATTGCTAGGATTAATCCATTCATTTCCCTGTGATAAAATGGGAAATTGGTTTATTTATTTAATTTGAAGCAGGCTCCCGTGGAGTGAACTTGTTTTGAATATTTGGTGGATATCCCTTGATTTGGACAATAGCATATTTGACATGGTGTTTGAAAGAACAAATGATTTACCTGTGTAATCTAATCAAGAGAAATTATTATCCCAAATGTACTCTCAGCATAAAATCTATTGATTTGTTAATTACTGTAAGTTCACCAAAAGGAAATGTAATTTATTGATATGAACAATAACAATTCTTTGCAATTTTTTGCAAAGTGTGAGTTTTTCTATTTGCAGTAGTAAAAACAAACCAAAACACCAACATGATACTTTTAAATGTTGTTATTTTTAAAATAAAATCTTGGATAAAAATTAATTGTATAATTATATAGAAGGTTAATGGAAATTATTTGTACGTGACAACAAAATACAGCTGTTAAAAAGTGTAGCATTTTTAGACTCTGGATTATTTCGGTTATTTAAAAGATTGCTATGTAATATTCTTTAAAATTTTAACATAGCAAGAAAGACATATTTTGAAGATTTTTGCATAGTAATATTTTAAATAACTGAGAATAGTGTTTAGAGTCATTTTTAAAAACATCTCTTTAAGATGGGGTTACATTTTTATCAACCATCCTCATTCTTTCAGTGCTGGTTCAAGAGTTCTTAGAAAATAATATAAAAAAATAAAATAAAAACAAGATCCAAATGTGAATCCATAAATATGAAACTTGGTTGTGACCCTTCCCCTGTAGAGGTCTTGAGTTACTAATGGGGTTAAGAATTCAACTCTTAATGGGACTTGGTGCATTAGTGTTTTGTATGCATGGAATTTGGCATTTGGTTTAATAAGTGGTTGACATTGGTGATGTCCCTTAATTTGCTTAAATCTAATTGGCTCTTTTATCAGTCAAACCTGTATGGATTGGCAATTGATCAGAAAGGGTCAGCCATGACTGTGCATGTAGTTAAATGATGGAACCACCAGCTAAACTCGGTGTTGCATTATAATAAGCTGAAACCAGGAAAACAAATGATCTCAGAGTTGTAAAGTGAAAGAAAACAGAAGTTTTGCATGATGTTCAAGTTCAGAACAAAGGCATTATGGAGTGTATAAATTTTAAATACACTGCATTTGGCCTCAAGACTTTTTTTTCCAGAGGAACTGAAATCTTGTCTGGAACTGTCTTTGTTACATCAAAGAACTGCATAGAAAGCTAAAAGAGACAGAAGAAGCATAAAAGGGCATAGTTTAAAATGATTAGTGACAAATTTCATACTGCAGAGGTAGAAATAGTTTTCTTCTGAGCTCTCTTTTTCCCTAAAATGAATAAATTCATCCCATTAATCTTGTCCTAATATGTTTCAGGAGGAGTTGTGTGTCTGTGTCTGTGTGTGTGTGTGTGTGTGTGTGTGTGTGTGTGTGTGAAGCTCAGCAGAATAATCAGACGCTGGCATTCAAGCAATTTTGAAATTAACTCAAATAAATAGCAATTATGGTCTTTAAAATAGCATGAAGAAATTTATGAGAACATTATACATTCCATTATAGTTGTCTTGTGGGATGGTTTCGTTGTTCAGTGAGAAAGACAAAGGAGGAGGGTGCAAGGAAGAACCTGCCTCTTTGAAATGTATGTTGTGGTAGCTCAGTTCAGTAGGCAATAGAAGCACATGCCTAGAATGTCACAGTTCAAGTGGCACCAGGTTCCCCTGGAAAACTGTCAAAGTAGGAGCACATATGTATCCCCAGACCAGAATCCCTAGGGGTTTTTTGAGGGGGAGTGAAGGGAGCAGCGTCAATGTTCTCTACCGTTTTCTGTCCTATTGACACTTGCTAGATCTGCAGTATATTATACATGGGGCTCCCTTTGGAGATGGTTTGGAAACTGCAGCTGGTGGAGGATTCAGCAGCCAGAGTCTGGACATATAACACCAACTCTGGCACAACTGCACTGGCTTCCACTTTGTTTCCAAGCAAAATTCAAGGTGCTGGTTTTGACCTATAAATCCCCTTGATCAGGAGCCTGGTGTGATCCCACTTACAATCCCCATTCCGATCTTCCTGCTCAGTTCAGGAAGGATATGTGTTGGGCTGGCTCTCCACTAAATAGGGCTTGAGTGTTAGATGCAGCCAGAATTCTTTAACTCTAGAGCTTCATGGAAGTGTTTTATCAATGCAACTTTATTTCATTCATTACATTTATATCCCCCCTCCTCCAGCGAGATTAAGGTGGCACACATGGTTCTTCTTCACTCATTTTATCTTCTTCACAACCCTGTGATGTAGGTTAGCTTGCGAGAAAGTGTGTGACCCGCTGAACTTTCAAGTCTCCCCAGTCTGCAAGCTAACCACACCACCCTGGCTCTTACTTTACAATGGGAGCTGTCAGGGAACTGACATCGGAGCGCAGAGCGGAGGTAGGGCTCTCCGATGCAGGAGAAGGGACCAGCAGGGAGAGGGAGAATACTTCCATTGGGGAAGGAAATAAGCGTGACACCAGGAAAGAAGGGGAGGAGGAAAGGTCTTCGGAGAGAGGGCTCCAAGACCCTTCCACAGGGTCCAGCGGGGAGAGCCCAGGACCTCCGCTGGCCACGCCCACTCTGCGCAGGAGACTTCCGCGCAGAGAGGCGAGGAGGAGACTTGGCGTCAAACAGCTTTTATGTTGGAAGAAGTTTAGGGAACGCCCACTGACGGATTCTGCCAGTGACTGAGACAGTCGCCTTGTAAGGGCTGTCAAATCAGGGAAAGGTTTAGCTACCCCAACAGCTGGGAGCAGTTTGGAATTTACCCACAAGCAACTCCAATTCCCATTACAGGAGCATTTAAATTTCCCAGTATTAAATGCATGCAGATAGCAAGACATAATGCCTTACCCTTTAATATATTTCCACATATACATTCTGTATGACAGTTCAGGACTCAGAAGGAAAGACTTTATGTAGATGCAATAATAACAGTCTGCTTTCTCAAGAAAGTGTCATCTTAATAAACTGTCAGCAGAGGAAGACATCATGATATTATTTTAAAAAAACAAAAACGGTGCATTAATGTATTTCTTATGCTGCCTGCATGGAGCTTGCTACAATGCAGAGGTTAGTCTTCTGATTAAAAAAAAATATTCAAGCAAAGTGAGCCAAATATCAACTTTTAAGGTACTAAGCATAGCAGAGGAAGCTTTGAAGCTTTCTTGCTTGCAATAGCCTCAGCAAGCCTCCAGCATAGACGTGGCTCCCTAACACATTTATGTACTCTCAAGTGGGTTATATAGACAAAAAATGATAACAAAAAGGAATTCTCTTAAGTGCATCTTGAGGGCATGAATTGTGGGGTTTAGCGGAGAAGAGGGGATCAATCACTGATCCCACCCACCCCCACTTTACCAGGGGATAAATAGTGGGATATTGTTCCTTAAGTATGATTTCCATAAGTGTTCTTTTTTCCTTTTGGCTTTTTTCCCATTTTCAAAGGCAGGCATTCTATAACTTTCAGGTTAAAACCAATCCTGTTTGAGATGAAGTAGTTTGAAATGAAATAGTAAAATAAAAAAGGAAAGAAGAAGACATCAAATGCTTGCTTAGACTTTTAGGATTTGCATGCATGTGTATTGTAAGATTGTGGTTATATTGCAGCGGGTTTGCCATTCTTTTAGCATTGGATTTTGACTTCTTTATAATCATGCTCTGGTCATTACAGATGCTCTTTTGGTATCCTTTTGTGGGGCTTAGTCTAGAGTTCAGCTGCATTTTTTTTACAGCTTTCTGATCCTCACAATGCATACAGGCAGGATGGTACTGGACCCTGGTTGTCCACATATGTGTCAGAGATCAACGTAGGCTGCTGCCTCACACTGGCAAAAGGAGGATCCTGGCAGAAAAGCAGCTGAGACTTTTGCTTTGTTCCTACTTCCTCACAACACTGCTGAAACAAGAAGGCTTGAAGTTGTCCTTTTGATGTGCCTTAAGTGAGCTATAAAGAAGGACCATAAAGAAGGCTGATTGCCGAAGAATTGATGCTTTTGAATTATGGTGTTGGAGGAGACTCTTGAGAGTCCTATGGACTGCAAGAAGATCAAACCTCTCCATTCTTAAGGAAATCAGCCCTGAGCACTCACTGGAAGGACAGATCCTGAAGCTGAGGCTCCAATACTTTGGCCACCTCATGAGAAGAGAAGACTCTCTGGAAAAGAGCCTGATGTTGGGAAAGATGGAGGGCACAAGGAGAAGGGGACGACAGAGGACGAGATGGTTGGATAGCATTCTCGAAGCTACCAGCATGAGTTTGACCAAACTGCGGGAGGCAGTGGAAGACAGAAGTGCCTGGCGTGCTCTGGTCCATGGGGTCACGAAGAGTCGGACACGACTAAACGACTAAACAACAACAAGAAGAAGTGAGCTATCTTCATTATGGGGAGGAGGGTAGAATGTTTTGCCCCAAAAGATGTAGTAGTTTTACTCAGTACCTTCCAAGTGAGTGGCCTGTGGTATTCTGTTTAGACATTGGAACCTTGGTTTCAGATCCATTCTTTGTTGGAACTCTTGAGTTGCAAGAAGGACACCAGCCTAAGAACACAAGAAGATGCCTTATACTAAGACCATTAGTCCATCTTTTTCAGTATTTTCTACACTAGCAGACAATAGCTCTCCTGGATTTCAGACAGAGTTCTCTCCAAGCCCTGCCGGGAGCTGCCAGAGATTGGACCTCAGACTGCCTGCATGCAAAGTAGAAGCTCTACCATTATTGGCATTTCCCCAAACTGTACTCCAAAACCATGCTCACTTCAGAATCCAAAGTGCATATGCTGAAAACAATTGTGTTTTAAGTCACATCAGTTGTGATTTCACTATAAGCGTGGTGTAATTGTTGGGTATTATAACCATCAAGTGAAAATAATACACTAGACTATTGAAAAAATATCCTTGTTTGGATCAATTGATAGACTTGAACTCTTCATTCCTCATTTAATAATAATAATATTAATAATATTATTAAACAACAACAACAACACTGCATGACCTCTCAAGATCTGAAATGAAACGAAAATAAATAGTAGCTTAGGTCTGTTTTAGTGAGGAAAAACATGAACCTGCTTTACGTGTTCCTTGCCTGCTATGAGACATGTTCTCTGTGTTTGGTATGGATAGCTTTTTTAATTTCTTAAGAACCATCAAATGATGGAGGAAAGAGGTTTCTGATAATGATACTTTTCATCTCTTAATGTATCCTCCCTTATGTAACCAGAGTTGGCTATAATGCTTTGTCTTTTACTTTGACGTGTAGGACAAAACCCAGCCAAGCTGTTTTGAGTTTTTGCTAAATGACACAGTGCACCAAAAAAAAAAAAACCTTGGGCTAGCCAATTTCAAACAGCCACACAATAATTAATTCACTTGCAAGAAAATTACTAAAGGACAGTTGCTAAAAATGAGGATATTAGCATAAAAACATTGATGGCGAGTATTAAAGGTTCGTGCAGCACCTGAAACATTACCCTTAATTTGAGAAGCATGGTGCATTTTTTATTAAATCTATATTGCCATTCATCACTCTGGGTTTTCTTTGTAGAGGCCATGTAGGGCAGTTACTCTAACAGTGGAGATAAGGCCATGTTATCAAATTGAAAATGTGTAGATATTGTCAAAATACAAAAACCAAAATAAACACAACTTTGGTAATATGTCAGTCTTCCTCCCTAGGTATTGCGTGAGCTGCTGTGATGTCAGAGAGACCATAGCTGGGCAACACAGAATCTGTTCTTAAATGTAATCTTAGGATATCCTGTGAATTGCATGTACAGTGTCATGCCAGCTGTGTTATGTGTGGTGTAGTGGATCGAGAAATGGACTTTGAACATGATTCCTAGGTTCACGATGCTTACAAAGTGAACTTGAGCCAGTCACACATTCAGGTGTGCAGTTTTACGTTGCTGATTTGTACATCTTCATCATTGACTTGCAGTGCCTTCCAGGAGCTATGATGGGTACGTCTGTGGCCGCTGGACAGAGATGCCCTGGTCTCAGTCCACCCTACCTTACAGGGTGGATTTGAGGATGACGTGCACACCATCACGAGTCCCTTAGAGCAATGTAGTATTTAAATAAACAGTGATTGGTGGTTTCTTGACTAGTTCCTTTTTTCAGCCCCATTGCTATGCCCACTTTTTTTGCCTCTTCATGCACTGTTATTGAGAGAATAAACATAATGAGAGAAAGAAACACCACTGAATATGTTGTTTTGCTCTTTGTGGACCTGACTATATTACTTTGTGTCTAAATGTAAAGAAGGTTCCCAACAGTCGTGATGTATTAAATTATAACTGAGAACTAATTCAAGGATCAAAGATGCTCTTTGGGAGAGATCACTTTACTGGTAGGAAAAATCATTACCTTTTTCCCAGGCTCATATATTTGTACTATATGTCTTGGAAATATCATTCCTCACAGTTTCTGAATCTTGATGTTTAATTTAACACAAAGGTCTTTGAGCAGCTCAATGGGAGGCTTTTGCTGGCAGAGTCTCATAGAAGAAAATTGAAATGTACATGTTTTTTCTCATGTATCAAAGAAGTGCAAGAATCTAAACTGACATTTTACATCAAATGAATTATGAACTGTGTACTGTGTACCTAAGGGAACAACAAGCAAATTAGATTTTTGTTAAGGGGGGAAGAGAAGCCAAAATAATAAAAAATAGGTTTTAGCTGAACCTGACATGCAATGCAGTATTCTTTGTACACTAGAGAATATAGATTTCTTCAAAGAGCCAATACTTTGAATTCTTTAGACATATTGTGAACAAGACAACGAGTCAGTTCTGGTATGCTGCAGCTGGAACATTGAACTTTGCTACTATTGCTTCTTCATTGGTTTTGACTCATGATTGTGCTGGAATGCTTATGTTGACATGTTTTGCTATTAATTTATTTGGCCACAGGTCCACTGGATCAGTTCTTAAAGCAACCAAAATGCAACATAATTAGCTCTCTGCCTTTCTTGGGCGCAAGGCCTGCTCAGTGTTCCTGGCTCTGGGATGCTTCCATAAGATCTTGTGGGACCATCGGAGTTTCCGCGAGATCTCAAGTGAGCATCCCTAGCCTCCCAGAGCCCGTGATCCTGAGCTGTATGAGGCTTTATAGGTTGAAAGAGATGTAGGGTAGAAACCTTGATTATTTTTATAAATGCATGAAAAGGGAAGTCATTCCAGATTTCTGAGATTTCCAAGCCTCTAGTCCTCTTTTTCTTGCCATGTTGGGAATATATACAGTGGTGCCTCACAAGACGAAATTAATTCGTTCCGCGAGTCTTTTCGTCTTGCGATGTTTTTCGTCTTGCGAAGCATGGTCAGTCGCAACTGCACCTCTTCAAGCGGTTTTAAGAAAAAGGAAACAAACTCGCAAGACATTTTCGTCTTGCGAAGCAAGCCCATAGGGAAAATCATCTTGCAAAGCAACTCAAAAAACGAAAAACTCTTTCGTCTTGCGAGTTTTTCGTCTTCCGAGGCATTCGTCTTGCGAGGTACCACTGTAGCTGTTTAACATATGACTACCGAGTTATATGTGCATGTGTGTGGTGATTGAATTATTCTTGAAGCTATATGTCCTTAACAAGAGGTCAATAATACATGACAGCCTACAAAGCAACTATAAGTACCAATGGCTGTGAAAAGGAATTTATTCATTCATAGATTTAGATTAGCATGTGATATCCATTTGTTTGTTTATTCCTTGTTTTGGTAGCTCATTATTCTATGACAGTTATTGGCTGGGTATCTTTTTAAACAGCATGACATATACCGGTAATTGGCTTTCCTGGACAGCAATAGATTCCATCTAGTGTCTCCCTGACACATATTTATAATCATTAATCAGTCAACTAATTGCTTATTGGCATTCTTTTATTCTTTGCATAGTTTTAGCAGAAGTTCAGCTTGAGGATGATAAACTTGCAAAGATACTTGTAAAGATGAGTTGCCGTGTGTTCCTCTTCTAGCAGTGGCTAGATGTTGTTCAGCTACAACTCCTATCACCCCAGACCATTGGCCTTGCTGGTTGGTGCTGATGGGAGTCCAGTAAACAACTTGAGGGTCACAGACTCTTTATCCTTAGCATGGAGTGTTGGCTAAGCAATGTGAGTGGGTCAGACCCTGTGGCTAGGCAAAACTTTTAAATAACACCAGAGTTCAAATTACAAAAACAGAGTTATTTAAAGAGAGCTGAAGAAATAAGCTATTTTAAAAGAAAGAAAACATATTCATTGAGATCTAAGGGAGACTTGGTTACTAAACAAAATTTCTTTAGCAGATATATGAAGGCATTCAAAGGAAAGACAAGCAGCAAACCCACCCTTTTTAATCTCTGGAGATTCTGCAAAGGGCTGCCCAGTAGGAAGAGGCTCAACCAAACAGGAAGCCAGCTGCCTTTGACACCCCCGGGGTTCATTATGTAGAGAGAGGGTCCAGTGAGGTGGGATAAGAGATATTAATGGAACCAGCCCCCTCTTGGTTTTTTCTTGTCAGACCAGGTTGCAGAGAGGTGTGAGGTCAGTATTTTGGATGTGACTTAGTCTTTATCTTGGTTAATGGCATGAAGAGTTTCTGAGCCCAGGCTGCTATCCAAAACATCTGGGTTGGCGAAGGCTATCTTCCAGAGACAGAGATGGGTGGAGGCCTTCTGATATAGGGTGCAATTCAGTTTTGTAATACTTTTCATTCTTGTACTTCTTCTTTGTAATTACACCATGCCATTTCACCATGCTAATTGAGCATTTACTGGACAAGATGTGTTGATTCAGTAAGTTACTGGTGGAGTGGTTGCCCCTTGAGGGCTATATTAAACCTTGAGCAGAGCATTTTGAGTAGCATTGCTTGTTAGAGCCAATATATCACCCTGATAGGTACATGGCTCTTCTGTTAAGAATGTGGCAGAGAAATTATTGCTGTCTTCTAATTATTGCTTAGATACTAAGCAATTCCTTGGAGGAGAAGTTAGGACTAAAGAGATGAAAGAGGAAAATGTTTCCTGAAACACTCCTATTATTAAATATATGTGAAATGCTTTATTTTTGAATAATCAGTGGGCATTTGATATATGGGTGCAAGTGATTAGTTGCTTGGGAAGTTTAATGATCACCATGTGAACAGTTTCACAGAACACCTTTTTTATTACTGCTCAACAAGAGACTCCACAGAAGTGCTTTGATCCTTTAGAGTGCAATTTTGTATTTTTTATGTTTTCAGAAATTATGTGTAAATTATATGTAACTCTTAATACAATAGGACTATCTCACATTGTCCAGCATGTAAACAAAACCTCTGTGGTTCATACTTTACTCTGCTTGGATTTACATGGAAATAAGTTGCCTTTAATGGAACGATTTGAAGTTTTTTTTTATTGCAGTTTCCCAAATGTGTTGTCAGATTTTGAGTAGGGCTGGAGTCTCACTTACATTGCTGTGCCCAATATTTAAAATGGTATGTTGTGTGATTTGTATTGCTTATAGTTCTAAGTGTTGGGTTGTATTTTGCATTCTTAATAAATTTGTAAAATGCCCAAAATATTTAGTTGATGGATAAGAAAGAAAGAAAGAAAGAAAGAAAGAAAGAAAGAAAGGTGACTTGAACCTGTGGATTGCCAACTCCCTTTCTGTTTGAGAGTGTTTCATCTTAAATCCTGTTGGTGTTGGGGGAATGGCTCTGAGCAGAGACATAGCATAATAATGGCATTGCAATGGAAAGCCTATAGTACAATAGTGCAATAATGAAGGGGGGGGAGAGAGAAGATGTTGAATTAAATGGACCATGCTTACATTGCTTTTGATCCTCAGAAACAGGTTTTGTTTGTTTGTTTTAGTGCATGGAGCATTTTGATTCCATCCAGCATATGTTCTCCACATTTTTCTCTGCTCTAATTCATCCATGTTTTTTGACAGCTCCAGATGGCATGTTGCCTCCAAGGCTTTCATCTGCCACACCGACCAGTCTTCAGGTTGTCTGGTCTACACCAGTTCGCAACAATGCTCCAGGCTTACCCAGCTACCGACTCCAAATGAGGCCTAAGCACTCCCCAGAAGATAGACTAGAGTAAGCAAATAATAAAAACTATTCAACACAGTGAAGAAATGTAAAATGATCTGCAGAATAGCATTTCTGTACATATGTAATGTGTCCCACCTTCATTTTGTTTCCTATTTTCTTTTTTTAAATGTATTTTTTCCCTTTAGATTGCTTTCTGAACCTTCAGCTTCATTAACGCATTTAGTCACAGAACTGCAGCCGTACACATCATATGAAATGAGGGTTATCGCCTGCAATGGATACGGTGATACATACAGCAACTGGACTCTAATGATTACAGCAGAGGACAGTAAGTAGTTTGTGGAACTGCAGAGTGCATTTCTGCTTAAGTAAATGCCCACAAGTACAGCATATAAGACATAATCATATCTGATTTAATGATAATAGCATTTTTCAAGATTTATCACTCAGCGCTCTTAAGCAGGTTAAGACCACAGTCCTAAACACACTTATCCAGTGGTGAAATCAATGGAATATTGAAAAGCCGGATAAACATACATTAATTGCAGAAATTTGCTCCTATAATTTTGTTCAGGTGATCATACTGATCTGCAGCAAATGTGTTGTTTCTAAAGAAATTACTTTGGCTTTTCATTTACCAAATTTTAAACCTTGAAGTTCTGTTGGAAGCAGTATTTTGGGGGGGGGGACACTTGGGATGGCGACAACACTTGGTGGGAACAGGATGTTGGAGTAGATGAGCCCTTGGCCTAATCTATCATTGCTCTTCTT